>NC_056743.1:1126352193-1126542193 GCF_019279795.1 Protopterus annectens
CATGCCTTCGAATCACAGATCCTGTAACTGCTGCTCTACAAGAAGCCTCTAATGAATCAAAACCACATTGCAGAGTATGTTTTCCCACTTGTTCAGCTGCATGCAATAAATCCTGCATTTCCTTATAGTCAGGATGTTCTGAACTTGTAATCATTTTCTGTTTTAACTGAGACATTAAATATTGTTGGTATTTAAGCATGTGAAACTGGCAATTTAAAGCCCTCACTGCTAAAGTTGCAGAAGTGTAAACTTTTTTCCCCCATCTGTCTAATGCTCTAGAATCCCTGTCCGTACCTCTCAACCTGGAAACACCAAAAATCTGGACAAGGCCCATGAAAAATAGGTACAAATCTGTACGCTGATTAACTTTTAGTTATGTACTCACCATAACTTTAGATGTTTGGGATCCATCTCGCCTACATTCTGTACTGATGGGCTCGGAGCCGATCCTCGGCTCCGACTCGGCACGCTATGCTATAGAGTGAAGCCTCTTATTGGCTGAGCTATTTTCTATCCCAGGATGCACCACCACTAATCCCCAGATCTTGTTTGTCCGCATTCATGCACACACACATAACTTGTTTATATAACATTGCCAGATGTTTCAAGATGAAACAATAGAATTCGGACCGTCCGATCTCTTCTGATCTCCAAGGCAGGGGGAAGGAGGGTGGGTTATTGAATGTAAGAGATGGATCCCAAACATCTAAAGTTATGGTGAGTACATAACTAAAAGATGTTATGTGATCCTATCTGGCCTACATTCTGTACTGATGGGACAGCGTCCTAGCACCTAAATCCTGGGTGGCTCACTGGAAAACACTCCTGAGGACTGTGGAACCAAATGAAGCTCGCCCCGAGATGCCACATCCAATTTGTAGTGGGAAATGAAAGTGTCTTGGGGAAGACCACGTGGCCCAGCACAAATGTCACTAATGGCAAGCTTAGAATGGAATGCTATTGAAGTAGCCATAGCTCTTGTAGAGTGAGCTTTGACAGAGGTCGTAAGCTCTTTATTAGAAGAGGAATAAGCTTGACTAATACAGTCCCTGATCCATTTGGCAATAGTGACCTTTGTGACGGCTTTGCCCAATTTATTATCCGAAAAGGACACAAACAATTGATCTGTTTTCCTTGTTTGTTGGGTCCTGTCTAAATAAAAACGCAATTGCCTGTGAACATCCAATGTATGGAAGATGTATTCCGCTTTGTTTGAGTACTTTGGAAAGAAAACTGAAAGTTCTAATGACTGTTGCAGGCAAAAACTGGAACAAACTTTAGGGACAAAGGATGGATTAGGCCTGAGGGATACTCTATCTTTGTGAAAAACCAGTGGTGGTTTTACAGATAGAGCTTGAAGCTCTGAAACCCTTCTGGCAGAAGTAATCGTGACCAGAAAGGCAGTTTTCCAAGATAGAAATTTCAAATCACATGTTGCCGCCGGTTCGAAGGGGGAGGAGGTTAAGGCACGTAATATACCACATTGAGATCCCACGGAGGAGCAGGATGAGAAATCGGAGGTCGTAAAAGCGCAGCACCTTTCATGAAGGTTTTACACAATCTGTTGCTCATTAAAGTTGGGTTTATAGATTCATGAAAATTGGAAATAGCTGCCAATTGGACCTTGATGGTAGAGACTGAAGAACCTTGACTGAATAGGGAAGTTAGAAATTTCAGGACTTCCGATACAGGAATAGTGATGGGATCCAGACCCCGGAGTTGAGCCCAAATAGCAAATCTCTTCCATTTGCTAGTATACAATTTCTTAGTGGCAGACTTGTGGGCCGATGATAAGATATGTATGACTTCCAGGTCTAAGGTATGATTCCTGTCTATAGTCGGAAGAGGAGGAGCCAAGCTGTTAACTTCAAAGTGTGAAGGGACTGGTGGAGTTGTCCCGACTGATGAATTAATAGGTCTGGGATCTGATCCAGGAACCATGGACCGTCCAGTGCATATTTCGAAGATAGGGAACCATACCTGACGAGGCCAGTACGGGGCAACTAAGATCATTTTGCTCCCCAAGTGGGGCGCCTTTTGGCTCACTCTGGAAAGGGGAACTGGGGAAGGCGTATAGCAAGCCGGTGGGCCAAGGATGGGCTAATGCGTCCATAGGACTCTCCCCCGGAACTGGAGTGAGGGAGAAGAACTTTCTGCACTTCGCGTTCAGCAGGGTTGCGAAGAGGTCGCAACAAGGAGTTCCCCATCTGCTGAAGATCTGAGTTGTCACTGCATCGTTCAGAGACCACTCGTGAGGAGAGAGGATAGTTCTGCTCAGTCTGTCGGCTATCACGTTGGATTTGCCAGGGATATGAGTTGCTATCAGAAAACATCTGGTCGCCACTGCCCATTCCCAAACTCTCATGGCCTCTCTGCAAAGAGGGTAGGATCTGGTCCCTCCCTGCTTGTTCAGATACCAGACCACTGACATGTTGTCGGAGTGTGCGGCAATTCGCCCTGAGGAGGTAATCGTGGAGGGCTTGTAGAGACAGAAGCACCGCCCTCATTTCCAAAATGTTGATATGAAGAAGACTCTCTTCTGAATGCCATTTGCCTTGGACTGACCTGCCCAGGAATGCCCCCCACCCCATCTGGGAGGCGTCCGTAGTCAAAGTGGCCATAGGAGGAGGTGGAACAAAGGGTCGTCCCTGATCCAGATTGGAGGGCACCAGCCACCAGCGAAGGTCCCGTTTGCAGGTTTCCGTGATCCGTATGAGGTGACTGAGAGGGAGATCCTGAAAGGACCACTGTGTCAAAAGAAGCCACTGGAGAACTCTCATATGCAATCTTGCTAGGGGGACTAGAAGAACAGTGGCCGACATAGATCCCAATAGCTGCAGGACCATCCTGGCTGGAGCTTTGGATCTGAGAAGCAAGGCTTGGACTTGAGCCTGTATAGTTTGTATCCTTTCTGTAGGAAGATAGACCCGCATTCGGTTTGAGTCTATCTCTACTCCGATGAATCTTATGCGCTGAGATGGCAGCAACACAGACTTTGGCCAATTGAAGGTGATTCCAAGGGAAGTACCTAGTGATATTGTGACTTGTAGGTTCTGCAATAATAGACGCCTGGAGGTGGCAGTTAGGAGCCAGTCGTCCAAATACGGAAACACCTGGAATCCTAGACTCCTCAGGTGAGCAGTCACGACCGCCAAACATTTGTTGAACACCCTGGGGGCTGTGGTGAGACCAAAGGGCAGCGCGCGGAACTAAAAATGACTGTCTCCCAGGCTGAAGCGCAAATGTCTCCTGGATGCCTGATCTACCAGGATGTGGTAATAGGCGTCCTTGAGATCTATGGAGCACATCCAAACACCTTTCTCCAGCAGTGGGAGAATGGATTGTAAGGTGACCATTCGGAACTTGGACTTTTTGACTGAATGATTTAGAATGCTGAGATCCAAAATGGGCCTCAAGTCCCTGGTCTTTTTTGGCACCAAAAAGAATCTTGAGTAAGTCCCTAATCCAATCTGTTCTGCGGGGACCGGTTGGATGACTCCTTTTTGAAGCAGCTTTGAGACTTCTAAGGCTGCAATTTCCCGTTGACTGGGTGGCGGGTCCGGGATTTTCTTGGACGGAGGTGGGGAGTGAGAAAAGGGGATGGCGTAACCTCCGGCGATAATTCGAAGCACCCATCGGTCCTGAGTGATACCTTCCCGGGCTTTTAGGTGCCTCGAAAAACGACCCCCGACTGGTTCCGGAGCTGCACAGTCGGGCAATCCTTCAGGGATTGTGGAAGGCTGAAGAGCCACGAAAGGACTCGCGGTCTCCAGTGTTGCGGGGGCCACTGCCGCCTCTGGGACGGCGTCTTCCAGAAAAATTTCCCCCTCCTCTGCCTCTAGAAGGGGGATCATCATGCTGCGAGGGATAAGACTTCTGGGATCTACGGAACCACATTTTCCCTCCTCTTTTAGCCTTGGGATAAGGCCGAAAGGGAGTGGAAAATCGTGCCCCTACGGCAGTCAAAGTCTTACCTTCTTGCTCGCAGCGGGTCAATGTGTCCTTTACCTTGGGTCCAAACAAAGAGGACCCATCAAAGGGAGCGTTGGCAAAGGAAGACTTAAAGGCTTCTGCAAAATGACACAGGCGGAGCCAGGCTTGCCTCCGTAGAGCAATACCCGTACCCGCCGCTCTACTCGGCCCCTCGGCCGCATATGAAATGAGCCTCATGGACGAGTTTGATATCGATAACAGCGTAGCCAACTGAGAGCCAACCATCTGGGCCAGTTGCTCAGGTAGGTTACCCAAGAGGGTATCTGAAAGCTCCTTGATCAGATCCCTCTGAAATCTGGTGAAGTGCGTTAAATAGTTCAGGGACCTTAAGGTAAAGGCCGCTGAACTGAGGGTGGGCGCTTCCCATACCGATCCATGCTCCTAGACTCCTTATTAGGAGGATGGACGGACGTCAAAGCCTCTGCTACATCTTGTTGAGTAGCAGATGCCACCACCAAGGCATCTACATCCACACCTTTGGTCAAAAACTCCTTCTCTGGGGGTGCTGATAGGAACTTATTTGGGCGAGCAGGCACCGGTTCCACAGAGTCTGGATGTTCCCACGCCCTTCGACAGACCAAATCTAGGAGCTCGTCGAAGGGCGGAGACACCCAGGAGGTGGAGGGCTGAGCCCCGAAGGCCTTAAGGAACACGACTCGTCAGCAGAAGGGGGTTTGGAATGCCAGCCGCCTCATTGTTTGAGGGCTTCCAAGATGTCTGCAAAGGAGACATCATCTGAGGACGACTTAGGGGACCCCTCCGCATCATCAAGATCAGTGTCTGACGTGAGAGACTCATCGGGGGAGTCGACGTGCTTCCTCTTGCACGCTCTTTTCCTTGGGGGTTCCTCTGAAGAAGCTTCAGAGGGACCTCCAGGAGGGGAGGAACCCCCAGTGGGGGTGACCTCAGGCCCCGGGGCTCCGCTGTCTAAGGACAGGGGGACTACCAAAGACCCAGTCTCCGTATGTAGGGAAGGTGCTGGTGAGACCATGGAGGTAGCCAAAGAAGATTTGGCCAACGCACTCCTCATGGCCCTGAAAGCTGGACCACCAGAATCCTGGGACGGTCCAACCCCCGTGGCCACAACAGTAGACGGTACCCCCGCAGCCGACGCACCGAGAGGAAGGCTCGGAACCAAAAACATTGGTCCCGAAGCGTCCCCCCCGGGGTCGACAGAGGAGGTCCATGTACCGAACTCCGACTTGAGAGCCGGGGTTGGAGTAAGGGTCGGGGCCGACCCGAAAACCTCCATCGGCTCCACCAGCACCAGCTCCAACGGTGCCGAGGCTGTTGGAGGAGGAACCAGAACTACAGGGTGGGCCATCGGCTCCGAAGCCGAATGGGCTGGAGCCGAAACTAATTTCTGGAATACAGGAGACTGAAACAGTCTTAGGAGCACCCTGTCGATGTCCGAATCCGACATCTTGGAAGATCGGGAGGAAACCGATCGGGTCCAAACCGACTTCTCCATCGGCTCCAAAGGACTGGGGGACCGGCTCCGAATAGACTCGACCAGTATCGGTGCCAAGGGAGATTCCAAAACAATTTCCCTCGGTGCTGAGGAGGGCTTCGGCGCCGAAGGGGAAGAGTCTGAGCCGGCAACCCTCATCGGCTCCAAAATCAGTGGAGCTGATGAAGGTGACCCACCTCTCGAAGCCCCAGTCATCGGCTCCAAAACCAGAGGAGTCGAGACTGGAGGCATCGAGGCAGACCGTTCCGCCCTCGGCTCAGAAGTCCGTGGAGCCGATGGAGAAGCCTGCCTAGATTTCTTAGTAGTCGGTTCCGACGGGCTGGTCAGAGCAGACGCTTTCTTTTTCTTAGTTGGAGAGGAAGAGGAAGATAAGGCCTCCTCGAAGGAGGGTTTGATCAGCCCTTTCAAGATCAATTTATTCTTCCTCTCTTGGAGGACCCTAGAGGAAAAGGCGTGACACACGCTGCAAGACTCCTGTAGGTGCTTGGCACCTAAACAGTATACGCACGAGGAGTGATCATCAGTTATGGACATTTTATAATTGCACCTCGTGCACTTCTTGAATCCTGAGGGTCTATGTTCTTTGGACATACTGCCTGTAAAACACTCACTATAACAGTGGAAAAAAACACTATCTATGTCAAAAAAAAAACAAAGATTTTAACAACAATAAATCCTTTTTTTTTTTTTTTTTAAAGAAAACCAAAGATAACAAGTACAACAAACACCAAAAGGAGGGCCAAGAACCCTCTAACTTAAACAGGTACTTGACCTCCCTAAAAATAATAAAACTCGCTAAGGAATAGGGGAAGGCCCCTCTAACTTTAACGGAAACCTTTCCCTAATCAATCACACAAATTATTATCAAAAACACACAGAAACACAACGATAGCTGTTAAAACAGCTTTTGGGTAAGAAATAAAGAATTTCTTGACAGAAAAACTTTAAGAAAACAGCACTTAGCTCAGCCAAGTTTGAGACCACGTCCTAGCTTGTAAGCGGCAAACGAGATCTGGGGGATTAGTGGTGGTGCATCCTGGGATAGAAAATAGCTCAGCCAATAAGAGGCTTCGCTCTATAGCATAGCATGCCGAGTCGGAGCCGAGGATCGGCTCCGAGCCCATCAGTACAGAATGTAGGCGAGATAGGATCACATAACATCATAATTTGCATACATAATTATGTAACCCCACCCACTCCAGTGGAATTGTGGGATGCCAACGTTCAAACGCAAACTGAAGAACAGATAACCAAAAATGGCACCAGAGTCCCCCTGCAGCAATTGCAATGTACCATTACCTGGTTAATTTGCCCTATTTACCATAAACACTATAATGTGCTTACTGCTTTACTTCTACAATATTTGGATTAATTTAAAAAGTTTATTTTACATTTTATAGCATAAACACTACTAGACCTCTGCTAAACAAAGCAATACAGTCTCACAATGAATATAGACTTAGCATTATAACTACTCTGCCCTTGAAACTCACATTCATTGAAACAGCATTGAAACCCACAAAGAAAATGCATCTGGCCAGTGGTGAGATTAGCTTTGGGCTGTTTTCAAATCATAGGCCCCCTTGTACACAAAACATTACATGTGTTCTTTGATACATCTTCCGGACAATATTAAATTATATTCCTTGTATAATACAACATACTTGCGACAGCGCGTTTTAAATTTATTGTTTTGAACACCTTTACTGTAAGCAATGAAACAAAATGCATGAACCAATATTTGACTAAACTGCCCAGTTCAGAACATTTCCATCATAAAAGTATGAATAATGTCTACAATCCACCAGTATCAGTAAATATGCACGATCTCTGCAGAAGTAAAAGTCACATAATATTTCCACATTAAGGAGATATGTAACTAATGAAGAGGTTGCTGCTAGAAAACAACTTAATATTTCATTGTTTCATCTACCAACAACATGCCTGTTGCCCTTGAGATATAAATTGCCTATGTTGCATAAAAAAAATAAGCTAGTAATACTACAACAGGGAACTGATGGTAAACTGATAACAGGCTCATAATTACTAGCCATCTCTGCCAAAGAGAACATTCTCAGGACTGCAAAGTACAAGAGAGTACAGTATCATCAATCTACATGCTGTGGGAGTAGAACCCACAGCCTTCTATATCAAAAGTACCTAATCGACCCATCATACTACTGAGTCTACTGACAACACAAACACACTTACTATAAACAGCACTATACTCATCTCCCCCTGAAGACCTATGCAGCATAAGAAATCTGGAAATAACCAAAAATTTTTTGGGAAGGGGACAAAAGACCAAAACAAGGGACACGTTTTAAACATTGCTTGTATGATAGTATAAAATGTTTTGTGTTACCAAGCATGCATTTCCTGAAAGACAGGAAGACTGAACTTAAATGGCAATGATTATTTAGTGAAATTAGTTCTCACTGGATTTGCCAGAAAACAACATTTTTAAGAGAAACAGACCAAAAGTATTTATGAGCCAACATTCCAGTCTCTCTCAGACACACTTTCTGCTGCATCTGTTAAGTAAACCAAAAGCAGTTTGTTAAATAAGTAAAGCACACATTGCCCTACCTGCAAGTCAATATGAACATTAAAGCATAGTTTATCCTGCAGTAGTAAAATCAAAATAAAAGCAGTCTCTGTTAAAGCACACACTTTCTCTTGTCTGTAAGCCAATATGTACATGAAAGCACATGTTCTCCTGCAGCCATTAAAATACAAGTAAAAGGAAAACAGTTTCTCTGTTAAGTAAAGCACAAGCACACATTTTCTCTTCCTGTAAGCTAAGCCAAAATGTACATGAAACTGAAACCACTGCAGCCGTTAAAATACAAAGAAAATGAAAGCAGTTTCTCTAAGTAGAGAGCACAGCACACACTCTTGCCTGTAAGCCAAGTTAGCCAACGTGAACATGAAAGCACATTTTCTCCTGCAGCCATTAAAATACAATAAAACGAAAGCAATTTCTGTTAGAATAAGCAAGGCAAGCACACACTTTCACTTCCTGTAAGCCAAGCCAATATGTACATGAAACTGAAAGCACGTTCTTCTGCAGCCATTAAAACACAAAACAAAAGCAGTTGCTCTGTTAAATAAGCAGAGAACACAGCACACTTTCTCTTGCCTGTAAGCCAACATGAAAGCATATTTTCTCTGGCACAGTCAGTCAGGAATGACAGCTTCCAGAAGCTCTGAGGATCTAGATACTCTGGGGATACAATTTCTGACTTATTTTGCAATACCCAGGACATTTATTTATGTACCCACCACTATTATTTTTACACACACACTTACCCTGAGTAGTTATTCCTCCCTCCCTGGCTGCCATTAATCCTTCCTGAACAGCGATTCCCACTGTTAACTTAATTCTGCTTCGCAGCCCGGCTGCCATTAATCCTGAACAGCTTGCAATTCCCCCCGGCTCGAACAGCTTGCAATTCCCGGCTACCATTAATCCCATCTCGGCGATTCCCGCTGTTAACTTAATTCTGCTTCGCGACCCGCCAGCTTGCAATTCCCGCCGTTAACGTAATTCAGCCAGCAGGAAATTATGATGCGAGCTCCTTGAGCTCAATTCCGACTGGCAAGTAGCCTGACGGCGCTGACATCATTGCGCACGCGATGACGTCAGCTCCGACAGTGCGAAAGTTTGAAAAAAGCAAAAGAAAAATCGGAAATGAAGGGGTGCCACTCGGGAATCGTGGCAGCCCTTCATTTTGACCCCAAAACTCGGTAAAAACCGAGTAATTCGGAACGGTTGGGAGGTCTGTCCCTGTCAGAGGGAACTGGATTTTTAGCCGTGGAAGCCTTTACCCCTTTGGGACCCTGGGAAATAGTTTCTGGGTCAGCAACAGGGTTTTTATAAAGAAATTTGTGAGAGTCAGGGACTCTGTAGTACCTGTCTGGCTTGACTGGAGCAGGGGGTAAAGAATCAGGATTTAAACTGGATTCAGAAAACACATCATCCACAATATCCAACACTGGCGGAATAGCAAGGAGCCTGTGCTGAGGCAATAAAAGAAAGTCTCTGAGCCTTTTCTTGGATTCTGAGTAATCCTGGCCCTCCCAATGGAAATGCTCCCTCATGGTATGTAAAGTTTCCCCAAAAGAATAATCCTTAGGAGGAGAGGCTGAAGGAATTGATTCTTCAACATCAGAGTCCTCATAGGGGGGTAAAGAGTATCCCTGGTCTGAAGAGGTATCTGAATATATAGAAACTTGGTCAGAGGAATCATAGTCTGTATCCTGCCTAGGCCTTTTATCAGGAGGGGGATGGGTACCCCTGATCAGAGTAATTAAGTCTTCGGCCATCTTGAGCATCTGCTTTTTAGGCATGGAGGCCTGTACAGGTGAATGCTGTACTTGCTTCTTTGTCTTTAATGGAGTTTTAGACTTGGCTGTAGTTTTTATGGTAAGCTGTGAAGGTCTGAAAACACCCTCAGAAGCCGATGCCTGCTCAGCGGCTCCGGACCCATCTGAAGGGTTAGTCTCCGTAGGCCCAGCACCTTGAGTATCCAGAGGCCTAGACATCTCCACGTGGGAGTCGGAGGCGGCCTGTGGCTCTGAGGTTGCGGGTGTCAGGGGCTGTGAAAGCGCCTCACTGAGAACCGGCGACTGGCCTAGAAGAGGCTTCATCGTCAGTTTTGGGCCTCGGATGCCTGTCCTTATCCTTGTCTTTGCATTTTTTGTGTATTGCGGTCGGCGGTTGCTCCGACGGCATGGTATAATTAAATCTTCGGCCAAAGTAATGGCGAGCAAAATCAAACCAACGTTTAATAGTGCGTTTGTTAAATCTAGCACAAAACCGACAACTACTGACGTCGTGATCTGAGCCTAGGCATGGAATACAGTAAGAATGAAAATCCTTATGAGGTATTTGCTTCCCACAAGAAATACAATTATTAACTTTTACTGACATCGGTCTGAGGCAAGAAAAAGTTTCCCCAACGGGGTACTTAGCTTTATTGAAGACTTCGGTTCTGAAAATCGAATTTGATATCTCAGGAATCGGCCGACCAGCACTTGCGAACTGCTTTTGCTTCGGGCACCGCATGGCAAGAAAGACTGAAGAAAATGGTGTCGGCTGCATCTTATATACCCCTGGCGCACTGACGTCAGGGAGGAAGCGACAGCAACCGATGCCGGACCAAGACTTTGGAACTCTGGCCGACTGCAGGCCCGCCTGACGGCAGGATAACCCAAATGTAATGACTGCAGCAGTGAAACACGATGAACATCACAAGCTAAGAACTGAAAATTAATTTAAGATTAGCCATTTTTTATGATAAGGAAACATGAAATCTGACATTTGTAACAAATAATTTACAGCACAGATTTTGAAATGTAACTGTAATATCTAGAATACAGCTATAAAAGAATTTAAGAGTGAAGACACACAAATTAGGTACAGATATGAACAGCAAAGAGGAGAAGGAATAAAAAATGAATGGAGTGAGGTAACAGGAAAGAGCAGAGCAGGGAAAGACCGAGACTAGGAGTCAAATGGAAACAACATAAAGGAGTACATTCAGGAATAAGAACATGGTTACACAGGAAGATACACACAGTATACAGTAGACTCCATCTTATCCGCCCTCTGTCTAACCAGCCATCAAATTTCTGCCATAGCCCTAGTAAAAGACAACAGAGAAGAGCAAAACTTCCACCCTCTGGGCAAAATAATGACAAGACAATTGACTACTAGACTTCATATTCATTAGAAAAATGCATACCAATACCACTCCTGTTATTCTAGCTGATTTAAAACATATAAATGCTATTTTGTAAGCTTTGTCTGATTAACCAGCCATTCGTTTATCCAGCCTAAGGTTCGGCCCCAGTGAGACCGGATAAGAGGGAGTCTACTGTACTCCAAGCTGTAGTGGTTGCATTACACTGGATTTTACTTCAGAAAACATACCTCCTATTAATTACATACAAGAAGCCACTAACATGGTAAACACAACATCCTTCAAACAGAAGAGCTGTCTTTCAGCATTGCCCTTTCAGAAAGCACACCATGTTTACAATACCCTTATGTCATCAGGGCACATTCTGTTCTGGAACCGTAACAAGAAATGTTAATCAAATATCTATAATTCAACGTGTGCTTTTTTAAATAAAGGGCCTTTTCCATTCAAACAGAAGATAATTTATCACTGCTGGAAAACTTTAAAGCACTGACTTGTTCCTATTGTAAATTGCCATCACTGTATCCTAGAGACATGGAAAAACAAATCTGAAAAACTATAGTTACTGTAAAATTAAAAGAAGCAAGCCTTCAGCACTTAATGCAGTTACCTGCAAACAACCTCACATTCATTACATTTTGACTAAACTCCTGACATACTTTATCAACACTAAACAAGAGATTTTATAAAGTAACAGCATGGCAAAACTTCATGCAAATTGTGTCTTATGCCACTTGGTAATCACTAACTCATTAAACCATCTTATTAAATATGATAGTGTGACTTTATTGGGGACTATCAGAAGCTAGTAGCTCTATTAAAATGCTGATCTTGGAGAAAAAAATAACACTAGCAATGAATCTTCACAAAATTATTTGACAATCACATCTTACGCTCTCTCGCCTTTGCAAAATACTCAGAGAAGCAGCATCAGGACTCACAGTGCAAAATGCTGTACATTACAACGTAATTAGGAGATAAAAAAAAGTTAAGACAAAACAATTCAGAATTTGAAAAAAAAAATATTTGAAGAAATAAACATTTTTAAACGAAGACATATAAACTGTGCACTGTCTTATCTTGCATTCTAATTGTTTACCTTCTGTCTTACCTTAGTGTGAAATCTTGTTTTTATTTATATGTACATTTTAAACAAAATTGTAGAATAAAAAATTTGCATGACACAGTTGGAAATATTTGCAAACAAGATTTCACAATGCATAGCCCGAAGACCCTATAAAGGGTTGCTGGGGTTTTGGTAAAATTCCTTGCCTAACTACTAACGAATACATCAGGGAGGAGAATGGTCCTGGAACACTGGAGGAAAGCAGCACTTGTGCCCATGTGTAAAGGCAGAGAAAGACGCTGTCCACTAAACTATAAGACAGTGACTATGACAACACTAATACGCAAACTGACAGCAGCAGTATGGATGTCAATACTGGTGGGTTTTCTGGTGCAAAATGGATAGCTTAATGAATTAAGGCAGGGATTTCCTGTCAGACTCAATGGATCTAGTTTTATGACAAGTTCAGCAGGAATGCACACTTTTCACAGAAATCTTTGACTTGGATGGAAACCACATGCTCTTTGCACAAAGATGGACAAAAGTGGAGATAGTGGAGAAAGATAATAGGAAGAAAGAAAAAAAAAAGTTTACTGCAAAGCTCTCACAGGATAAAAGTCAATCCACAGAAATTAAAGTCTATGGTCCAGTTCTACTTAATGTGTTCATCCTTGACCTTACAAAGGGCTGTGTAAACTGACCAATCTCCATGGATGCCAGCAAGCCTGGAGGAGTGGTACAAGATGGAGAAGAACATGTGTGAAGGAACCTATGCAGATTGGCTACATGGTCTAAAAGTGAAAGTTACACATCAAATCATCCAAGTGTATGATGATATAGCTTGAGAATAACAATCAAACCGACTATGAAACTGGAGGAGTTGGGCATAAGAATAAGGAGCCAAAAAAGACCTAAAGGATATTATAAAAATAAAAACATAAGGCTAAGTATGATAGGGTAGCAGCCAAGTATATCAGAAGATGGGGTCTCATCAGACACAAGTGTGCAAACATCTCTAACAGCAAGTACTGGTTAAGCTGCATGGGTCACTTTAAAATGACAGTAATTGTAATGTTGTTATACTTTCATCATATTGCTTGTTATTTCCTTTGGTGTAGCCTGATATTGCTTAAGATAACTATCAGATGAAGAATGGAATTGTTTTTAAAACTGATTGTTTAACTTTGCTGAGAAAAGCAATCTCCTGTAAATAGCTTAATTAACTGATGCATGCAAAAGTGAATTAATAGCATTAGTCCAAAGGATAATTGTCTCAATGATGTCTATGTATTGTAATAGCACAGTCAGAACTCCAGCTTAAGGCATAGTTATAACTAGTTGTAATTGTAATACCACTATACAGACTCCAGTTTTACAACTAAGAGTTTTATAGGCACGCTTTTGATTGTGTCTTTTATATGCAGTGTTAGACTGCAATTAAGATTCGTAGGGAAATACTAATCTACTGACTTACCTGCAATAATAAAATCAATTCACATTGTAAGATAAACACACTACTACCTCTATTTTTCAGTGCACAGCTATGGTTCTTGGTATCGACTTGCCCTCAATAATGAGGCCTGTCATGCACAGCTGAAAGGAAGGTGGAATAATTTTACTCCATACACCTCCCATATCCTAGCTGACCAGGTACTTCAATAGACTCAGGTCACATGAATATCACATGAGGGAAGAAACATTTATGTGGGAAAACTTCTTCCTGTAATAAGTGACCTACAACAAATAACTGTAAAACATCAAGTATAACTGTCTGCTTTATAGCACTACATACAGGCATGGTGTCCTGCATGCTACTTCCAGAATTTGTAGACTTTTAATTCTTTCCTCATCCCCTAGGACTAAAGTGAGATAATATAGCTTTACAATATAAATTACAACACTTTCTTATGCTGCAGAGATACAAACCTACTCTGATCTAAGCAGTGTTTTTGTAAAGCAATGAGTTTTTATTTTTAATACATGTAGAAGGCGGAAGAAACATATGTAGCAGTTACCCGACTAATAAAAATCAGATTTCTGTCTTCTTCACACTGTGCACACCCACAGTCCGTCAACTTATTTCAGCTCAAACACGGTACGGCAAAATCTCTGGTACAGTCTCTACCTTAGACTGAAATCTCTCTCATGTCGCAAACAAAATCCTCTCAATGGGTTCCTTATCCAATCCTTTAAGTGATCACCTAGCCATCTTCGCAAGAAGGCGGCATAAACCTAAACATAAATAGCATCGGTACAACCTTGCTCATAGCATTTCCTCCTTTAGTAAGGTCCAATTCATTGCAGCACTAAATTTAGTCAACTCCCAACCTCTTCAAAACCTTCACCTTGATGAAGCTATAGCTGTACTTCTGTTCAACTCAATTTTCCTTAACATACTAAATGAACGAGCCCAAAATAAATAACAAATTAAATCAAATTTAGCAGCCTAGCTCTCAAAGAGCACTAAATTACTCAACAGACAGAGACACCGACACAGACTGGAAAAAAAAATGAAAGCAAGTTGAAACCACAGCTGTCCATAAATACTATGAATGATTCAGAAACTGTACTTAAAATCAAATCAAAACAGACAAAAATACTATATTAATATACTGACAGCAAATCTTACCAGAACTAAAGCTTTTTGGGCTACAATCAACCAACTGCTAAAATCCAGTACACCAACACAATTTGCACCTATTTTTTCTAACCAAACTGACAGCATAGTAAGCAATGTACTACCTACTTCATCCAAACAGTAACCTCTCATTTAACCCTCTGCACAGGCAGACACAGGTTCCTTTCCTCTCTCAACCCCCAAAACGCTTGCAGTCAAATTAGTCTCAATTTCTAAAAATCAAAAAACTATTACTAATCTTAAACTTACCACCCTTGGTCCTGATAACATACCATCTGAGTACTTAAAATTGCTGTTGATGCCCTATTCTTTCTTATCTATATCCTAACCAACCACTCCATCACTGAAAGCTATGTCCCGACCCTATGGAAAAGGTGCTACATTCTTCCTGTCCATAAAGGTGGCAACTCAAATGAGCTCTCAAACTTCAGGCCTAAAACCATACTGTTTCCATGTTTCCACTCTCAAATATTCTGGAGAAGTGTATCCAGTCTCAACTTCTCAGCCTCCTCACTGACAACTGCCTCCTTTCCCCTACACAACACATTTTCCATCCTTTTCATTGTGTATACACAGCTCTCCTTAGCTTTATAATATCTGTTAACCAATATCATAACTCTGAAAACATGGTCTCAGCACTTTTTCTAGATTTATCCAAAGCATTAGACATGGTGTCCCACCGGAAATCACTTCAAAACTAGCTTGCCTAGGAAAATGAAATATCATTATCTTGGTTCTCCAGCTACCTCTCAAACAAGCAATAGGCAGTAAAATGGCATATGGAATCTGTTCTTCCTTTCCATTACAGTGGGTATGGTATCTCTGAAGGATCCATTTTAGGTTCCCTGTTCTTTAATATATTCATTAACATCCTCCAGCTAGTTTCTAAAAAACACTCCACTATCATATGGTAGACAGATGACCCAACAATCATCTATTCTGCTAAAAGCATAAATAAATTACGACAATTCACCCAAGTCTTTCCCCACCAAAGAGACCTGAGTGTCTGATACAGAGCTGCTCCTTATCTCTTAAAAAAAAAAAAAACTGATACTATTTACCCCAAAGCACTCAAATGACTGCAAAAATAATTTTAAAACTCACTTCCTTTAACACCAACATAGAACTAAGTAGGTCAAGCGAAGCTTCAATGAGTCACTACTTACAAAAACTTAACATTTGATCATCACATAAAACAAGCTGTAAGAAAAACCACCTACTAAAGCTAGGTGCACTCTATGGAGTCAATGTCTCACAGATAATGCCTGTGAAAGTATGTCTCAATCTCTTGTAATCATTATACAACTTGATACTGCTCCCATCTTGATTAACCTAAAATCTACTCATCTTTCACCCTTGGTAAAGTGCTATAATAAGGTGGCAAAATTTGCTGCCAATCATCATAGGACACATCACTGTCAGGTCTTAAAAAAACTTCAATGGTTAGAGCTAAGGCAATACCATACACTTTCTCAATTAGTCATTTCCCACAAACTCATACAGACAAATGCTCTAGTTTGACAAATATTCATCAGCTTCATAAGCCAAGCATATAGCCAAGATCCAGTGACAAAGGATTATTGACTGTTACAAAAGTTAACAACTCAGCTGGTGACTCTGCTCACCTCCATGCAAGCCAAAATTTGGAACTCCCATTTCTACACAGTAAGCACCAACTCTTTTATTAAAGCACAAACAAAAGAATACCTACAAGATACCTGGTCTGTACTAGCACAATTCCTGGATGATAAATGCCCTTCCCCTTACTTTCTCCTACTATTTCCAATCACTTTATCCTCTGTTATTGGTCCAAATTTCCTCATTGTTCTTTACCTCTCGGTCTTCTTCCTTCTACCTATCCTAAAACATTATCTCTCACCTCTTTGTACTAATCCTCCATTTCCTACTTTTCACTCCTTCTACCAAGTTCATTTCCAAATATGTTTCATAGTTGATTACAAGACACTGCTATTAATTAATGAGATTATATTTAAATTTTATATATTTGTTGATTACTTGTACTCCTCTTTTTACTATGTTTTTTGTATAATGTTGTAATTTTTCTGGAGTTTTTCTCCCTGAGCCTCCACTAAAATCAGGTAGGTCTCTGCCCCATACAGACTATTCTGGTAAACAAATGCAATAAATAAATGCACTTGATTTGGTATGCTAAGTGTACTTCTGCACAAATGTCAATTATAATAAGGAAGAGAAAGGTAGTCAGGAAAATGAAAATAAAGGGCATGGCACATGAGAACAGATTACGAAAGCTTGACCTTTTTCACTAGAAAGGAGAAAAGGCATTAGGATATTACATATGAGCAAAAAGGCACTAAAGATAAAAATGATGTGGCTTCCTCAGTAAGGCAGGAGGGGCATTACCAACATACAGAGGGAATGTAGTTTAACCACTCATGTGTAAGAGAGGGTTTTTCCACAGAGTAGTTAGGTGGTGGCTGTTGACACATGGGGGTGGCAGAGGCTAGAACATAGATTTTTAAAAGCCTCTTAGAATTCGTCACATCCCTGCAGTCTTCTGCCAGTTAATTAATTCATGTAATGTAACTTATTCTAATTCAGGACTATCACTGTGTTACACTAACTTGTACTTAATGTCTTTATATTTTCGCAAAGCATTTTACAAACAAAATCTTATAGCGTTCATCATAACTTGAATTCTTTTGAGGCAAGTAAACAACACAGAGACTGCACAGAATACACTCAGTATTAAAATTATAAAATTGTAGTGCAGTATTGATGGATCAAAGACAAAGATCAACATTTCTGTAACACACATGCACATTCTGCTGTATTTAAATTGTAATTGTGTGCAGTAGGGGTAAAAATGTACATGCTCACAAACTTACACAAACAGAACAAAAGGGGGCACAACAGAGAGTTGATTATCCAAATGTCAATTATCTGAAACATCAATTATCTGAACATAGCTTTCCAAAGTTTTGAGTCAGGAAAAATCATAAAGTCTGAATATGTAAACCTTATACATATTTGCTTGTGCATGTTTTTTGAGCTTGCAGCTCACTCATGTGTGACAAATATCCTTTATTGTCCAATGGAATCAATGAATGGTTGAAAAGTGTATTCCTTGTGTGCAGAAAAAAACAGATTTTAGAAGTTTTTTTATCCTGTTCAATGTATGTTTGATTATCCGAACTACCATAGGTCCCAATTAGTTTGGATAATCGACCCTCTACTGTAAATGTTACAGATGCACTGTGCTATCTGAATAACAAAGAAAACACTGGTGTTGAAGAAGAAAAGAACAAGAATACTGCTGGAAGGGAGATTTTTCACGTCAGACTTCAGGGAAAGTACAGTTGTATACACTTACCATAAATGTAGATGTTCGAGTGTATTCACTGTTGCAGTCATCACATTTGGGTTATCTGCTTGCAGTAGCCCTCAGTTGGCCTGATTATCAAAGTCTTGGGTCCTGCATTGGTTGCTGTCTCATCTTCCATGACATCAGGTAGTCAGGGTTATAAAGCATGCAGCCGACACCATTACATCAGTTTTTCTTGCCCCAGATGTCAGGTGCCCCCCTAATGGGAAACAATTAAATATATATATATATATATATATATATATATATATATATATATATATATATATATATGCAAGGTTATACCTCCAACAAAAAAGCAAATACACCAAAAAGCTTTTAAGCATAGTAAAGGAGAATAGAGGTATAGCCAAAGGAAGTCAGGGGGCTGGAAGGAGGGTAACCAGGACCGCAACAGTGAATATACTCAAACGCAACAGTGAATATACTCAAACACTTACATTTATGGTAAGTGTACACAACTGTACTATGTTCTTCATGTTTCACTGTTGCAGTCATCACATTTGGATAGAGTTCCCAAAGCTAAGGATGGGAGGAGGAATTTAGATAGCATTTGGACCAGCTATAAGGCCCTGCAAGACTGCAGTGGCAAAGCCAGCTCTGGATTTAGAGAAAATTGGCAAATGGTAATGCTTGGTGAAAGTATGTAAAGAACTCCAGGTAGCAGCTTCTAGGATGCCCCTGGTAGGGACACCTGTGAGAAAGGCTGTAGAGGTAGATGCAGCCCTGGTTTAGTGTAGTCTTAGCCCCTGTGGGGTAGGTTTTCCATGGTGCTTCTAACAGAAATTAATGCAATGACCTATCCATTTAGAAATGGTTTGCTTTGAAATGGCCTTCCCCTCTGCCCCTGCAGCAAATGCCATGAGCAGTTGTTCAGATTTCCTTTGAGGTTTAGTCCTATCCAAGTAAAATCTAAGTTGTCTGTGCACATCTAAGGAGTGCAGTATCTGTTCCCATTTGTTCTGTGGATTAGAAAAGAAGGTTGGCAAATGAATGGACTGATTAAGAGCCACACTGGATACTACCTTGGGCATGAAGGAGGGACTGGTCCTGAGGGATACCCTGTCCGCATGAAAGATGATGAAAGGCTCCACTGCCCTAAGGGCCTGTAATTCAGATACCCTTCTTGCTGAAGTGATTGCTAAGAAGAAGGCTGTTTTCCAAGAAATTAATTTTAACTCCGCACTTGCAGCTGGCTCAAAGGAGGTAGAGTGAGTTTTTCCCATTAGAATAATCCTGAATTAGAATAAGTTACATTACATGAATTAATTAACTGGCAGAAGACTGCAGGTATGTGACAAATTCCAAGAGGCTTTTAAAAATCTCTGTTCTAGCCTCTGCCTCCCCCCATGTGTCAACAGCCACCACCTAATGGTAATGTCCCTCCTACCTTACTGGGGAAGCCCCATCATTTTTATCTTGAGCAGTGGATGCGAGAAGAGGGGTGGTTCTGTGTTGTAATGCACTGAAATGGCCGAGGCATGAATTTTCATGGAGGAAAAAGAAAGGCCCATGTGAAGCATCTCAGTTAAGTATTGAAGAATCTGAGGTAAATTGGGCGCTGCTGTGCCCATCCCTTGAGTTTGGTTCCAGGAACAGAATTTTTTCCATTTTTCAGCATAAGATTTTCTAGTGCTAGGCCTCCTTGCCTCCAAAATGACATCCAACACTTGTTTGCTGAGGGATGGTAATGGAGAGATTAAGTAATTAGCCAGGCTGCCAGGTTCAGGGTTTGAAGCTGAGGATGCAGAATCTGGCCCTCCTGCTGGGACAGCAGGGTAGGGGGGGTCTGAGGCAGGTGCCATGGAGCCAGCAGTGACACACTGCGCAAGAGGGGGTACCAGTGTTGGCATGGCCAGTCTGGTGCAATCAGTATCGTCCTTGGTTTGCCCTGTTTGATCTTTAGTAATACTTTGGAGAGGAGAGAAGAAGCAGAGGAGGAAAGGCATAAACTGATTCCAGTTAAAGGACAGGGCATCCACTTTCCAAGCTTGTTTGTGGGGAGTCCTTGTGCAGAATTTGTCCAATTGGTAGTTTCTGGGAGGAGGCAAACAGGTCTATACCTGGGCTCCCCCATTTGTTTATCAACATGTTGAAAGTCTTTGGTTCCAGTTTCCACTCGTGTGGGTCCATGAGATTTCTGCTTAGTTCGTCTGCCAGTGTATTTAGCTTTCCTGGCAGGAACTGAGCCTGTATATGCACTTGGTAGCTCAAGGCTGTGTTCCACAGAGCCATGGCTAGTCTGCAAAGGGGGTATGCGTGGGTACCCCCCTGCTTGTTTATGTACCACATAACAGTGGTGTTTGTCTATCTTTACCATTAATTGTCCTGGATGAATGTTGTCCTTGATGGCTGTCAGAGCATTCTGTACAGCTAACATTTCTTTTTGATTGATATGCAGGTGCATTTGACTTGGTTTCCATTTGCCCTGAATGCACTTCACTGCCAGGTGAGCCCCTATGCATAGTCTGATGCGTCTGTTGTTAGGGTTTGGGCGGCAGGGGGTAGAGTGAATGATAGTCCCTTGTTTTGGTGGCAGGCCTCTGCCCACCAAAGGAACTCTAACTGTAGACAAGGTATGATGGGAATCATTACTTCTAGATCCTGAGAATGCTGATACCACAGGCTTTTTAGATACCATTGTTGTTGTGTCTTTCGGCTTTTTCCGGTTAGGGGTTATCACAGCGGAACTCCGGTCCGCTAATGATTGGTAGTTGATTTTTTACGTGCCGAGTTACCAGCCCTGATGCACAACCTTCAACGAAGGTACGCCCATTCACGCATGTCTCCATGCAGAAGACGCTCTTAGCTGAGAATCGAACCAGACAGCATCTTACTGTGAGGTGACAACGCTACCGCAGCACCACCACCGCGGGTGAAGTTTCATCATATGCAATCTTGCATATGGAATTAGGAGAATGCAGGATGCCATAAACTCCAAGGCTTGCAGTATTTGCCTTGCAAGGGTTTTTGTGGCCATTAGTTTAAAGTAAGTTGTCAAATGAATTTGTTTCTCTGGTGTGAGGAAAGCCATCTGGGAAGTTGTGTTCAAGCTTGCTCCCAGGAATATAATTTGTTGACAGGGTAAAAGATGTGATTTCTTTTCGCTTATGGTGTACCCCAGACAAGTTAGCACCTTTTGTACAAATGCCAGATTCAAAAGTATGTCCTGGCTTTCTGCCTGAATTAGACAATCGTCCGGGTATGGGTATATTTGAATATTACTTTGCCTGCAAAATGCAATGACTGGAGATAGGCACTTTGTGAATACCCTGGGTGCAGTAGGTAAATTAAAGAGCAGTGCAGAAAACTGATAATGCATGTAGCCTGCTTTGAAGCGTAGGTATCTTCTGCAAGATTCCCTGATTGGGATGTGCAGGTAGGCTTCCTTTAGATCCAGTGTTGCCAACCAGGCATCCTTGCCTAGCATAGGAAGCAACTGGTAAAGGGTTAGCATCTTGAATTTTGGGATCACCAAAAAGGTGTTTAGGATAGAAAGGTCCAGGATAGGACGCCATGAGTTGTCTTTTCTGAGTACCAGGAAAAGTCTTGAGTAGATACCTTGTCCCTTTTCCTCTTCTAGTACAGTTTGAATAGCCCTTATGCTTAAGAGAGAGAGTACTTACTTTTGAGCCTCTGCCCACTGATTTGGCCAACCGTTTGGGGTTCGTAACGTGTGGAAGTGAAATCTGTATCCTTGGGAAACTATATTCAAAACCCATTTGTCCTGGGTAATGAGTTCCCAGTTTTTGCTTGCAGAGCAATCTTTTCCCCGAAAGGAGCAGTCAGTTGAGAAGGGCTTGGAAGTTTTAAAGTTAAGTCATCGACACAGTTTACCATGGGGGGAGTCTTACTACTCCCTGATTTGGAACTGGGAGCCCCCCACTGCTTAGTCCTGTGAGTAACCTGGAACTGAAGCCTGGGTGTTCTGCTGGTTCTGGGTTTGGGCTGAGAAGGCCTGGAAGAGGCAGGAAAGGACCAATTCTTAGTAGGCCAATGCCTACTAAATCTTGGAGGCTGTACTTGTAGGAAATCTTTAACAGTTTGTATAGATTTAGCTTTTTCCTCCATCTTTTTACTTCTGCTTTGTTGCCAAACAGGCGTTCCTGATTTAGGGGAGAATCCAGCAATTTAGCTTTAACATGATCTGGCAAAAGTTGCTCCTTAAGCCAAGCATGCCTTCTAAGTACAGACCCAGTGACAGCAGCCCTGCAAGATGCCTCTAGTGAATCAAAACCACATTGCAAAGTATGTTTTCCAACTTGTTCAGCAGAATGCATTAAATCCTGTAAATCCTTATTTTCAGAACAGTCAGGAATCAACATCATTTTCTGTTTAAACAATCCAATAATATGCTGTTGATACTTTAACATATGAAACTGGCAGTTTAAGGCCCTAATAGCCAAGGTTGCAGAAGTGTATACCTTCTTACCCCATCTATCCAGCGCCCTGGAATCTCTATCAGAGGGGATAGGGTTTTTGGCAGTAGAAGCCTTAATGCCCTTGGGTCCTTGTGAAATAGTCTCAGGATCCACAGTAGGATTTTTAAAAAGGAACTTGTGAGAGTCAGGAACCCTGTAATATCTATCAGGTTTTCTGGGATCAGAAGATAAAGAGTCAGGGGCCAAGCTAGATTCCAAAAAGGCATCAACAATGTCTAGTACAGGGGGGATAAGTAAAGGCCTGTGCTGGGGCAGGAGTAAGAAATCCCTAAGCCTCTTTTTAGAATCAGAGTAATCCTGGCTTTCCCAGTGAAAATGCTCCCTAAGAATATGCAAGGTTTCACCAAAAGAGAAATCCTCTGGTGGGGGAGCATATTCCATAGTTGAAGCATCTTGCGGCATACCGGACTCCGAAGTACGAAGGGGTCTCAGTAGAGGCCTGCGAATCCGAAGAAGCAGGTATCAGGGGCTGTAAAAGCGCCTCACTGAGTACCGGTGAACTGGCGACTAGCTTAGGAGAAACGTCGTCAGCAGCCTTGGACCTAGGCGGCCTGTCTTTATCTTTGCGTTTTTTCGGAATGTCGGTAATCGGATGGCTTAGCGAAGACATATCTGGATAGTTGAACCGAGTATCAAAATATTTAGAAGCATAAATATACAGACGACTAATAGTTCGTTGTTTAAATAAGACACAAAACCGACAGCGAGATATGTCATAGTCAGGGCCTAGGCAAGGAATACTGTACGAATGAAGCTCTTTATGAGGTATTTGCTTTCCACAAGAAATACAATTATTGACTTTTACTGACATCAGTTTAGAGCAAGAAAAAGTTTCCCCAATGGGGTACTTAGCTTTAGTTGAAGACTTTGGTTCTGAAACTTGAAAACTAAAACTTCAGGAGGTGGCCGACCGGCACTTGCGAGCTGCTTCTGCTTCGGGCACCGCACGGCAAGAAAGACTGATGTAATGGCGTCGGCTGCATGCTTTATACCCCTGACTACCTGACGTCATGGAAGATGAGACAGCAACCGATGCAGGACACAAAACTTTGATAACCAGGCCGACTGAGGGCTACTGCAAGCAGATAACCCAAATGTGATGACTGCAACAGTGAAACACAAAGAACATCAGCACTTAACATGGTGAGGCCTTGGAATGCACAGCTTTAGCTTTGCATGGTGTGCTTCAGAAAAGTGATACAAAGTGGCTTGCGAAGGTATTTCAAAAAGAGGAGACAAAAGTGTGGAATAGGCAGCTATGCGGGCCTTCTTTAACATTTGGACATATTTACTATATCACTGGCCTTCGATTGCCATCTTAACTTATCCAAAGGTACAGGCTTTTGAAACTGTGACCAGTAATTATAATGGGAATCAGTTCAGTAAATGACAGACCACTAGACATTCATCTTACTTAGCATTTCCAGGAATACATTTATAATGCTGAATGACAAACACCGAATGAAATTACATCGACCAAAAAAGCTTGAAACACAAAATGCAGAAAAATTTGGCACACATGTTCTACAAATGAGGGCAAGCCCCTCTTGACACACTACTTTTTTTTACATATACATATATACCTATATATATATATATATATATATATATACATATACATATATATATATATATATATATATGCACACACACACAAAATCACACAGCAAAGGGGAAACACTAATCTGATGCTGAAGTGCTCTTCTCAAACTTTTAATCATTTTTTTCATCTTACTTAGCATTTCCAGGAATACATTTATAATGCTGAATGACAAACACCGAATTAAATTACATCGACCAAAAAAGCTTGAAACACAAAATGCAGAAAAATTTGGCACACATGTTCTACAAATGAGGGCAAGCCCCTCTTCACACCCTACTTTTTTTTACATATACATATATATATATATATATATATATATATATATATATATACGCACACACACAAAATCACACAGCAAAGGGGAAACACTAATCTGATGCTGAAGTGCTCTTCTCAAACTTTTAAGGTTGATGCAATGTCATTCAGCATTTTGGCCATTCAACATTATCAATGTAACCATTTCCATATTGGTTCTCAATATGAATGAGTTCTCTATATTTTACTTCCTATATGTGTGACAGTACGACAAATGATACTCTAAGCCCCCACACCTTCCCACTCTTTAAATATACCAACTCTGAGATCGCACTACAGTGCAGGAAAGGGAAATCTTCCCATTCCGCACTGTACAAAGATCTCAGTTGAAACATTCAAACTTTTAAACATTCGATCATATGGTGTCCACCATATGACGTTCAAAATTTAAAAATTTTGATAACATAATATAGACCCTTGTTAGTCAGCATGCACAGTTAACCCATATTTTACATAAGCTTTCTATTGGAGGTGGTAAGTTCTGGAGTGAAGTGGCCCATGCAAAACAGTGTTTACTTGCTAAAAATGTCTAAGTAAAGATTTCAAGCTAAGCATTGTGGATGTGCACAAGCTTTGTTTTTTGTCATGGGGGTATGCGCATGTTGCAGGTTGGAATTTTAGCAGACTCTTTGACTCTGTATATCATAATCTGCTGATTGAGATGGTCCATCGGGCAGTGACTCCCAGTGTTGTCAAATGGAATCATGACTAACTAACTGACAGAAAGACAGAGGAAGAATACATAACTATCTTACACATGCTGGCGCATAAATGGTATTCCGAATATACAGACATCATCAAAACTGAAACATATATAAAGATAGATTAGGTTAGGATGCAGTTATTTAAGAACAGGCTTCAGAGTTAGACGAAGAGCATTACACTAGTACTTAAACAGAACAGCATTTGCAAAGCTTGGTAGTCTGCAAACTGTGCCATCACATTTCTGGAATTAAAGGAAAATAACTGAAGCAAGTGCAAAATGACCAATGACAATGGGTCACTGATGCTGCACTCAGCAGACTATTGTTAAGCAACACATTAGTGTACATGTACATAATAATGCCTCAAAAATGTAGAAATTTAGACAACCATAATGGTATCAGTGTTGCAACTCACACCATGCGTAGCAAAATGGTATAATTACCAAACGATAGCCACCTATATACTGTAATACAGCATGCTCCCACTAATGGGAACATACATTACAAGATCTCTTCCTGTGCAAAGTATTTAAATCAAACCAGCACCACTGAAATAACAAAGGACCCTGAAATTTTCATGAGTTGCCCCTTTACATAACAGTGGAGCATGCAGAAGACCAGATGCACTGCTGTTTCCTACATACTCAAACATAATGGAACTGACAGCACAAACCTATCACCGCAGTAGCAGTCAACAGTGGCATACCCACTACTGATAGCCAATATGGCTAACACAGGAATGTGGAAGGAAACCAAAGCAGAGTTTATTAATAGGTAACATCTTACTACAGCCACATCATATTAGCATTGTCCTTCCGGAAATTTTATTTATATGCTGGGAAAAGTGCTTAATGTTCAAACAACTGAGCTAACATCACCTACTGTGAGGCTACCAAACTTTTAGGTGTAAACACCTGAAACTGCCAACAGATTAAAAATATTCAGGTAACCCACTCTAAAATTTGAGGAAGCCAATGAACTACAACAAAACTGTCTTCTCACAAAAGTAAATCTCACTTTAGAAGTTCAAGAAGGGTGTTCAACAAACTATTAAGTGACATCATGCTTGCATTAATTAAACGCAATCCATATAGCAGTCTCAATGACTCATACTGCACTCAGTACAGAACTGGGCATGACTCATAGACATTAGGTTAGGTTTCTTCAAGATGTACAGTAGGTACACCATCTATAAAAACTGTATTCATTGCACATTTTGGGGACTGCTAATCAGGTTTACGGATCCCCCCAACCCAATTTTTCCCTTAACTATGTTGCTGCCACTCTAAAATTCAACTTTTTTGAAGCTTACCCGTTCTACATCACTTAAAACCCTTCTCACTATCTTACCAACCCAATTCAGAAGAGTAACAGACCTGCAATTCTCATTGCCTGTAGATGCTCTTTTCTCTTTATAAACTGGGGTGAATATCCATTTCATTTCCAGGCACTAGGGATGTCTCCCGTATTTAGTGCCTCTGTTATACGAGCAAGCCCATCAGCAAGTTATTTCATCAACTAGATGTAAATCTCAAGATCAGTGGCTTTTGAGGTGTTTGGTACCTTCGAGACTTCTCAAATTTCTTCTTCATGAATAAAATGAAATGATCCTCGGGATGTCCGATACTTGGTTTCCTTATACTCACCAACTACTGATGAATAAAATAATATCAGACATTATTTTCTCACAAATGAAGTTATTCAACAGGTAACAATATAACCATAGTTATCAAAATTAGTGAAACACTTCATCATACTGGACACATTTTATACAACAGTGTGTTAGGAGTATCTGGCACACACTACTAATTATGTTCAGTTGTATACACGTTTTCCTATCAGGCGTAACACCAACTTATTGCATAAAAGGTATTTACATGTTACAATATTTTAAATTATACAAATTCATTTCTCGTTCTTTTTACCCCCTCCCCCACAACAGAGACTCATTACATTGTAGCCAGGATATCCATTTACTATTATATTTGTGCAGTGATTTTGGTAAAGTTGTCTAACATTTGAACCAGATCTTGCTTCAGAGGATCATTCCTCAGTTTCAATCTTCTCACAACAGCCTTCTTGGCTACCAAATTATTAATGCTCTGTTGAGCATAAGTATGTCTAGCTGCAACGGATAGCATAAATAAAAGCATCTTTTTCATTAGCTCTACATGCTTATCAAAAATGTTATTAAGAAGTTTACTTACTACTTCTTAACAGTCCCATTTCTGGGCATGCCTAGAATACAGGAGTCCAATCCACTAACTTCCCTGTTCTGCATCTCCAGCATTCATAAGGAGCTGTTGGAATCATCCAATGATGTCAAAATGGGGATCAAAAGCATTTATGTAGGCAGTGCCATGCAAAGATACAGAATTTTCTAGATCTGTTGGCATACTTAAATTCTGAACTGATTGATACCCCTTTCCTTGGCTGTAATACCCCCTATCCCCGCAATCCTCTTTCAATGTCTTCTTTTACCATCTTAGACTCCTTGTTCTGATCAGCTCTATTTTATAAATTTTAATCATTATTATACTAGCTGATACTGAATGAAACTCCAGAAGCTGTTGTATTGTCTCTGGGAACTCGGTTACTATTAAAGAACGAAGCACTCTTCACAACTTGAACCGTTTATTCCAAATAACAAAGCTTTCAGACATCAAGTCCTTCTTCAGTGTTTAAAAAACTTTAAAATTGGTAGTCATTAAATACTAAAAGTACTAAATTATATGACACAGCCTAACCTATCACAATAATACATTAATTAAAAGTTAATTACATAGGGATCAAGCAAAAATTACAACAGTTATATACTAACAAAAATCCCAAGTAAAATAAAATGAAATTTCCTTAGTTAACCATATTTTGTTAAAACTTTAAAATAGGTTTTAAGGTCATCTGCTTGTTTAAACCTGGGTACATATCTTTCAAGCGTCACACTCTTTTGTGTCAAGTTTATTAATAATATCACCATGTCTAATATGCAGATACAAAAATTCAGTGAGTCTAAAAATGAGCTGATGTGAGGCACCCCTGTTCTTGCACATGTTTTGCTAGTGAGTGGGTCTCTATACCCCTACGTATATCTGATTTATGCTCTATCATTCTGTCACGCAGTCTTCTTGCTGATTTCCTACATAAAATCCTAAACATGATGTGCATGTAGCCAAATATATAACAAAAGAAGTATTACAGGTAGCCATACAATTAAATAGGAACTTTTTCCTGGTAACAGGATGCATAAATTCATTAGAACTACATATACGTATACAACATGATCAATTATAGCATGGTACAGTACCTTTAGTATTGTAGTTTACATATTCCTTTTTTCTAGGGAAAAATCTTTACAACATAGACGTTGTTTCAAATTCTCACAGTTCTTATATGTGAATAGGGTTTTTTTGGGAAGCCATTGCTCATGGCCAGGTATGGCTTTTAATATATCCCAATTATCCCTAATAATTCTTTCCACAGACTCACTTGCCCTACTGTATGTCACTGAATATCTAAGAGGTTGTGTAGCATTCCTTTCTTGTTGTATAAAATTACTACCAGTATTACATGAAAAGAATGGCTTAGATAGTCCATCTCTCAAACCCATAATATTATTTCCAGCCATATAAGTTCTTGTGTATCATAACCTCTTGCCAAAAATTCAGTAGTCATTTGGTCCATTTCTTTAACACAGGAAGGAGTCTAGCTTAGTATTTATTGGCTTCTAGTAATACATTTAAAAACATGTTTAGCATACATGCTTTTTTGTGAAGATATTTGTTTGTATGGGTCTCTTTCCTATATATACATGTATCCAGTTCACTGTCAGTCAAAAAAATGTGAACATCAAGGAAATGAATTTCAACATCAGACTTCATCTCAAATTTTAAAAAGTCAGTGGACCTATTCCAGTGTACATAAAATTTCTCCAAATCATCCTCACTACCTCCCCAAATCAAATAAATATCATCCACAAAACGCTTATAGAAGAGACTTGATGTCTGAAAGCTTTGTTATCTGCTATTTGGAATAAACGGTTCACGTTGTGAAGAGTGCTTCATTCTTTCAAACTCTTTCATTTTTTGCAATACTTCACTTCATCAACCTGCACACCTTGGACTTATTGGACTTTTATTTTTTGGTGAGCAGGTGAACGTGGAACCGAAAAATTGGAGTTATTTAATTCACTATGACACAGCCTGCTACTACATTAACAAGCTCCATGAGTAGGTCTCTCCATTCTATTTTGCAACGAAAAAATCCTTTGTTGAATCGTGCTGAATCTTCTGTGAATGCAGGTGTGAGTACTACTATGGTAGTTTCTCAGAGGGATGAGTTTTCCCACCAAATCCAGTCCCTGGAGCGGAAGGTAAAAACTTTTAAAAACTGCAATGGCAACCTTTTAGTTTTCTTGCCTATTTAGAATTGGGCACTGTTCTATGGGGCTTACGTGTATTAAATATGCCCTCATATGGCAATACCTATCCGGAACTGCTTAAAAAATGGCAAGAATTAAATATAAAATTGAGTTTAAACTATATGGTGCTAATGAATGACTTTTTTGTTAACATAGAGCAACAGCTGTGCCTAGATATTGAAGCGCTGGAAAAGGAACGGTCTAGTTCAGCTTCTTTTAATGACTGTATTTCTCTAGATGATATGTTGGCATGTATCTCTGACTTGGACAAACGATTAGAGAACACTAAGAAGCGAAAGATTCAAAGAGATGTTGCAGATTTCAATAATGGCCGTATTTGTTCCTGTCCTAAACAAACTTTCATTTTATTTATTCTATTTTTTATTTTACATTTGTTGACCGGGATAGTCCGACTGGATGCATGTCCATTTTCAGCGGAGGCCCAGGGAGAAAAGCTCCAAGGGTAAGCAGATACAGCATTACATAATACCAGCATTACATATTACAAACAGACTATTTACAGAGATTACATAAGTAAGCAAGTTAAACAAGTTCCACAGGTTAGAGTTAATCCTGTGCACAAGTCAGGATTAAATTAAATTACACAGTAAACTGGTTAACAGATTTTTACACATTCTAGAGAGAGTTAGCTAGGCTTGATACATTGACATAGCCAGTTAAGTGACAAATGTTGTTTGAGTCTAGTTTTAAATTGACCTATGGTGGAAAGTAAGGTAATATCAGCTGGAAGAGAGTTCCAGGATCTACTTACAGAGTTTGCAAAGAGAGAGTCACAGGATGTGTTATTAATTTTGCTATTCTGCATTAGTAGTTTGTTAGAGGATCGAAGCGGTCTAGGATTGTTATAGGGGGTGATAATATTTTTAAGTGCAGGAGTATTGTCTGGATTATAGAGGATTTTATAGGCCGTAATAAGTTGGTTATACTGGATTAGGCTGGGTAGTTCAAGCCACCCAAGCTGATTTAGATTGATGCAATGATGTGTCCTAAAAGGCAGCCCTGTGGCAAACCTGGCAATGTGGTTGTAGCAAATTGAGAGTTTGTTAAGGACAGTCGTGTTTAAATTCGAGAGTAGAGGGGATGCATACAAAAGGGTTGAAAGAAGGTGAGAGCGAGCTATGGCAATTTTAGCTGGAGGGGTTAGGGAGGCTTTTATTCTGTAAAGTGACCCTAGTTTTTTACTGATGGTTTTGATAGTTTGGTTAACATGTAGGTCGAATTTTAGATTATTGTCTATGATGACACCTAATAGTTTTGTAGAGGGGTCAGGGGAGATTACTGTGCCATCATTTGAATTTATGGTAGAGGTGAAAGCAGTAGACCTATGTGTTGGTGAAAATAACAGCATTTTAGTTTTTTTGGGATTTAGGATCAAACGATGTTCAGAAAGCCAGTTTTCTATTGTATTAAAGGTGGTCTGGGTAGCTGACCATAACTCTACTGGAGATGTGGCTGAGCAAATCAGAGTAGAGTCATCAGCATATTGGATACAGTTGACTTTTGGGATGACAGTATAAAGGTTGTTAATGAAGATGGAGAACAGCAAGGGCCCTAGTATAGAGCCTTGTGGTACTCCAAGGGTGTTAGGTAGAATGTTAGAGAGTTTGTTCTGCCAGAGGACAGCCTGCTGTCGACCATTCAGGTAGGATTGAAACCATTGAAGGGCTCTAGTATCTAAACAGAATGTTTGCAGGGTGTGGATTAAAAGTTGGTGATCAACCATATCGAATGCCTTGGAAAGATCCAAGAAGAGGGCTGAGGATATATAATTATTGTTGCGATTATGGTTTATGGTGTTGGCAAAGGCTAGGAGGGCTGAAGTAGTGCTGTGATGAGGATGGGAGCCATGCTGAGTGTCTGCCATAAGGTGGTTATGGATTAGGTGGTGCATGAGTTGTCTATGAATACATTTTTCCATAATCTTTGCAAGTGGAGAGAGTACAGCTATTGGCCTACAACTGGAGAATTCAGTAGAGCTGCCTCCTTTGTGAAGTCGGATTACATAGGATATTTTCCAGATGGTGGGAATTTTAGCTTCTACTATGGTTCATTTGATTAGTATTGAGACGGGGTAAGCAATAGCATCAGCTGATTTTTGTAGGTACTCGGCAGGGAGTTGATCAGCAGAAAGTGTAGTGGGTTTTAATTTTTTGATCAAGGTATGGATAAGTGAAGTGGCGACTGGCTGGAAGCTGAATGCAAGTAGTTCATCAACAATTCCACTACGGTACGAGCTAAGAAGGGCTCAACGTATGAATTAGATAGCTTTGAGCCCCTAGCAAATCAGCAGAATGTACCTGTGGTAGCTGCAACCTCATTGGCTGAAGAAATTATTTCTGATCAATCGCAAAAGAGATCAGACTTCCTGATGACGTCACCTACTGAAAATCAAACTGAAGACGTAAAACAGAGGGAAAGAAAAGTACAGTTGTGTACACTTACCATAAATGTAGATGGTTCAAGTGTATTCACTGTTGCAGTCATTACATTTGGGTTATCTGCTTGCAGGTAGCCCTCAGTCGGGCCTGATTAACAAAGTCTTGGGTCCTGCGTCGGTTGCTGTCCCTTCATCCATGACGTCAGGTCATCAGGGGTATAAAACATGTAGCAGACGCCATTACATCAGTTTTCCTTGCCCCAGATGTGAGGTGCCCCCCCTAATGGGAAGCAATTGAATATAAAAGCACAAAGATATACCTCCAACGAAAAAGCAAATACGCCAAAAAGGCTTTTAAGCATAGTAAAGGAAAGTAGATGTATAGCCAAAAGAAGTTAGGGGGCTGGAGGGAGGGTAACCAGGACTGCAACAGTGAATACAGTCGAACATCTACATTTATGGTAAGTGTACACAACTGTATTATGTTCTTCGTGTTTCACTGTTGCAGTCATTACATTTGGGTAGATACCCAAATCTATGGTTGGGAGGAGTAATTTAGATAGTATTAGGGCCAGCTATAAGGCAATGCATGACTGCAGTGGCAAAGCCAGCTCTGGATTTAGAGAAAATTGGCAAATGATAATGCTTGGTGAAAGTATGTACAGAACTCCAGGTAGCAGCTTCTAGGATGACCATGGTAGGGACGCCTCTGAGAAAGGCTGTAGAGGTAGATGTATCCCTGGTGGAGTGAGATCTGATCCCCTGGGGAATAGGTTTTCCATGGTGCTTATAGCAGAAATTAATGCAATGGCTTATCCATTTAGAAATGGCTTGCTTTGAAACAGCCTTCTCCTCTGCCCCCTGCAGCAAATGCCACCAGCAGTTGTTCAGATTTCCTTTGAGGTTTAGTCCTGTCCAAGTAGAATCTAAGTTGTCTGTGCACATCTTAGGAATACAGTATCCGTTCCCCTTTATTCTGTGGATTGGGAAAGAAGGTTGGCAAATTAATAGACTGATTAAGGGCCACACTGGATACCACCTTGGCCATGAAGGATGGCTTGGTTCTGAGGGACACCCTGTCCGCATGAAAGATGATGAAAGGCTCCACTACTATAAGGGCCTGTAATTCAGATACCCTTCTAGCTGAAGTGATTGCTAAAAGGAAAGCTGTTTTCCAAGAAAGACATTTTTAAGTCTGCAGTAGCAGCTGACTCGAAAGAAGGTAGAGTGAGTTTCTCCAAGACAAAGTTAAGTTCTCAGGCTGGGGTTGGAGCTCTCCTGGGTGGTCTCATATTTTGGCCACTCTGAGGAACTGCTTGAGCAGTGGATGAGAGAAGAGGGGAGATTCTGTGTTATAATGAGCTAAAATGGCTGAGGCGTGGATTTTAATGGAGGAAAAAGACAGGCCCTTGTGAAGCATCTCAGTTAAGTATTGTAAAATCTGAGGTAAATTGGGCACTGCTGTGCTCATCCCTTGAGAATGGTTCCAGGCACAGAATCTTTTCCATTTTTCAGCATAAGATTTTCTAGTACTAGACCTCCTTGCCTCTAAAATGATATCCATCACAGGTTTGCTGAGGGATGCTAAAGGAGAGCTTAAGTAATTAGCCAGGTTGCAAGTTTCAGTGTTAGAAGCTGAGGGTGCAGAATCTGGTTTCCTGCTGGGACAGCAGGGAAGAAGTCTGAAGCAGGTGCCATAGAGATAACCATGACACACTGCGCAGGAGGGGGTACCAGTGTTGGCGCAGCCAGTCTGTAGCAATCAAAATCATCCTTGGTTTGTCCTGTTTGATTTTTAGTAGTACTTTGGAGAGCAGAGGCAGAGGGGGAAAGGCATAGACTGATAGGTTTTTCCAGCTGAAGGACAGAGCATGCACTTTCTAGGCTTGTTTGTGGGGAGTCCTTGTGCAGAATATGTCCAATTTGTAGTTCTGGGGAGTGGCAAACAGGTCTATATCTGGGCTCCCCCATTTGCTTGTCAACATGTTGAAAATCCTTGGTTCAAGTTTCCACTCGTGTGGGTCCATGAGGTTTCTGCTTAGTCCGTCTGTCAGTGTATTTAATTTTCCTGGCAGGAATTGAGCTTCTAGGTACACTTGGTAGCTCAAGGCTGTGTTCCACAATGCCATGGCTAGTCTGCAGAGGGGGTAAGAATGTGTACACTCCTGCTTGTTTATGTACTACATAACAGTGGTGTTGTCCATCTTTACCATTAGTTGTCCTGGAAGAACGTGGTCTTTGAAGGCCGTCAGAGCATTCTGTACAGCTAACATTTCTTTTTGATTGATATGCAGGTGCATTTGACCTGGGTTCCATTTGTCCTGAATGCACTTCCCTGCCAGGTGAGCCTTCCATGCATAGTCTTTGTGTCTGTTGTTAGGGTTTGGGCGGCAGGGGGTGGTGTGAAAGGTAGTCCCTTGTTTTGGTGGCAGGCCTCTAACCACCACAGGAACTCTAGGCATAGGCAAGGTATGATAAGAATCATTGTTTCTAGGTCTTGAGAATGTTGACACCATAGGCTTTATACATACCACTGTAGTTTCCTCATATGCAGTCTTGAATATGGAATTAGAAGAATGCAGGAGGCCATGAACCTCAAGGCTTGCAGTATTTGTCTTGCAGATAGCAGGGTTTTTGTCGCCACTTGTTTGAAGTAGGTTGTCAAATCAATTTGTTTCTCTGGCGTGAGGTAAGCCATCTGGGAAGTTGTATTCAAGCTTGCTCTCAGGAATATAATTTGTTGACAGGGTACCAGGTGTGATTTCTTTTCTTTTATGGTGTACCCCAGACAAGTTAGAACCCTTTGTACAAAGGCCAGATGATGCAAAAGTATTTCTTGGCTTTCTGCCTGAATTAGGCAACTGTCCGGGTATGGATATATTTGAATATTTCTTTGCCTGCAAAATGCAATAACTGGTGCTAGGCACTTTGTGAATACCCTGGGTGCAGTAGATAAGCCAAAGGGCACTGCAGAGAACTGATAGTGCGTGTAGCCTGCTTTGAAGCGTAGGTATCTTCTGCAAGATTCCCTGATTGGGATGTGCAGGTATGCTTCTTTTAAAACTAGTATTGCTACCCCGGCATCTTTGCCTAGCATAGGAAGTAATTGGTGAAGAATCAGCATCTTGAATTTTGGAATCTCCAAAAAGGTGTTTAAAGTAGACAGGTCCAGGATAGGATGCCAGGAATTGTCTTTTCTGGGTACCAGGAAAAGTCTGTAGTAGAAACCTTGTCCCTTTTCCTCTACTGGTACCAGTTGAATAGCCCTCATGCTTAAGAGAGAAAGTACTTGTTTTTGGGCCTCTGCCCACTGATTTGGGTTTAGGTCTGGCCACCCACTTGGTGTTGGCAACGTGTGGAAGTGAAATCTGTATCCCTGGGACACTATATTTAAAACCCATTTGTCCTGGGTTATGAGTTCCCAATTCTTTGCATGAAGAGCAATCTTTCCCCCCAAAGGGGCAGTCAGTTGATAAGTGCCTGGAAATTTTAAAAGGAAGTCACTGAGACAGTTTACCACAGCGGGGAGTCTTATTATTCCCAGATTTGGAAGTGGAGGCCCCCACTGCTTAGTTCTGTGTGTCCCCTGGGACTAAAACCTGGGGTTTTTGCTATGTCTGGGTTTGGCTTGAGAAGACCTGGAAGGGGCTGGAAAGAACCAATTCTTAGAGGGCCAGTGCCTAACTAAATCTAGGAGGCTGAACTTGTAAAAAAATCTTTAACAGTTTGCATAGACTTAGCTTTATCTTCCATCTTTTTTAAGAACTTCCTCAGCCTTGTTGCCAAACAGGTGGTCCTGATTTAAAGGAGCATCCAACAATTTAGTTTTAACATGATCAGGCAAAGATTGCTCCTTAAGCCAAGCATGCCTTCTGAGCACAGACCCAATAATAGCCCTGCAAGAGGCCTCTAATGAATTAAAACCACATTGCAAAGTATGTTTTCCAACTTGTTCAGCAGAATGCATTAAATCCTGTAATTCTTTATTTTCCACACAGTCAGGAATCAACATCATTTTCTGTTAAAGCAGTCCAATAACATGTTGCTGATACTTTAACATATGAAACTGGCAGTTTAAAGCCCGAATGGCCAAGGCTGCAGAAGTGTAAACCTTCTTACCCCATCTATCCAGCGCCCTGGAGTCTCTATCAGAAGGGGTAGGATTTTTAGCAGTAGAAGCCTTAATGCCCTTGGGCCCCTGTGAAATAGTCTCTGGATCTGCAATAGGATTTTTAAAAAGGAACTTGTGGGACTCAGGGACCCTGTAGTATCTGTCAGGTTCTCTGGGAGCAAGAGGCAGGGAATCAGGGGCCAAACTAGATTCCGAAAAAGCATCATCAACAATGTCTAGTACAGGAGGAATAGCTAAAGGCCTATTCTGAGGTAGGAGTAGGAAATCCCTAATTCCTCTTTTTTGAATCAGGAAAAATGATGGCTTTCCCAGTGGAAATGATACCTTAGAGTATGTAAAGTTTCCCCAAAAGAAAAATCCTCAGGAGGGGAAGCAGAGGGGAATGGAGTCCTCTGCATCAGAATCTTCATAAGTAGATAACAGCAAATCCAGATCATCAGAAGAATCAGAAAAAACAGAATCCTGATCAGAGGATTCATAATCAACTTCAGTCCTAGGCCTCTTAGAAGTGTGTGTGTGTGTGTGTGTGTGGGGGGGGGGGGGGGTTGGCTACCCCTGATTAGAGTTATTAGATCTTCAGTCATTCTTATTTGGTTTTTAGGCATAGAAGCCTGAGCATGTGGCCTGGGCATCAGTTTTTTAGGCATGGATCGAGATTTAGGCCTAAGTAAAGAAGGAGGCGTAGGTTTAATATGCAGGTCCATAGGCCTGAATACACCCTCAAAAGCCGGTGCCTGCACGGCGGCTCTGGGCCCATCCAAGGTAGAGACATCCACGGGTTCCATAGTTGAAGCATCTCGTGACATACCAGACTCCGAATGGGTCTCAGTAGAGACCTTCAAATTAGAAGTAGCGGGTATCAGGGGCTGCGGAAGCACCTGAGTACCGGCGCCTCGGCGGCCTGTCTCTGTCCTTATTTTTGTGTTTTTTCGGAATCCCGGTAGTCGGATGGCTAACCGACGACATTTCTGGATAATTAAACTGAGAAAGTACAGTTTTCTACCTACCATAAATGTAGATGTTCGAGTGCGCATACAGCTGCAGTCATCACACTTGGGTTATCCTGCCGTCAGGCGGGTCCTCAGTCGGCCGAATTCTAAAGTCTAGGTCCGGCGTCGGTTGTCGTTGCTTCCTCCCTGACGTCAGTGCGGCAGGGGTATAAAAGAGGCAGCCGACGCCATTTTCTTCAGTCTTTCTTGCCCCAGATGTCAGGTGCCCCCAGAAAGGAAGGCAAAACATGATGTCATGCAAACAGACATAAGTAGATAAATAAAAAAAGTAGTTGCAAGCAAATACACCATAAAGGAATACCCCAAACAGGTTGTATGTTAAAGGTGTTTGTCATAAGCCCTGCCCTAAGAGGGGAAGGAGGGAGGGTAACCTGGACTGCAGCTGTATGTGCACTCGAACATCTACATTTATGGTAGGTACAAAACTGTACTATGTTCATCGTGCATACAGCTGCAGTCATCACACTTGGGTAGAATCCCAAAGCTAAGTAAGGGTGGCTGGTACTAAGTGGAATTAGGAGGGGCTAGAATGCCCTGCAGGACTGCTGTGGCAAAGCCCGCTCTAGATTTTGAGTATAGTGGAATGTGGTAGTGCTTGGAGAAAGTGTGCACTGAACTCCAAGTAGCTGCTTCCAAAATGTCCTTGGTAGGGACCCCCCTGAGGAAAGCTGCTGAGGTAGCTGTAGCCCTGGTGGAGTGGGATCTGATGTATACAGGCACTGATTTTCCATGAAATGAATAACAACAGCGTATGCAGTGGGCTATCCATTTTAAAATAGTCTGTTTGGAAATAGCCTTTCCTTGAGCACCTGTAGCATAGGACACAAAGAGCTGCTCAGATTTTCTGAATGACTTTGTTCTGTCCAAGTAATAACGAAGTTGCCTGTGAATGACCAAGGAATGTAGTAGCCTCTCTCCTTGTTCTGTGGATTTGGATAAAAGGTAGGTAAATGAATAGACTGATTCAAAGCCACACTGGATACTACCTTTGGCAAGAAGGTAGGGTTGGTTCGTAAGGAAACCCTGTCCTGATGGAAAATGATGAATGGCTGCACAGCCATGAGGGCCTGTAGCTCCGAAACCCTGCGTGCTGAGGTAATAGCCAGAAGGAAGGCTGTTTTCCATGACAAGTATTGTAGCTCTCCTGAAGAAGCCAGCTCAAAAGGAGGCAGTGTCAGCTTCTCCAATACGAAGTTGAGGTCCCAAGTGGTTTCTGTGGGGGTTTTATATTTTTTGCCCCTCTGAGGAACTGCCTTAATAGAGGATGTGAGAATAAAGGAGGATCCGTATTGTATTGTGCTGAAATAGCTGAAGCGTGGATCTTGATGGAGGAGAAGGAAAGTCCATTGTTTAACAACTCAGCTAGGTACTGTAAAATCTGAGGTATATTTATTACCCAAGGATTCTGACCCTTTGCTTGATTCCAGGAACAAAATCATTTCCATTTGGCGGAGTAGGTTTTTCTAGTAGAGGGTCTCCTGGCCTCCAAGATGACATCCTGTACCTCCTTGGAGAGGAGAGTTTGTTGGTAAACTAAGGTATTCTCCGTGCAGCTAGATTTAGAGTTCTGAGCTGGCTGTGAAGGGTCTTGTAGTTGTGCTGGGACAACAGAAGAGGAACTTGAGGAAGGATCCATGGTGGTGAGTGTGACAGGCTCTTTAGGAGAGGATACCAGTGTTGTCGTGGCCAGTCTGGAGCAATGAGAATCATTTGTGGCCTCTCTGCTCTGGTTTTTAATAGGACTTTGGCCAGTAGAGGTAGAGGCGGGAAGGCATAGACTGTCAATGTTGTCCAATTGAAAGAGAGTGCATCCACTTTCCAGGCCTGTGGATGATAGGTCCTTGAGAAGAATTTTTCCAACTGGTAATTTCTGTGGGTAGAAAATAGATCTATGTCTGGCTGTCCCCATGCCTGAGTTATCTTTGAGAAGACTTGAGGACGCAACTTCCATTCGTGTGGGTCTGTCATATTTCTGCTTAAGTTGTCTGCCAGTGTGTTTTCCTTCCCTGGCATGAATTGTGCCTGTAGTTGAATTTGTAATTCCAGTGCTGTGTTCCACAGGGTCATGGCTTGCCTGCACAGGGGGGTATGAATGCGTTCCCCCCTGTTTGTTTATGTACCACATAACTGTGGTGTTGTCTGTCCTTATTGATAGCTGGCCTGGATGCAGTACGTCTTTGAAGGTCATAAGAGCATTTTGTACGGCTAGCATCTCCTTTTGGTTGATGTGTAGGTGCATCTCTTTTTGGGATCATTTTCCCTGAATACACTGACCTGCCACGTGTGCTCCCCAGGCAGAGTCTGAGGCGTCTGTTATGATGATGTGAGTTGCTTGTGGTAAACAGAAAGGAAGACCTGTGTTTCTTTGGCATGCTTGAGCCCACCACAAAAATTCCTTTTGAAGGCATGGAATGAATTGTTTCCAAGCTGTGGCTGTGCTGAGACCATAAGTTTTTTAGGTACCATTGTAGTTTCCTCATACGTAGCTTTGCAAATGGTATTAGTAGGATGCAAGATGCCATGAACCCCAGAGCCCGCAGGATTTTCCTTGCAGTTAGCCTGGTTAAAGTTGCCATTTTGTTGTAGTATTGAGACAGTTGCCCTTGTTTGTCTGGCGTGAGGTAGGCCATCTGGGTTGTTGCATTTAAGCTGGCACCCAGGGAAATTATCTGTTGAGAAGGTATTAGTTTTGATTTCTTTTTGTTCACTGTGTACCCCAGGCAGTTTAACAGTTTTATTACAAACGCCAGATGTTGCAATAGAAGGTCCTTTCTGTCTGCTTGGATCAGGCAGTCATCCAGATATGGGTAGATTTGGATTCCTCATTGTCTGCAGAAGGCAATTACTGATGCCAGGCATTTTGTAAACACTCTGGGCGCAGTAGATAAGCCAAAGGGCAATGCAGAGAATTGGTAATGGGTTGAACCTGCAAGAAATATGAGGTATCTTCTGCAATCTTGTCTGATAGGGACATGCAAGTATGCCTCCTTGAGGTCCAACGTTACCAGCCAAGACTCCTTGCCCAGCATGGGAAGAAGATGCTGTAATGTGAGCATCTTGAATTTTGGCACCTGTAGATCTGTGTTTAGGATGGATAGGTCTAAGATAGGTCTCAAATCTTTGTCTTTCCTTGGTACCAGAAATAGTCTTGAATAAAAACCTTGACCTTGTTCTTTTGTAGGTACCTCTTGAATTGCTTTCATATCCATGAGAGCGGAAATTTGCCTTTGTGCCTCTGCCCATTGATTTTGTGGCAGGTTTGGCATGCCTCTCATTTTTGGAAGAGTATGAAAGTGGAACCTGTAGCCTCTGTCTATAATATCCAGAATCCATTTGTCCTGTGTAACAATGTGCCAGTTTTTTGAAAATAAGGCCAGTTTTCCACCCAAAGGTGCTGCCATTATATCTTTGTTTGGTAGGCATAGGGGAAAGTCATTGCATCTGTTTTCTAAATGACTGTGGCCTATCTTCTCCACCACTGGGGACTGGCATTTGCCACTTTCTAGCTCTGTAAGATCCTTGAGGTTGTCCTCTATCCCTTGGGTGTCTGCATCTGCCCCTTTGGGGTCTGTCTGTGGCTGGAAAGGACCAATTTTTTGAAGGCCAGTTTCCGCTGAAGCATGGAGGCTGCACCTGCAAGAAATCTTTAGCTGTTTGCATAGATTTCGCTTTTTCCTCCATTTTCTTTAGTACCTCCTCAGCTTTAGCACCGAACAATACATTTTTTTGTAGTGGTGCATCTAATAACTTTGCTTTGACATGATCTGGTAAGGTTTGCTCTTTGAGCCAAGCATGTCTACGTATGACAGACCCCATCTGCATGAGGCCTCTAAAACATCAAAACCACACTGCAAGGTATGTTTCCCCACTTGTTCTGCTCCATGCAACAAATCCTGCAACTCTTTCAAGTCTGGCTGTTCTATTTGTGTAATTTTGCTTTTCAGCTGAGATAGCAAGAACTGTTGGTATTTTAACATATGAAATTGACAGTTTAATGCCCTCATGGTTAAAGTGGCTGATGTATACACCTTTTTCCCCCACCTTTCTAATGCTCTAGAATCTCTCTCTGAAGGCAAAGGGTTTTTAGCAGTGGAGGCCTTAATCCCCTTGGGACCCTGTGAAATTGTTTCTGGGTCAACAGTATGGCTTTTATAAAGGAACCGGTGAGAATCAGGAACCTGGTAATATCTGTCTGGTTTAACAGGGGCTGGAGGTAATGAGTCTGGATTAAGACTGGCTTCTGCGTACACATCATCCAAAATATCTAAGACAGGAGGAATACCCAGGGGCCTATGCTGGGGAAGTAGTAGAAATTCCCTGAGCCTTTTCTTGGAATCTGAGTAATCTTGGCCTTCCCGGTGGAAGTGCTCTCTCAATGTATGCAGGGTTTCCCCAAAAGAGAAGTCCTCAGGGGGGGAGACCGAGGGAATAGACTCCTCAGCATCAGAGTCTTCAAATGGGGAATAGGTGTAATCCTGGTCCTCAGAATGGTCTGAAGTAATAGAAGCCTGGTCTGAGGAAGGGTAGTCTTCCTCCAACCTGGGTCTTTTGTCTGAGGTGGGTTGAGAACCCCTGATGATAGTAATCAAATCCTCAGCCATTTTAAGCATCTGTTTTTTAGACATGAGGCCTTGAGAGGGGGTCTGAGGCCCTTGTTTTTTAATTTTCATTGCAGCTTTAGACTTAGTGAATGATTTAATAGAGGAGGTGGTAGGTCTGAAAACGCCTTCAGAAATGGCAGGCCTCGCTAAAATTTCGTTTTCCCCGCCAAGAGTGGCGTCGGTATCTGCAGTGGGAATGGAGACCGAGGATCCTGCGGCCTCGGGTACTGAAGTCGCCAGTAAAATAGTTTCATCGGTAGTCAGGGGCTGCGTAGGCGCCTCGCTGAGAACCGGAGAACCGGTAGTCAGCCTAAGCGTGATCTCAGTACTCGGTGCAGGCCTCGGATGTCTATCCTTATCCTTGCGTCTTTTGCCTAAAACTGGCGTCGGTGCATCCGACGACATGATATAATTACATTTTTTGCCAAAATAATGAAGGTCGAACTCCGCCCGGCGCTTAATAGTGACTTGTTAAACCTAGCACAAAAACGGCAGGCCGAGACGTCGTGGTCTGGCCCTAAGAAAGGTATACAGTAAGAGTGAAAATCCTTATGCTGTATTTGCTTCCCACAAGAAATGCAATTATTAACTTTGTCTGACATCGGTCTGAGGCAAGAAAAGTTTCCCCAATGGGGTACTTAGCTTTAAAGAAGACTTCGGCTGAAATACTGTTCGCAAATCTCAGGAGCTGGCCGACTGGCACTTGCGAAAGTACAGTTTTGTACCTACCATAAATGTAGATGTCCTATAGATATGCAACTGCAGTCCTTACATATGGGTTGTCCTGCCTCAGACAGCCCTTCGTTCGGCCGTATTCCAAAGTCTGGGTCCGGCGTCGGCTGATGTCACCTCCTCCCCGACGTCAGAGCGGCTGGGGTATAAAAGCATCAGCCGACGCCATCTTCCTCAGTGTTTCTTGCCCCAGATGACAGGTGCCCTCCAAGGAAGGCTAAATTTAGAAACTGGATAAAAAATTCCAGACATGCACAACAGTAATAAACAGATACACCATAACAGATATCCCCAGCTAAGTTGTATAAGGGGGAGTGGACCCAAAAGGAGAAGATACAGAGGGGTAGGAGGGAGGGAAAACCTGACTGCAGTTGCATATCTATCGGACATCTACATTTATGGTAGGTACAAAACTGTACTATGTCCTTCAAGAATGCAACTGCAGTCCTTACATATGGGTTGATTACCATAGTCATGCTGGGGGTGGCAGGCTCTAAGATAAAGATGGTGTAGCTAAAATGCCCTGCAGGACTGCCGAAGCAAAGCCTGCTCGGGATCTGGAATATAAAGGCAGGTTGTAGTGTTTGGAAAATGTATGCACGGAGCTCCATGTAGCAGCTTCTAGAATGTCCTTTGTAGCCACCCCTCTTAGAAAGGCTGTGGAGGTGGCTACAGCTCTGGTGGAGTGTGGCCTGATGTTGGCTGGCACACCTTTCCCATGGAAAGAATAACAGAATCTGATACAGTGTCCAATCCATTTTGAAATTGTTTGTTTGGAAATAGCCTTTCCTTGCACTCCAGCAGCATAAGGTACAAATAGCTGGTCAGACTTTCTGTTGGCCTTTGTTCTGTCCAAGTAGTAGCGCAGTTGTCTGTGCATGTCCAAAGTGTGCAGCAGCTTTTCTCCTTTAGTTTGAGGATTGGGGAAGAAGGTAGGCAGGTGACTTGTTTGATTTAGAGACACCCTGGATATCACTTTTGGCATGAATGAAGGATTGGTTCTTAAAGAAACCCTGTCCTGATGAAAAATGAGAAATGGAGGTACTGCCATGAGGGCCTGTATCTCCGAAACTCTTCTTGCTGAGGTAATTGTCAACAGGAAAACTGTTTTCCAGGAGAGGAATTGCAATTCTGAAGATGCTGCTGGCTGAGAAGGAGGAAGAGTTAATTTTTCTAACACGAAGTTGAGGCCCCATGCAGGCACTGGTGGTTTTCTGGGAGGTTTGATATTCTTTATCCCTCTTAGAAACTGTCTTAGCAAAGGATGTGAAAAATAAAGAAACACACATCAAGAGAAATCCAAAAGAAACACCAACGAAAATTGCAGCCAACTGGAAAAAGTTTTTACTTCTTTTCAGACAGATTCTGGTACCTCGGCCTTCGCCTTCATTGGAATAAATTATTTTAAATCACACCAGCTTATATATACACCAGTCATTCCAATTAAACAATTATACAATTAGATGAGTTCATCAATTAAGCAGTTTTTTTCAAATTTAACATATACTGCTATAATATTATTTATCATAACATATTATAAACTTTTATACATTAATATTTAAATTTCTAAATTCATACCATTTGGAAACAGGGTTTTGTAATTAATTATAAAGTTAGATTCCATTCTCAGTAATTTTTTCTGAAAATTAATGTTTGCCCCCCCACCACCCCCCTCTGGTTTTGCCAAAACACTAAATACAAGATCTTCACATTCACCATTATGAAATTGATGGAAATGGTTTGCTACTGGACTATCCAGTCTACACCTCCTGATATCTCCCAAATGTTCCATGATTCTCAATTTTATTTTTCTTTTGTCTGCCCTATATACCATTTTTTTACTTCACAATTACAACCTATTATGTAAATCACCCCAAAAGAATTACAACTAAAATAATCAATGGCATTATATTTAACGCCATTTATTATATTGCCATCCAAATTCACAATTTTGCAACATACTTTACAATGTCCACAAGCATAAGCTCCAGCATTATGGACCCTAGCCCTCCTGCCCTTATGCCTAACCAATTCTTTTAAATTACTACATCTAGTATAAGAGAAAGTGATATCATTAGGGATAATCGTTTTCAAAGAATCATCATTCATAACCATAGGCCACATACTATATATAATTTTTCTTAATATAGGTGAAAAAAGTGAATACCTATTTACAAAAAACATTTTATCCTTAACTTCCGAGTTATTACAATCATTACTAGCTGATTTTAACAATTTTCCATTTTCCCTTGTATTTACACTTTTAATATTCTTTCTACCCATATCTTGATGAACAGTCGGATATAAATTTAAATCCCGTTCAATTCTGTTTCTATGTGACATAATACTATCCCATCTGTATCCTCGACTATGTAATTTCTCACATATTGCATCAAATTCCCTCTTTATATTCTTAACCTTTGAAGTATTAGCAGCAATTCTTTTAAATTCTCCCAGAGGTAAAGAATTAATTAACTGAACACTATGCATACTAGTGGCATGCAAAAAATTGTTCACTGCCGTAACTTTATGGAAGGGTTTATGTTGTATCTTCCCATCATCTCCAACATAAAATTCAACATCCAGAAACTGGATTGATCTTGGCCTTACCTCAAAAGTAAAGTCCAAACCACAAGAGTTTAGTTTCAAAGTTGAAATGAAATCATTAAACTCCATTGAATTACCCTTACACAGAAATATTAAATCATCAATATATCTCTTGTAAACAACCACATTCTTCCGAAAAAAATTAGTAGTGTACAAAAATAGATTTTCAAAAAACCCCATAAAGATTATGGCATTAGACGGAGCAAAACTGGCACCCATTGCTGTCCCTTCCCTTTGTAGATAATATTTTTTATCAAATTCAAAAATTGTGAGTAAGACAAAATTCCAGTAGGGAAATGATATATGTTGTTCTAGGTCCATCTCCCAAAAGTTGATATACCGCATCTAAACCCCATTTATTACAAATAGATGCATATAAAGATTTTACGTCAACACTAGCCCAATAGAAATTATCCTGCCATAATATTCCCTTAAAAGTATCACAAACCTCCTTTGTGTTTTTAACATGGGATGGGATTCTCATAATATATTTCTTTAACACAGAATCCAAAAAAATTCCCACATTTTGTAAAAAGGCTCCTTTTCCACTAACAATCGGACGCCCTGGGGGATTATTTAAATCCTTATGTATTTTAGGTAAAATAAAAAATTTTGCAATACTGGGATTCTTGACATATAATTTTTTCACATCCCCTGAGGAGAAGAAACCCAATCTTTCCCCTCTATCCAATAAATCATGTAGGGCACTGTTGAATTCCAAAATAGGATTATTCAGAAGGGAAGTATAAACATCACTGTCCATCAGAATGTTTAAAGCTATAGAGTTGTACTTTTCTTTATTAAATACAACCCAGTTGCCTCCCTTATCTGACTCCACAAAAACATAACGGTCACTGAGCTCTCTAATATGACATAATGCTTGCCACTCTCCCTTTGTTAAATTGAAATCCATTACTTTTTTCTTAAACAAACCATATTCCTTCATAATTAATTTCTTCACAACATTCCAAATGGTATGAATTTAGAAATTTAAATATTAATGTATAAAAGTTTATAATATGTTATGATAAATAATATTATAGCAGTATATGTTAAATTTGAAAAAACTGCTTAATTGATGAACTCATCTAATTGTATAATTGTTTAATTGGAATGACTGGTGTATATATAAGCTGGTGTGATTTAAAATAATTTATTCCAATGAAGGCGAAGGCCGAGGTACCAGAATCTGTCTGAAAAGAAGTAAAAACTTTTTCCAGTTGGCTGCAATTTTCGTTGTTGGTGTTTCTTAAGGATGTGAAAACACAGATGGATCACTATTGTAGTTTGCTGAAATTGCCGAAGCGTGTATCTTTATGGAAGAATAAGAAAGTCCATTATGTAGCATTTCTGCCAAGTATTCTAGTATCTGTGGGATGCTCATCACTGATGCATCCTGGCCCTTGTTGGCATTCCAGATGTTGAATCTCTTCCATTTAGCTGAATAAGTTTTTCTGGTGGAAGGTCTGCCTGCTTCCAGTAAGATCTGTTGAACTTCCTTGGAAAGAGAGATATGTGGAGAAGTCATGGAAACTTCCAAGCTGCCAGCTGCAGAGTTTGCAGGTTGGGATGAACCGTCCTGTAATTGTGCTGAGTCAAAAGCAGAGGCCATTGAGGCAGGGGTCACGGCTTGGTGCACATTATGCTCCTTAGTAATGGATGCCAGTGTTGTCTTGGCCAGTCTGGAGCTATCAAAATGCCTTTCGGTTGTTCTGCTTTGATCTTCAGTAACACCTTGGTCATTAATGGTAGAGGTGGGAATGCATAGATTGTTAGAGAGTTCCAGCTGAAGGAGAGAGCATCCATTCTCCAGGCTTGAGGATGGTGTGTCCTCGAGCAGAACTTCTTCAGGTGATGATTGAGGTGTGAGGCAAAGAGATCTATGTCCGGCCTCCCCCATGCCCGAGTTATTTGTGAGAAAATGTCTGGATGCAACATTCATTCGTGCGGGTCCAAAAAATTTCTGCTTAGACTGTCCGCCAGAACATTGTCCTTGCCTGGAACAAACTGGGATTGCAACTGTATGTTCAGTTTCAGGGACTTTTCCCAAAGAGTCATTGTTAGTCTGCAGAGGGGGTAAGAATGAGTACCTCCCTGTTTGTTTATGTACCACATAACAGTGGTGTTGTCTGTCTTTATTAGCAGATGACCTTGTTGAAGAAATTTTCCGAAGGCCTCGATTGCATGAATGACTGCTAACATCTCTTTTTGATTGATGTGTAGATGCACTTCCTGGGGAGCCTATTGCCCTTGAATGCATCTGTCCTCCATGTGTGCCCCCCATCCATGGTCTGAGGCGTCTGTTGTAATGGTTTGGCTTGTTGGAGGTTTGTTGAAAGACATGCCTTTGTTTAACTGGCTTGCTTGTGCCCACCACAAAAAATCCTTTTGTAGACATGGAATGAGTGGGATAATTGCTTCTAAGTTGTGGCTGTGTTGAGACCATAAACTTTTTAGGTACCATTGTAGTTTTCTCATGTGTAATCTTGCCAGTGGAATTAGTAGAATGCAAGATGCCATGTAACCCAGGGCCTGCAGGATTTTCCTTGCAGTCATCTGGGTGAGTTTTGCTAGGCTTTTGAAGTAATTTGGTAATTGTTCTTGCTTCTCTTCTGTGAGGAAAGCCATTTGTAATTTTGTGTCCAGTTTTGCTCCTAGAAAAATTATTTGTTGGGATGGCAGTAGTCTTGATTTTTGAATGTTGACTGTGTATCCCAAAGCCTGTAGTAAGTGAATGACATAATTCAAGTTTTTTGTCAAGGCTTGCTTGCTGTCCGCTTGTATAAGGCAGTCGTCCAGGTAAGGGTATATTTGTATTCCTGAGTCTGCAGTGTGCCACTACTGATGCCAGGCATTTCGTGAATACTCTGGCAGTAGATAAGCCAAAAGGCAATGCTGAGAATTGATAATGCTCTGGCCCTGCAAGAAATCTGAGGTATCTTCTGCAACTGTGTCTGACTGGGACATGCAGGTATGCCTCCTTGAGGTCCAGTGTTACCAGCCAAGACCCCTTGCCCAGCATGGGAAGAAGTTGCTGTAGAGTCAGCATTTTGAATTTTGGCACAATGAGAAAAGTGTTTAGATCGGACAAGTCCAGTATAGGTCTCCATTGCTTTTCTTTTCTTGGAACAAGGAACAGTCTTGAGTAGAATCCCTGGCCTTGTTCCTGAGGAGGGACTTTTTCTATTGCTTTGATTTGTAGCAGCTTTGAAACTTGTATGAGTGCCTCTGCCCTTTGATTTTGTGGCAGGTTTGGCATGTCTGGTCTTGTTGGTAAAGTATGGAAGTGGAACCTGTAACCTTGGTCTATTATGTCCAGAATCCATTTGTCCTTTGTTAAAACGTGCCAGTTTTTTGAAAATAAGGATAATTTTCCGCCTAAAGGTGCTTCTCTTTGAGCCTTGGTCGGCGGTGTGAAAGTTAAGTCATTGTGTTTGACCCTGTGGAGCAGTAGAAGTCCCTGCGCCACTTCTCTGATTAGTCGGCTGCCATTGGCGTCCCCTGTAGGAGCCTCGGTATTGCCCTCTCCCTCGGGCACGCCTGTTTTTTCCCCTTTGGAACTTGTCAGTGTCTGGAAAGGACCAATTCTTCGAAGGCCAATTCCTGCTGAACCTTGGTGGCTGAACCTGGAGGAAATCTTTGACTGTTTGCACTGATTTAGCCTTTTCCTCAATTGATTTCAACACATCCTGAGCATTAGCAACAAATAGCTTGTGTTTTTCCAGAGGTGCATCTAGAAGCTTTACTTTAACATGATCTGGCAATGCCTGTTCTTTCAACCAAGCATGTCTACGTATGACGGCCCCTGTCATTGCTGCTCTACATGAAGCTTCCAATGCATTATAACCACACTGTAGAAAATGATTGCTAACCTGCTGTGTATTATAAACCAAATCCTGCAAGGCCTTTCTATCTAAAGGCTCAGGAGAGGCTAACTTTTTCTGCAAATCATCCATCAAGAAATCTTGATACTGAAACATATGAAAAAGGCAATTAAGGGCCCACATGGCAAGGGTGGTTGAGGTATAAACCTTTTTGCCCCACCTTCCCAGGGACCTGGATTCCCTGTCTGCAGGCAAAGGATTTTTGGCAGTGGAAGTGGCCACTCCTTTGGGCCCCTGAGAAATAGTTTCTAGGTCAACAGAATGGGCCTTAAAAAGATGTTTATGAGTCTCAGGAACCCTGTAGTATCTCTGTCTGGCTTGACAGGAGCAGGAGGGAGAGAATCAGGAGAAGCACTCGATTCTGAGTACACATCATCCAGAACATCTAACACTGGTGGAATAGCTAAAGGCCTGTGCTGGGGAAGCTTAAGGAAGGTACGGAGCCGTTTCCTGGAGTCGGAGAATTCCTGGCCCTGCCACTGAAAATGCTCTCTCATGGAGTGGAGAATTTCCCCAAAAGAAATATCCTCATGAGGAGAGGCAGAAGGAATAGATTCCTCAGCATCAGAATCCTCGTAGGCCTGGAAAGACTCTTCCTGGGGGTCTGAATGGTCTGAGTCACCAGAGGCTTCATCTGAGGAAAGGGTATCTGTCTGCTCAACCCTAGGCCTTTTGTCTGAAGGCAGCTGAGAACCTCTGTCAGGATGAGCCTGGGAGCCTCTGATTAATGAAATAAGATCTGCAGCTAGTCATGATCTGTTTATCAGAAGTGGGACCCTGAGAAAAAGATTTAGGAGGGTGAGACTTAGCCTGGATGGCAGCCTTAGCACGTGTGTAGGCCTTGATGGACATAGACACCGGAGGCCTAGCTGCCACACGTGCTGGAGTAACTTTGTCCACCGGTAAGGTCTCAGGCAAATCTTGGGCTTCAGTTTCTGGAGGAAAATCCACAACCGGCACCGGGGAAGGCTCCGGGGCCGAGGAGAATGGTAAAGCGGTGTCGTCGGTCTGGAGCGGTGGAATTACCGCCTCAGAAGAGACCGATGCACTCGCGGTAGGTTTTGGCGTGGTGTCTGAGGAAGTCGCGGGCCGAGGGTGTCGGTCCCGGTCCTTCCGTTTTTTGGAAATGTGTTGTTGGTTGTTCCGACGGCATGATATAGGAGTACTTTTCGCCAAAAAAGTTTTCGGCAAATTCTGCCCGGTGCCTGAGTGTGTGCCTATTGAAGCAAGCACAGGCAGCACAGGCCAAGACGTCGTGGTCTGGGCCAAGGCAGGGAAGGCAGTAAGAATGGAAGTCCTTATGAGGTATTTGTGTACCACAAGACAAACAGTTATTAACTTTTACAGTTTTATCTGACATCGGCTGAGGCAAGAAAAGGTTCCCCAACGGGGTACTTAGCTTTTTTATGACTTCGGTTACTGAAAACACAGGAGCTGGCCGACCGGCACTTGCGAACTGCTTCTGCTTCGGGCACTGCGCGGCAAGAAAGACTGGGGAAGATGGCGTCGGCTGATGCTTTTATACCCCAGCAGCTCTGACGTCGGGGAGGAGGCGACATCAGCAGACGCTGGACCCAGACTTTGGAATCTGGCCGACCGAAGGGCTGCCTGAGGCAGGACAACCCATATGCAAGGACTGCAGTTGCATTCTTGAAGGACATCTGCTTCTGCTTCGGGCACCTCGCGGCAAGAAAGACTGAAGAAAATGGCGTCAGCTGCCTCTTATATACCCCTGCCACACTGACGTCAGGGAGGAAGCGACGACAACCGACGCCGGACCTAGACTTTGGAATTCGGCCGACCGAGGACTCACCTGACGGCAGGATAACCCCAAGTGTGATGACTGCAGCTGTATGCACGATGAACATCCGAAATATTTAGAGGCGGAAATATACCGACGACTGATAGTGCGCTGATTAAATAAAGCACAAAACCGACAACAAGGTACGTCGTGGTCAGGGCCTAGGCAAGGAATACAGTACGAATTAAAATCTTTATGAGGTATTTGCTTTCCACAAGTAATGCAATTATTAACTTTTACTGACATCGGTAAGGAGCAAGAAAAAGTTTCCCCAACAGGGTACTTAGCTTTAGTTGAAAACTTTGATTCTGAAACTCAAAAATGAAAATTTCAAGAGTCAGCCAACTGGCACTTGCGAAATGCTTCTGCTTCGGGCACCGCACGGCAAGAAAGACTGATGTAATGGCGTCGGCTGCATGTTTTATACCCCTAACGAGCTGATGTCATGGAAGAAGGGACAGCAACTGACACAGGATCCAAGACTTTGTTAATCAGGCCGACTGAGGGCTACCTGCAAGCAGATTACCCAAATGTAATTACTGCAACAGTGAAAGACGAAGAACATCAAGATGGACTCGAATGTACTTTTTTTTAAATTTGAGATGGATAAGTCTGATGTTGAAATTAATTTCCTTGATGTTTGCATATCTTTTTGACTGACAGTGAAATGGATACATGTGTATATAGGAAAAAGACCCATACAAACAAATATCTTCACAAAAAAGCATGCAAACTAAACATGTTTTTAAAGGTATTACTAGAAGCCAATATATGCGGGCAAGTAGGCTTAATACTAAGCTACACTCCTGTGTTAAAGAAATGGACCAAATGACTACTGAATTTTTGGCAAGAGTTATGATACACAAGTACGTACAGTTTTGTACCTACCATAAATGTAGATGTTCGAGTGCTAATACAGCTGCAGTAATCACAGATGGGTTTTTTGCCGTCAGGCGGGTCCTCGGTCGGCCGAATTCCAAAGTCAAGGTCCGGAGTCGGTTGTTGTCACTTTCTTTCCTGACGTCAGTGAGGCAGGGGTATATAAAACACAGCCAACGCCATTTTCTTCAGTCTTTCTTGCCCCAGATGTCAGGTGCCCCCAGAAGGAAGGCAATACATAAATTATATTTATATATATGCAATGCAATATAATCAAAAATCAGTAGTTGCAAGCAAATATACCATAGAAGGATAACCCAATCAGGTTGTATGAAGAGGGGTTAGGCCCTAGGCCTTTACCAAGAGGGGAAGGAGGGAGGGTAACCTGTACTGCAGCTGTATTAGCACTCGAACATCTACATTTATGGTAGGTACAAAACTGTACTATGTTCATCGTGCATACAGCTGCAGTAATCACAGATGGGTAGAATCCCAAAGCTACGCACAGGGTGGTAGGCACTAGGTGGAACTGGGATGAGCCAGAATGCCCTGCAACACAGCAGTGGCAAAGCCTGCTCTAGTTTTGGAGTATAAAGGCAGATGGTAGTGTTTTGTGAAGGTATGCACAGAACTTCAAGTGGCTGCTTCCAAAATATCTTTGGTAGGAACTCCTCTGAGGAAGGCTGTAGAGGTAGCTGTGGCCCTGGTGGAGTGGGATCTGATGCCTGTAGGGACAGATTTTCCATGATAGGAGTAACAAAACCGTATGCAGTGGCCTATCCATTTTGAAATTGTCTGTTTGGTAACTGGCTCCCCTTGAGCTCCTACAGCATAGGACGCAAAGAGTTGTTCTGATTTCCTGAAAGGCTTTGTTCTGTCCAAATAATAACATAGCTGTCTATGGATGTCTAAGGAGTGTAGCAGCCTTTCCCCTTTGTTTTGAGGATTGGGGTAAAAAGTAGGTAAATGTATGGCTTGATTTAAAGCTACCCTGGATACCACTTTAGGCATAAATGACGGGTTGGTTCGAAGGGAAACCCTGTCCTGATGGAAGATGAGAAAGGGCTGCACAGCCATGAGGGCTTGTAGTTCCGAAACCCTACGAGCTGAGGTAATGGCCAGAAGGAAAGTTGTTTTCCAGGACAAATATTGCAAATCTGTTGAGGCAGCTGGTTCAAAGGGAGGCAATGTTAATTTTTCTAGAATGTAATTAAGATCCCAGGCTGGCATTGGTTGTTTCCTTGGTGGTCTTATATTCTTAGCCCCTCTGAGGAACTGTCTTAAGAGTGGGTGAGAGAATAAGGGTGGATCAGTGTTGAATTCTGCAGAAATGGCTGAGGCATGGATTTTTATGGAGGAAAATGAAAGTCCACTGTTCAGCAGCTCAGCTGGATACTGTAATACCTGAGGCAAATTCAGTTTTCTAGGATCCTGGCCTTTTTTCTCATTCCAAGAGCAAAACCGTTTCCATTTTGCGGAGTAAGCCTTTCTAGTAGATGGCCTTCTGGCCTCCAAAATGACATCCTGCACCTCTTGGGGAATAGGGTCTGTTGTGTTGTTAAGGAATTTTCCATGCAGCGAGATTGAGTGTTTTCAACTGACTGTGAAAAGTTTTGTAGCTGTGCTGAGTCAGTAGAAGAGGCATTAGAGGTAGGGGCCAAGGAGGAGTATGCGTTAGGCTCCTCAGGAGTGGGTACCAGTGTTGTCTTGGCCAGTCTGGAGCAATCAGTATCATCTTCGGTCTGTCTGCTCTTGCTTTCAAGAGCACTTTGGGCAGAAGAGGCAGAGGTGGGAAAGCATAAACTGTCCATGCTGCCCAACTGAATGAAAGGGCGTCCACTCTCCAGGCCTTTGGATGAAAGGTCCTTGAACAGAACTTTTCCAATTGATGATTCCTGTGGGAGGCGAAGAGATCTATGTCTGGCCTTCCCCACGCTTGGATTATCTTTGTAAACACTTGAGGATGCAACTTCCATTCGTGTGGATCTGTCATATTTCTGCTTAGATTGTCTGCCAGCGTGTTTTCCAAACCTGGCGAGTACTGTGCTTGAAGTCTGATTTGCCATTCCAGGGCCAAGTTCCAAAGTGTCATGGCTAGTTTGCACAGGGGGTATGAATGTGTTCCTCCTTGTTTGTTTATGTACCACATTACTGTCTGTTCTTATCAATAATTGTCCTGGATGCAGGAGGTCCTTGAAAGCTGTAATTGCATTTATCACTGCTAGCATTTCTTTTTGATTGATGTGAAGGTGCTTTTCCTTTTGGGACCATTTGCCCTGAATGCACCTGTCTGTCATGTGCGCCCCCCAGGCATAATCTGAGGCGTCTGTTGTGATGACTTGATTTGCTTGAGGCTTGCAGAATGGGAGACCTGTGTTTGTTTGACATGCTTGGGCCCACCATAGAAATTCCTTTGCAAACATGGAATTATTGGTATTATTGTTTCCAAACTGTGGCTGTGTTGAGACCATAGGTTTTTTAGGTACCACTGAAGTTTCCTCATATGCAACTTTGCACATGGGATTAAAAGAATGCAAGATGCCATGAAGCCCAGAGCCTGCAGGATTTTCCTTGCAGTAAGCCTGGTACAATTTGCTAGTATTTTGAAGTACTGAGTTAGTTGCCCCTGTTTTTCTGGCGTAAGGTAGGCCATCTGGGTGTTTGTGTCCAAGTTGGCACCCAGGAAAGTTATTTTCTGAGATGGTGTTAGCCTGGATTTCTCTTTGTTGACTGTGTATCCCAGAGAATTCAGTAACCGTGTTACATAAGCCAGATGTTCCAGAAGTGTGTGCTTGCTGTCCGCTTGGATCAGGCAGTCGTCCAAATAAGGGTAAATTTGTATCCCTTGAAGTCTGCAATAGGCAATTACTGATGCCAGGCATTTCGTGAATACTCTGGGTGCAGTAGATAAGCCAAAGGGCAAGGCAGAGAATTGATAGTGGATTGAACCTGCAAGAAATCTGAGGTATCTTCTGCAGCTTTGTCTGATTGGAACATGCAGGTATGCCTCCTTGAGGTCCAATGTTACCAGCCAAAACTCCTTGCCCAGCATGGGAAGAAGCTGCTGTAATGTGAGCATCTTGAATTTTGGTACGAGTAAGAATGTGTTTAGGATGGATAAGTCCAAAATGGGTCTCCAGTCGGTTCCTTTCCTTGGTACCAGAAATAGCCTGGAATAAAAACCTTGACCTTTTTCGTGAGTAGGTACCTCTTGAATAGCTTTCATGTCTATGAGCTTTGAAATTTGTAGTTGTGCCTCTGCCTTTTGATTGTGTGGCAGGTTTGGCATGCCTCTCATTTTTGGAAGAGCGTGAAAATGAAATCTGTAGCCTCTGTTTATAACGTCCAGGATCCATTTGTCTGTTGTGACAATATGCCAATTTCTTGTAAATAACGCCAGCTTTCCTCCCAAGGGCGCTGCCAGCTGAGACTTGCTTGGCATGGAAAGGAGGAAGTCATTGGGTTTGTTTCCTGTATTGTTCTGCACTGTCTTCGCCACCTCTTGGTGCTGGAGTTTGCCATTGCCTGCCCCTATATGATCCTTGTGATTGTCCTCTGCCCCTTGTGCGCCTGTATCTACCTCTTTGGGGCTTGTCCGTGGCTGGAAAGGACCAGTTTTTAGAAGGCCAATTTCTGCTAAAACGTGGTGGTTGAACCTGTAGAAAAGCTTTGACAGTTTGCATAGATTTGGCTTTTTCTTCCATTTTCCATAGTATCTCCTCAGCATTAGTACCAAATAGCACATCCTTTTGTAAAGGAGCATCCAGTAGTTTAGCTTTCCCATGATCAGGCAAGATTTGTTCCCTAAGCCAGGCATGTCTACGAATGACTGATCCTGTAACAGCAGCTCTACTTGAGGCCTCTAGGGCATCACAGCCACATTGTAAGGTGTGTTTACCCACTTGTTCTGCACTATGCATCATATCCTGCAACTCCTTCAAATCTGGTTGTTCAGGTTGAGACATTTTATTTCTTAATTGTGATAACAGAAACTGCTGATATTTAAGCATATGGAACTGACAATTTAAGGCCCTCATGGCTAGGGTGGCCGAGGTATATACCTTTTTTCCCCACCTTTCTAAGGATCTTGACTCTCTTTCGGAAGGAAGTGGATTCTTAGCAGTAGAGGCCTTCATTCCCTTGGAGCCTTGAGAAATGGTTTCAGGGTCAGCATTATGGCTTTTGTAAAGAAATTGGTGAGAGTTAGGAACTCTGTAGTACCTATTAGGCTTGACTGGGGCAGGAGGCAGGGAATCTGGATTAAGGCAAGCCTCCGAATAAACATCATCAAGTATGTCCAAGACAGGAGGTATCGCCAGTGGTCTGTGTTGAGGTAACAAAAGAAATTCTCTAAGTCTTTTCTTGGAATCAGAAAAGTCTTGGCCTTCCCAATGGAAGTGTTCCCTCAAGGTGTGCAAGGTTTCCCCAAAAGAAAAATCCTCTGGGGGAGATACAGAAGGAATGGACTGCTCTGCATCAGAATCTTCAAAAGGGGAGTAAGAGTGTTCCTCTACATCAGAATGCTCTGAAAAAATGGAGCCCTGATCAGAAGAGGGAGAATCTTCCTCCACTCTGGGTCTCTTGTCTGGAGGGGGTTGGGAACCCCTGATAAGAGTAATTAAATCCTCAGCCATTTTTAGCATCTGCTTTTTAGGCATGGGGCCTGGAGATGGGCCCTGTGCAACAGGCCTCTTGGGATGCCTGGCTGATTTGGACTTAGTAAAGGCCTTAATGGAAAAGGAAGATGAGGGTCTAAAGACACCATGGGTGGAAGTAGACCTGTCCACATTAGGAGGCTCAACGCTGGCTTCGGTGGTTGTAGTCTGGGTATGGGCCGAGGTACCTGCGGTCTCGGTTACAGAAGACACCGCCAAAGAAGTGTCGTCGGTAGTCAGGGACTGCATAGGTGTCTCGCTGAGAACCGGACCACGTGTAGCCGGTTTTGGCGTCGTGTCGGTCCTTGTCCTTGCATTTTTTGGACAAAATGGTAGTCGGAGTCTCCGACGACATTTTATAATCAAAGGCTTTACCAAAAAAGTGTTGGGCGAACTCCGCCCGAAGCTAAATAGTGCGTTTATTGAAAGTAGCGCAAAAGCGACAGCCCGAGACGTCATGGTCTGGGCCTAAACAAGGTATGCAGAGGGAATGGAAATCCTTATGCGGTATTTGCTTCCCACAAGAAATACAATTGTTAACTTTTTCTGACATCGGTCTGAGGCAAGAAAAGTTTCCCCAACGGGGTACTTAGCTTTAAAGAAGACTTCGGTTTCCAATTTTTCGTAAATTCAGGAACTGGCCGACCGGCACTTGCGAACTGCTTCTGCTTCGGGCACCGCACGGCAAAAAAGACTGAAGAAAATGGCGTCGGCTGTGTCTTGTATACCCCTGCCTCACTGACGTCAGGAAAGAAAGCAACAACAACTGACGCCGGACCTAGACTTTGGAATTCGGCCGACCGAGGACCCGCCTGATGGCAGAAAACCCATCTGTGATTACTGCAGCTGTATGCACGATGAACATCTTATATGGCTAGAAATTATATTATGGGTTTGAGAGATGGACTAGCTAAGCCATTCTTTCATATAGTACTGGTAGCAATGTTATACAACAAGAAAAGAATGCTACACAACCTCTTAGATATTTAGTGACATACAGTAGGGGTAAGTGAGTCTGTGGAAAGAATTATTAGGGATAATTGGGATATATTAAAAGCCATACCTGGCCATGAGCAATGGCTTCCCATAAAAACCCTATTCACATATAAGAACTGTGAGAATTTGAAACAATGTCTATGTTGTAAAGATTTTTCCCTAAAAAAAGGAATATGTAAACTACAATACTAAAGGTACTGTACCATGCTATAATTGTTCATGTTGTATACGTATATGTAGTTCTAATGAATTTATACATCCTGTTACCAGGAAAAAGTTCCTATTTAACTGTATGGCTGCCTGTAATACTTCTTTTGTTATATATTTGGCTACATGCACATCATGTTTAGGATTTTATGTAGGAAACTCAGCAAGAAGACTGCGTGACAGAATGATAGAGCATAAATCGGATATACGTAGGAGTATAGAGACCCACTCCCTAGCAAAACATGTGCAAGAACAGGGTGCCTCCCATCAGTTCATTTTTAGGCTCACTGAATTTTTGCATCTGCATATTAGACATGGTGATATTATTAACAAACTTGACACAAAAGAGTATGAATGGATAGTTCACTTGAAAGATGATATGTACCAGGTATAAACAAGCAGGTGACCTTAAAACCTATTTTAAAGTTTAAACAAAATATGGTTAACTAAGGAAATTTCATTTTATTTTACTTGGGATTTTTGTTAGTATATAACTGTTTTAATTTTGACTTGATCCCTATGTAATTAACTTTTAATTAATGTATTATTGTGATAGGTTAGGCTGTGTCATATAATTTAGTACTTTTAGTATTTAATGACTACTGATTTTAAAGTTTTTTAAACACTGAAGAAGGACTTGATGTCTGAAAGCTTTGTTATCTGTTATTTGGAATAAACGGTTCAAGCTGTGAAGCATGCTTCGTTCTTTCATACTTTTTCATTTTTTGCAATACTTTACTTCATCAACCTGCACACCTTGGACTTACTGAACTCGGTTACTACTCCTATGTATAACACCACATGCTATTAAATAAATTCATTAACTGTGTTCTTGCTTTCACCCTGATAAACTCTGTCCAGTCAACTATACAAAAAAATGGCATTTTTCAAGTACAGGAAAAGAGTCTTAAAATTACTCTGTATACTCACTACTAAAGCCAGCTCTGTAGCTCTTCTATCTCACCCTATTATCCTTTTAATATTGTGTTAGATGAAACTGAATTCCTGATCATCTACTCATTTGGTGAAATTTTCACTAATCAATACTACTTCTTCGCATTTATTCAAGCATTTGTTTGCCTGGAAATTTTTGTACCGACTCTTTATTCCTCATGTTCCATCCTAACTATACTTGGCACTCGTGTCCTTTAAAGTCCAAACAACTGAATATTTTGACAAGGACCATCTCTTTATCACTTCTTTTTTTTATGTTACTACATAAAAGCATATTTCTCCAAAGTAGTTTGACATTTTTTCATGAACTTTTCAGGGAATGTTATTGGTAGAATTACATACAAACTAACTTTAGAGTGGGCCCCTATCTCCAAAGGCAATGTGACAGGCATCCTGAATTTTAATTAAGAAAAATCACATTTCAGTGTTATTTTCTAGTCTCAATGCAGACACAAAGACACACACACAGACACACAAACACCCTTGGAGCCAAGGGAGCCCGCAGGATTTTTTCCAGGGGGGTGCAAAACCCAGAGCCCCGCCCACATAGCCCCACCCCCTACCCCCCACTGCCCCTACCCCTACCCCACACAGCCCTGCCCCCACACAGTCCCTCACATACACACACAGCCATTCCAGCAGTGTCCCATTACTTGGTTATTTCTCACCATTTGCCACAGACACTGTTCAAATCTATCAGTATGCATACTGTCTTATGCTTTACTTCTACAATGATTACAGATATTTGGATTTAATTCACAACTTTTATTTCAAATTTTATAGTAGAAACACTGCAGCACGCATTTCACATTTACTAAACAAAGCAACAGTCTTGCAATGAAAACAGACTTAGCATTAAAACTTCTCTGCTTTTGATACTCACATTGATGGAAACAGCATTGAAACCCACATTCAAAGAGAATGCATCTGGGCAGTGGCAGGTTAAGTTTACCTTTGGGCCGTTTTCAAAGCATATCAAATGCACACATTTTTAGGCCCATGCAAAAGTATGGTGATTCATGTTCCTGATGGGAGGTAGGAAATTCACCCCGGGGATCACTTCTGTGGCTATGCTTGACAGTGGTACAGGAAAATAATTTTCTTGGGTGGCGAAAGCCAGGGTACCTTTGGTTAGGCTTATATAGGCCCAATAGCCTAGTACCACCTACCTATGAAACTATAATTGAATTATATCCCTTGTACAGCACCTGCACCACCTGTTAGAGTGTATTTTAAATTTACAGTTTTGAACATTTTCCAGTAAGCAGTGAAACAATTCAAAACATATGAACCAGTAATGACAAACTGCCTAGTTCAGAACATTTCAAACATAAAAGGCCACTCAAACTTCTATCATTATAATCCACCAATATTACTCCATATGCACAATCTCTGCAGTCTGCAGAAGTCATCTGAATTCCACATTACAAAGATCTGAAACTAATGAAGAGATTGTTGCTATAAAATATACATTTCAGTGTTTCATCTACAAATGTAGTGCCCATTGCCCTAGAAGAATAAATTGCCTATGTTACATTAAAAGAAATGGTATGCTGGTATATTGCAACAGGGAATATGTAACAAGCTGAAAACTAGGTTCATAGTTACTAGGCACCAAAGGGACATACTCAGGACAGGACTGCAGCACCCTATCCCCTGAAAATACACATTTACATGCTGTGGGAGTAGAAGCTACAGCACTCTGTAGCAAGATGCAAGTATGCTACCTGCTGTGCTACTAACACTGCTTTAAAATTCTATACTACAATGATACAATTTGCTAAACAAAAGAGTTGCACATTTGTACAAACCTAGCATGATGAGCAGCAGTAAACTTATCTTCCCTTGAAGCTCTCAATTCCTTGAAAATAAATTCCACCTGCTAACTCTAAGTAGGTCATTTCAGACACACACACACAGACTAGAAATATAAAGCAGAAATCTGGACACTGAAAATCTGTACATTTGACAGGTATGACACACATAAATATCCCTACCTACCTTGTAGTACCTCCTTAGAAAGTGGATAGAGCAAATCTTTTGGGTTTCTATCATCGCGACAGGAATGTACTGCATTCCTAAATCAAAGTATGATTAAAAGTTCACAAAATCAGTACGGTGACATCAATCTTTGATGTCTGCCAAAGTGCTCTTCAGAGTACCTGCAATGAATGTGCACTGCCCAGTAATGACTCCTCAGTCCTCCTGCAATTGGTATGGAGGTACATTCATTGGTAACATGTCTAAATACGAATGTATATTCTTTTTTAATAAGACCCATTGCTCCTACTACTACTGGAACTGCCTGGGTATCTTTCTTCCACACTGCTCTCATTTCTGCCTGCAAATCCTGATATAGTAGGAGTTTGACTTTGTGTCTCTCTGTACATAACACACTGCAGTCAGTGGGTGTGTAGAGTTCAATGATCAATGCTACTTTTGTCTTCTTCTCTTGGACCACTAATATCTGGTTTTCTAGCATCTGTCTTTTGAGCTGTTGGTAACTGAGGATGATCCCATGTGATGTAGGCGTTAGCATTTTCTATGATGCTTAAATTGCAGCTTATGTTTCCAGTGTTTTTAAGCCAGTTCAGTACCATAATGTTTGCACAATGCCCAGTACAACAGTCTTGCCACATTATTATGCTTGTCAGTATACAGTGTCCTTCTACCGTATGTTGCAACCATTAACGAGGTGTTCAACTTCAACCGTTTCCAGTTCTGTTTTACAAAACCTACATTTGTCTGTTTCTCCCACATGTGCAATGGACATTGTAAACCAATGTGTACATGATAGTCCACTATCTTGTGCCGCCAATATTGACCTTTCATCTCTTGGTTTGAATTCTCCTCGCCTTGACCATTCCTGCTTTTGTTCCTGATTAGCATGAGGTTCTTCCAGAAGTGTTCTATACTTGCAACTATATTTATGCATTTTCCACATTTTTTCATCTTCTCAATTGGTCATTCACCGACCTTGTATTCTTTTCTTTCTTGGTACATTCAGTTGCTGCCCGATTTTTATCTACTTCTAGTTTGATTTCCATTTCTGCTTGATGCCGATATGCTTCTGCAAGCCTAAGCAGTGAAAAGCAGAGAAGGCATGTATCTTAGATTTATTCTCATTTTTCAAAACGTTCACTACATTTGTGAGGTCAGCAGATGTGTGGAGTCCCATGACTGCAGATCTGTACATGTAATCAATTTCAAAGGAGGAATATCCCTTCTTCAGAATGTGGAAAACATATCATCTTGGTATGCACTGATTTTTTATAAATCATTTGGTGAGTAAGAAGCATCCTTGTTTTCCTATATAATCTATTCAACACTGAGGTCAGTCAAACACACAAAATTAATTTAGGACAGGAAGAACAAATTGGTTTATAGCTTGGATTGTGTTCCTAGATGTAAATGCTGTTTTCAGGATTCATTTAAGTCATCTAAAGTATTCCTTAGTAATTTTGATTTTCATTTGCTCATGTTTTATTGTTGATTGTTTTATCAGTTCTCATTCCCAAATATTTGTACTCTTGCTGAAGTTTTTTCATATCACATTCTTGTCCCAAATTGTTTTCTTGACGCTGCAATTGTCCTGCTTTGAAGGTTGCTTTTGCACATGTATCAAGACCAAATGGTCATGTCATTCTGTTATCATCTGAAAACGTTTTGACAACTTGTTGTTGTGCTTTCAGGTCTTCCTATGATTAGCTCTACAGTTTTGCATCAATCGACAAAGAGAAGATGAGAGGTCTTTACACACTGTTGCTTTCTAGGATCCAAATTATAGGGCAAAACAGAGTAGCAGCAGTAACAGAGTCACCCTGGAGTATTCCCCACTGAAGTTTTTCCATGAAATAATAATTTGTCCTTCATCATGACTCAATTGCAAAGTGCTCTACCACTGTTTCATGGTCACTGTCATGTAATCGATCAGTGTAAAGTGTATGTTATACATTTTAAAGTGCTCTTTTATACATTAATGTGTGATACTATCAAATGTTTTTGTAGTCAATCCATGTTGTACTTATTCTTGCCTGTTTTACAATTCTCCACTATGACTTTAACAATAAATGATTTTTTATTCCATATGACTTTAACCGTCCTTTTGTTCCATTGCCATAACTGAGCTTTCTTCTAAATGACTATAAACTCAGTCAGTATAAATTCCAGTGTACAGTTTATACAGTGTCAGGAGGCAAGTTATTGGCCTATAAATTTCAGGGACGTTTGCAGGTTCAGGCTTAAGTAGGAGCATTTTTTCTTATTAGTTAGGTTGGTGTCTGTTCCGGGTGTGCATATAAACGGTTTACTCATGGCTTTATCTGCTAGTGATCTTGATTCTTGCCTTACTGAGATTGTCATTCCTAATGTGGTCTATTTCAATGAGACTGTTGATATGTTGTTCAACCTTTACCAAGTTGAACAGATTGCAACATCTGGGCAATAGGCTCAGAACTGTTGAGTAATTTGCAATAATGGAATAAGAAATATGCATGAAGAGCAAGCATTGAGTAAAATACTGCAAGTGCATTTTGTCTGGTTTCACTGACAGCGATCTTTTGAAGTTCATCCAGGCAGTCAAATATTTTATCAAACTTCTGACTAAACACATGAATGGATTTATATTTCTCGGTCCATCATGTCTCCACAGAAGAGGTATATTTGGTACCAATGCTCATAATTTTGGACTGTCACAGAAAAAAAAATTTATCTTGATAACGTCAACAGCACTATATATTTCAGGACCATCATTCAGATCACACTGACTATCCACTGTGCTGTGCTTCTCAGACTAAACCTTGTAAAGGCTGATTTTGGATACTTTTCATGAATCATTGCTTGAACACTGGATGCTTGCCATTATGAAACAGCCATCATAGCCTTGTCTGAGTAACTTGTCCAAGTCTAGGCCGTACTTTGTATCAAATGTCATTGTCAATGAATTCATAGTCTGTGCATCTTTCACAAAAATGTGAACAAAACCAGTAGTTATTCTAATCATGTTTCAAAACTTTCAGTATGTTGAGTCTTGTGAGGTCAGATGTGTGCATCCCAGGATTGCAGATCTGTACATGTAATCAATTTCAAGGAGGCCCGTCCCTCCTTCAGAAGGGGGGATATATATTGTTGGTATGCACTAATTTTTTTTTATAAATCATTTGGAGAGCATGAAGCATCCTTTTTGTTTTCCTGTTTAATCTATCCAACACGTTTTGGGGCCAATCATCTCACAACTGTAATTTGGGAGAGGAAGAACAAATTGAATTTCAGCATGAATTTTGTTCTTAGAAGTCAATGCTGTATTCAGGATTAATTTAAGTTTTCCAAAATACTCCTTACCAGGTTTTATTTGCATTTGTTCATGCTTTATTGATCCTTAGTCTATTGTCAAATAGTTATATACTCCCTCTTGCTCAAGTTTTTTCATATCACATTCTTGTCCCAAATTGTTTTCTTGACACTGCAATTGTCCTGCTTTGAAGGTTGCTTTTGCACATGTATCAAGACCAAATGGTCATGTCATTCTGTTATCATCTGAAAACGTTTTGACAACTTGTCGTTGTGCTTTCAGGTCTTCCTATGATTAGCTCTACAGTTTTGCATCAATCGACAAAGAGAAGATGAGAGGTCTTTACATCGTTTGTTTCTAGGAGCCAAATTATAGGGCAAGAAAGAATAGCAGTGGTGTCACTGACAGTCACCCCAGAATTCCCCCCATTTAATTTTTATCCCTGGAATAATAATTTGTCCTTTATCATAGCTTAATTGCAGAGGTCTGCCACTGTTTCCTCATCAACATCACTGTAATGTAGTCGATCAGTGTAAAGTGTATGTTACATTTTTAAGCACTCTTGTCCTTGAATGTGTGGGATACTATCAGATTCTTTTTTTGAAGTTAGTCCATGCCCTACTTAGATTCTCGCCTCTTTTACAGTAAACTAGTATGACTTTAACAAATGATCCTTTGTTCCATATGACCTTCTGTATTTCCCATTTGTTCTACTGCCATAATTGAGTTTTCTTCTAAATGACTATAAACTCTGTTAGCATCAGTTCCAGTGCAGAGTTTATACATCGTCAGAAACGAGGCAAGTTACTGGTTTAGGGTAACATGCAAGTTCACTGTTAAGTAGGAGCATTGTTTTTCCTACTCTTAGTTCGGTTGGTGCCTGTTTGGGGTGATATACATAGTTATTACTCGTGGATAAATCTTCGCAACGATGTTAATACTTTTAGGAAGATGTTACGTACTGCATCTGAGCCTGGGGTTTTCCAATTATAGGATTTGACTTTGTGTTAATCTCTGGCTGTTAAGTCATCCCATTTTATATCTTGTCCCTTTAAACTTGTTATTATTTTACTTCTATCCATTTAGCATCTTTGTTATGTTGCGCATGATCTTCGTAAGTACTTCTCCAAAATGTATCTTTTGTCAGTTCCTTTTACCTCATTTCCAAATTCTCTAAAAATTGTTGGGTCATCAATAAATTGCTTATTTTGTACTTTTCCCTTATATTTATTTGTGTATCTTCTAATTTATTCTTCCTGTGCTGAGATTTTTACTTTATTTGCGATAGTACATGATACATCCTAAGCTGTTCTAATACTGCGCACTACCTTTATCACATCTATCTTTGTAAGTATTTTTGTAAATCTGTTCCCTCTGCTGTGACACAGTGACAACCCCTGTCTCAATTGCTTTATAGATATTTGTTTCCATGATGGCATTAACTTTCTCACCTTCTTTTCTCTCACTACCCTGTGTTCTTATGGCTCAAAAGCGTTATCAGTTATCAAATTAGCTTCATAGTAATATAGCCTGTTTACGTCTGTTATATCGCATGAATCTCTATGGCCAGTCCTAATTACTTGTTTCACTTGTTTTATCAAACAAACTTTCTGGGTTTTACTGACCTTCTGAAGTCCGTTTTCATAACTTATCTTAATAATGTCTCTCTCTGCCAAATCAAGCAACTCTTAGCTCATTTTCTTCTAAACTGAGGACACATTTTTTGTTTTCCATTTGCAGTGAGCATTCTATACAAAGTTCTATAGCATCTTCCTGTGCACACTGTTTCATCCCATGTCATCCATTGCTCTGACATAAGGGAACTCATTGGCCTATCAGTATCACTCCTCAACACTGACTGCACACTTTCCACAGTTACAGTTTCCTGCTCCTTCTGTTGCTGCCCAGCTTCAAGTGAACACTTATACGGGTTTCCTGTGAAAATTACTAATATATTCATATGGCATTGGCATGTGTGACCAATTGCTTCCCGTTCCATTGGTTTCCACTTAATTGGATGCCCATCGATTTATCAAGTTGTGATTTGTGATGCTTTCTGAATTAGATTTTCTACACTGAATCATTCACTTTGCAGGTACTCCATAACCTCAGTTTCTACTAGTATAACTTTTCCGCTACTGTCTCCTTTTCTACTTTTTCTATTTGTCTTTGTATTTTCTCTGTTGTCAAGTTTTCGATCTCCAGATTCCTTTGTCTGTATGTGTCTTCAAATATCATTGCTGCTGTTCTTTTTGTATTGATTAGTTTTGCTTTCTCCTTTGCATAGAAATCACACTATATTAAATCTCTTTTCTTTCCCATGTCCATATTTGTTGTTCAGATGTCTCCTGATCTTCCTGTTTCTCCTTACTTTGTGAACTCATTACATCATGCTGTGAGGTAACCTGTGTTGTGTGTTACACCTACACCAAATCCTTCACTTTCCAGGCACTCCATAACTTATACTTCTGTTTTGCTTTTTTAATTCTACTTTATTAATCTTATTTTCTACATTCCCTCTGTGACTTGTGAAATGTTGCATATCTGGATGCCTTCGCCTGTATTTCTCGTTGAGTATCTTTGGGGCTGCCTTCTTTATACTGATTAATTTGGCTTTCCCCTTTGCATGAATATTGCACCATATCAAATCTTTTTCCCCATGTCTACATTTCTTTTTTTACACTTTACAAAAAGTTCTAGGTTTTGTTATTTATATATTCATACCTCCTCGGATGCTCCTTTTTTCAAACGGATCAAAGTTTCTTGGTCTATACATAGAGTTTTTCATGTTGTAATTAAGGCACATTTTTATTTGAAGCTTCTGACAGTTTCATTCCTGTAATGTCTCTCAATCTTTTTATATACCTTGTGTCTGGAAATTCTGGGCTGTTTACATAATAGTAACAATACATAATTTCCTTCTTATCCTCAATAGTTCACTGTATCGTCTTTATGGCTCTTCTTTGGCCTATCCGTTTTTGTGATTTTTGTGGTCTGCTACTTCTACAACAGGGAGGCCATCCTCCTTGCTTTGTGCATTTGTTCCAGATTCTGGATATAATTTTACCACCTAAAGGCATATTTTAAATGTCAACATCCAACAAATGCATAAATCCAAAAACTATGTGGACCACCTCCAAGCCTTGCCACTCTTCTTGGTCTCAAAGGCTACTGAGGACAGATTTGTGCTACACGTGCATAACCTCATAGTCCTGTCAAAACTCCTGCACATTCATAATTGCAATGAGGGTATAAACAGTCACTCAACAGGTGTCAATCTGTACTGCAACATAAATGTGGGAAGGACAGATGTTTATCAACTAGACTCCCACTTCTTTGGAATGATCTTCCTCTCCACATAAAGCAAAGTAGACCTCTTACTGTACTTAATCATAATCTGGATGGATAAGCCTAATTTCATTCCTGATTTTAGTAGCCTTGTCCCTCTTACACAGAAACATCATGTTAATATTCAGCTTGCCTCAGGGTTAATAAAATGTGAGATATACAACAAGGGGAATGCTGTTATAGATTTCGAATGATCCTTACGGCTCAACAGACTAGCAAGTACCTATGTGAACTTGTTATTGTGCTATACTTTTAATTTTCGAACATATTTTTGTATATGCCTTTGACCTTTGTGACAACAAAAAGGGCCCAGGTAAACTTCTTGGCGAACCATCATAAACTTTTAATAACTACAAATCCTTTTATTGCAGTCTGTAATACTTCAGAAGTCCAGGGAGTCACCCCTCTTGGCCATACTAAACTCCTTCCTCTTATCACTCCACTTAACTTTTGCTGCTTAAGTGGATATCATGGTTTCATCTGCTTCTACCTGTATTGTGTGGATCCGGCTCTAAGATAGTGCATCAGAACAAGGATTTGTCAATTTTCACTAAAAATCTCCCTGCGCTAACAGCCTTATAAAGATTTCACTAACTTTTTTATTTACTGTCTTTATGCTGCTGCTGCTTTGTACATGCGTGATTCCATGTTTAATTTTCAGAATTTTCATTAACCATGGGTACTGCAGACAGTATCCTTTGCTTGTGCTGCTTGAAATCACCTCATTGTTTGTCTGTGGATTTCAAGTATGAAATAAGACCAATGGAACTGTAGTATCAAACTCATTTGTTTAGAAATCATACATTTTGTAGGTAACTGCAATTAAAAAGCAAAAAAAAAAAAAACAGTGAATGAGCTACATGGTCAGTTTAGGCCTATGACTCCTGTGGCGCAAATATAAATTGTAAGCGTCTGCTGTGGGTGCCAAAAGCGTCAATAACTTTACTGATGAACTGTTTCTTTTCACGAATGATACGTTTACGATGAGCACTAATCATGCACAGTGCTGAAAGTCTATCATCAGTCATTGTGCACCTTAACCAGGTCTTGACCCATCTCAGAGTGCTGAACGATCGTTCAATGGTGCAGGTAGTGGCTGGTAAGGTCAACACAATCAGAACTGCTTGCTAAACGCAGGACAGAAATCACAGTGTTGCAACAAGTCAGCAAAGTCCACTGTTTTGGCTATATCTGGAACCTTCGTATGCCCATAGTCGAACCAGTTCATCATCTCTAATTCCAAATTGTCGATATGATATAGTTCGTTACTGACTGCAATTCATTTTCGGAATTCTTCACGTTCTAGGTTTTGCATCATTTTAGGATGCAGATAAAATAAGTTGAACTGAGCAGTGTTACTGCTGGAAAAGCGAGACGTCAGTGAAGAAACTAATGAGTCAAGATAGGGAATATAAATACTCGTTCTGTAATAACTCTCAAAATCCCCGGCTACTGTATTTGTTCGGTGTGTTTGTCGACTGCAAATCCTTGGCAACACTAACTCGATACCAAGTTTATCTGCTATTGATCTTGCCTTACTGAGAATGTCATTCCTAAAGTGCTCTTCAGCATGGTTACGGTGCTCCTTGAATATTTCAATGAGTCTGTTGATGTGCTGTTGAGCCTTTATTATATCAAGTTGAACAGACTGCAACATCTGGGCAACGGGCTCAAACACTGATGAGTAATTTGCAATAATGAAGAGAGAAATAAGAAACGTGCATGAAGAGCAAGCACTGAGTAATATATGTGCATTTTGTCTGGTTTCACCAGCAGTGATCTTCTGAAGATCAGCGAGGCAGTCAAATATTTTCTCAAAGTTTTGACTAAACACACAAATGGATTTATATTTCTCAGTCCATCGTGTCTCACACAGAAGAGGTATATTTGGTACCAATGCTCGTCGTTTTGGACTGTCACGAAAAAAATTAATAATCTTGATAACACCAACAGCACTACTTATTTCAGGAACATCATTCAGATCATTGACTACAAGGTTTAGTCTGTGAGACGCGCAGTGGATAAAGGCTGCTTTTGGATACTTTTCACGAATCTTTGCCTGAACACCATTCTGGATGCTTGCCATTATGGAGCAGCCATCATAGCCTTGTCCGAGTAATTTTTCCAAGTCTAGACCGTACTTTATGCATTCACTGACAATGACATTTGATACAGACTGTGCATCTCTCGCAACAATGGGAACAAAACCCAGAAACTCTTCTCTAATACAATCACCATCAACAAACCGAATGCCCAATGACAACTGCTCAATGCCCGAGATATCTGCAGTTTCATCTGCCAATACACTAAATCCAATTGTCCCACGCTGCACAAACAATCTCATTTCGGCATGCGTGTTCGCATTCTGCCAACAACTCATTTTGCACCCTATGGGATGTGTACCGAGCATTTCCTGCAGCTGTTTCACTGTGCTGCTTTAATATTGTGTCCCCAGCTTCAATACGAAAATCTAACAAGTCACAGAAATTTCCACCAGAGCCTTTTCCACGAAGAGGAATGTCATGGGTTGCACAGTAAATAATGGTAGATAAAATTGGTTCCAATTTCTTTCGGGTCTCTGCAATTTGTTTTGCTACTGGCTGCATCTAGCTGTGGAATAACAGCTGTTTCTGGCTTCTGTCGCGTACAAGAAAAATTGGCAGCATCTTCAGTAGAACCTTTGTGCCATGATGACTGCATGTGATTTCTTGCAGACTCATTGAAGGCATTATATTTTGTGCACACACTAGTGATGAAGCTGCCTTGCAACCCACGGTGAACTGACTGAGGAAATAATACACAAGTTAAGCAAAGTGGGCCTTTCAAGAGAGGAGAATATGCAAGCCAAGGTGAATACTGAGACAGCCAACTATATCGGAATGCTCGCTTTTTGTCTGATGCATCAGCTTTGAAGTTGTAATTCTCTGGAGGGATGTATGGTTGTGTCAGTAACCTGAATTTCATGAAGTCATCAATTCTGTCTGATCGAATGTAACAACCAATATCAGTTTCTGTACATACACTTTGTGGCTGTTCCCCAAACACAGCAGAGACATCACCTTTCTCTATACGTTCATCAACAGACCCAGCTAGTTCTGTTACTTCGTGTTGCTCGTACCTTGCTTTCTTACTAATTTGTTTGAAAAATTTTCTAATGTCCTCACTGTGTGCCATCACATACCCTACTTATTCAATAATAGACAACTTAAAGCATCCGTTGATGGGCTAGTGCTACCTTTGTAGTACGTATATTGCAGCTCTATCAATGATGTTACTGAACAAAAGAAAAAAAAAAAAACGTCAGATATGGGATTAAAAAATGTTTGATGTGTTTCAACATCACCAATGATTAACAAATTTCTCATGCTAACCTGGACAACAACAGAAAATAAATTCATAAAACTAGTTGATGTTTGCTTTTGTACATATTTATGCAAGGAAAACTTAATATTGCAGTAAGTACTATCTGGACAGAAATACATACTTTATGCACAGTCTTCGCAGTTTTCCCAAATAAAGCAAATAAATAGTCCCTGTAGACTATGATGTTTGTAGATGACATTGTGATCTGTAGTGAGATTAGGGAACAGGTGTTTGATGAGACCCTGCAGAGATGGAGATATGCTCTACAGCAGGGGTGTAGCCAGGATTTTCAAATTTGTACTCAACTCCCAGACTGTTGCTTCCCCCTTAACAAGCCACATCCACATTAACACTGCTGACCAAACCATGCACCCCTTTATATTGCTGATCTCGGAACAGAAGTATATGCCACGGTAGTAATTACACGACACATGAACATTTTCATTCCAAAAGTATATCTTCCGTAAGTCAAAAAACAAAATACCTTTCCATTTACACTAGGACAGATCAGTTTGACCCCCCCCACCCAAGATTACTCTTCTTCCCCTTGCATAACCCTTGTAGTGGCTCATTACACCTCCAGTAATGCTGCTGATTAAATGACTCTCAGGGTCTAGGCATCACATGCTCCGCAGTGTTGTGGTCTGTAGGTACAACATATTGTGCTCTCCCTATGTAACACCCAAGCTATGAGCCACAACTACCTCCCTTTCACCAGCATGGGTCACCTGGCAATGCATGATCACTCCTATGGACTACAGTCACACTATGCCTTTTCGAATGGTAAACCTTACATTCCCAACAGCAAATACATTTTAGCTGGGCTAAGTCATACTTCCTATGACAATTAATGAAGATGTGTACCCATGGGAGTCAATCAAGCAAAAAGTAAAGCAGTTGAAATTTACATCCTTACTACCTTGCTTACATTCTGTGAATCTCAAGAAGACACCTTTGACCATAAATCTTCTGGCTATCACTAGCAAGCAAGTCTTCAATGCACTCTCCAAGTCAAAGAATAATACCTCAATAGACCCTGAGAATATCCTGGGATACCTCTTGGATAGCATGAAACATGAGGTATCAGGCACTCTAAAATCAATGTTAAACATTAGCCAACTAATTTGCTTCATGATTAGTGAATGGCGGACTGCAGTACTTAATCCTTAGCACAAGGTTTGGCCTTCTACTGACATGGATAACCATAGACCATAAGTTTGAATGTTCTTGTACGTAAACGCATGGAAAGAATCATAGATATTTTAAATAAAGACACAGGGAACCAATTTTCTTATTTACTTCTACAACTATTACAGATATTGAAATAAAATAGCACAAGCACTGATAGCCATTTGCTAAATATAGTCTCACAATGAAAACAGACTCAGCATGAGCAGTAAACTTCTCTGCCCTTGAAACTCACACTCATTGACATGGCATGAAAACCCACATTAAAAGAAAATGCATCTGACAGTGGAGGATTAAGTTAACCTTTGAGCTGTTTTCAAACCATAAGCTCCTTGCACACATTTATAGGGCCATGCACACATGTATGTATTATTTGATTCCCCCTCATGATAAATTATATTCCTTATATAATACATCACAATTTGTTAGAAATAGAAGTTATGTCCTTACCATAACGTTCCATGTAGAGTGTTCATCTCGCCTTTGTTCTTACACATGGGTTCGTAGCCGATCCTCGGCTCCGTGTCGGCCGCTTGCAAGCTCTGCATCGAGAAGAAGATCGAGACAATCTAATACCCACAATCCCCCTCTGCCTTTACCTCAGATCTAGTTTGCAAGCAAACCAGTCTCTAGAGAGAGAGCACACTCATGCTTACATCACATATGCACAGAACTAAGAGTCCATATATAAACATATATACAGAGACATACACATATATATACATGTCAACTATGTACACAACATCTGCAAAGCAGAAGCAGAATGCCCCAGGCCAGGCACCAAAAAGAACGTTCTTCTTAAGGGGAGGGTGGGAATTAAGAACAAAGCGAGATGAACACTCCACATGGAACGTTATGGTAAGGACATAACTTCTATATGTGATAGTGTTCAATCTCGCCGTTTGTTCTTACACATGGGTAGCGTCCCTAGCTCCTTGTTCCTGAGGAACTCACGGAAGGACGTTCTTGAGCACAGTGGAACCAAAGGTTGCCCTGTCCCTAGAAACCTTGTCTACCTTATAATGAGAAATGAATGTATGTGGCTTAGACCAAGTAGCAGCCGCACAAATAGCGTCTAGTGGTAGGCGGGCTGCATGAGCCAGAGATGTAGATACTGACCTTGTGGAATGTCCTTTGGGTTTGTGTAAAAGAGTTTGATTTGAAGAATCATAGGCATAAATTATACAATCCGTTAACCACTTAGAAAGAGTTCTTTTGGTAACCGCCAATCCTTTCCTGTTATCAGCAAAGGCCACAAAAAGTTGATCAGTTTTTCTGTGATCTTTGTTCTATCCAAGTAAAACCTTAGTTGTCTGTGAACATCTAATTTGTGCAACATATACTCCATTTTGTTGGAGTGATTCTTGAAGAAGGTGGGTAATTCAATGGACTGATTAATATTGCTAATAGAACAAACTTTAGGGAGGAAGGATGAATTAGTTCGAAGAGAAACTCTGTCAGAGTGAAAGATCAAATAAGGGTGCTTGATGGAGAGAGCTTGAAGTTCAGATACTCGCCTAGCGGATGTAATGGCTACCAAAAAGAGAGTCTTCCAGGACAAAAATTTTAATGGGCAAGAGGAGGCTGGTTCAAAGGGGGGGCAACATTAATTTAGATAACAACAAGTTTAGACTCCAAGGTGACGTAGGAGATCTAATTGGTGGTCTAATATGAAACACTCCTTTTAAAAAGGCTTTACAAAGTCTGTGGGCCATAACAGGAGCCCCACATTCTTCCACATGGAAATTAGAGATGGCAGCCAATTGAACTCTTAGTGTGGCAGGAGAAGCACCCTGATGGAACAAGTCCGTTAAAAACTCTAATATTTTATTCAAAGGAGCTATAAAAGGATCCACTTGTTGTGTATTCGCCCAGAATACAAATCGCTTCCATTTACTAGAATATGTTTTAGTAGTGGAAGCTTTATGAGAAGCCACCAATATATTCTGAACTGCCAGCGAAAGAAGATCAGACCTGGCTAAGTTGGGAATTGGAGCAGCCAAGCTGCTAGATGGAGGGACAAGAGCGCTGGATGGGGAGCCCCTGACGAGTGAGTCAATAGATCTGGCTCTGGGTCCAGGATCCAGGGTCCCCGAATGCAGTGTGTCTTCAGGAAGGGAAACCAAATTTGACGAGGCCAGAATGGGGCAATGAGGATTATTGTCCTGTGTAGGTTTCTGGCTTTCTGGAGAAACTTTGATATCAGGGGAAATGGAGGAAATGCGTACAGGAGTCCCGGGGGCCAATCGTGAATCAGTGCGTCCCTGGGGACTTCCCCTGGAGGAGGTAATAGGGCAAAGTAGCTCCTGCATTTGGCGTTCATTGGAGATGCAAACAGATCGCAGGAAGGCTGGCCCCACATGCGAAATATCTTTTTCGCCACTGACTGTTTCAGGGACCACTCGTGCGGTAACAGAATTGCGCTGCTCAGCCTGTCGGCTATGACGTTGAATGACCCCGGGATGTGCGTTGCTATTAGAAAGCGACCCGTGGACTCCGCCCATTGCCAGATTCTCATGGCCTCTCTGCATAGCTGATAGGACTTGGTTCCCCCCTGCTTGTTTATGTACCAGACTACCGACATGTTGTCTGTCTGAACTGCAATAGTTCCCAGAGGAAGAAGGGGAGCAAAGTGTTGCAACGCTAGAAACACTGCCCTCAACTCTAGAACATTGATGTGCAGATTGTACTCCAAATTGGTCCATTCGCCTTGGACTGTCTGTCCCTGAAAGATGCCCCCCCACCCTATCAGGGAAGCGTCCGTGGTCACCGTAACTGTAGGCGTGGGTAGCACAAATGGTCTCCCCTTGGAAAGGTTGCACGTTTGAAGCCACCAGTTTAGGTGTGTTCTGCATGTGTTCGTTATAAGAATCTCGTGTGTTAGAGGTAGTTGTTGGAACGACCATTGTGCAAACAGTAGCCATTGTAGGACTCTCATGTGCAGCCTTCCCAAGGGTATTGCAATAAGAGAAGCTGACATGAGTCCCAAAACCTTCAGTACCAGTTTTGCTGGAGATTTCCTGGACAAGAGAAAAAGACGTATGTGAGTCTGAAGTGATAGTATCCTTTCTGGAGGAAGTCTTAGACTTAACTGACGTGTGTTTAATTCCGCTCCTATGAACAAGATACTCTGTGATGGCTGAAGTAAGGATTTTCCAAGTTTACGGAAATTCCTAGGTGAACACACAGTTGAAGAGTATAGTCTCTGGCCTGTAATAGTTGACGCTGGGTGGTGGCAGAAAGGAGCCAGTCGTCCAGATACGGAAACACCTGAATCCTTGGCGCCTCAAGTGAGACGCTACCACTGCCATGCATTTGGTGAAGACCCTGGGGCTGAGGTCAGACCAAAGGGCAGGGCTCGAAATTGAAAGTGACTGGCCCCAGCCGAAGCGCAAATGATCTCTGGATGCCCTGGCCATTTTGATGTGGTAGTATGCATCCTCCAGATCTATTGAGCACATCCAGTCGTCTTTCTGTAAGAATGAAAGGGTCGATTGGAGCGTGGCCATTCGAACTTTTCTTTCTTGACGAAGGTATTGAGGTTGCTTAGGTCCAGGATGGGCCTCCAGTCCCCTGTTTTTTTGGAACTAAAAGAACCTTGAGTAAGTCCCGAATCCTTGCTGGTCCGCTGGGACTGGTTGGATGACTTTTTTCTAGCAGCTTTGAAATTTCTACAGCTGCTGGCTCTCGCAGATGGGGCGGTACATCTGGGAGTCTTTTCTTTGGAATGGGATGGGATAGAAAGGGTATGCTGTAACCTCTGGTAACCACGCTTTTTACCCACTTGTCTGTAGTTATATTTTGCCAGGCCTGAGGGTATAAAGCTAAGCGACCCCCGACTGCCTCCAGAGCAGGACAGTCGGGCCTCCTCTCAGGAGTGCTGGAAAGGTTTACCAGGGAGCATATCCCTGTCACCTTGATGCTGCGGACCCCCTCTGCCGCCAGGGCGACGTCTTCCACCTCTGCCCCCTCCTCTGCCTCTAGAAGGGGCATCACCCTGTGTGCCTGGGAAAGATCCTTGGGGTTTTCGAAACCACATTTTTCCACCACGTTGCCCTTTGGGGTACGGTCTGGTTGGGGTGGAAAAACGGACTCCGACAGCAGACAGAGTCTTTCCCTCCTGTTCACACCGGGTAAGGGTCTCCTTTACTTTGGGGCCAAAGAGAGTGGCACCGTCAAATGGGGCGTTAGTAAAGGAAGACTTGAAGGCTTCCGCAAATGAACATAAGCGCATCCAGGATTGTCTGCGAAGAGCAATCGCTGAAGCTGCTGCCCTACTCGAACCTTCGCTGCGAGGAAATCAGCCTCATGGACGAGTTCACAATGGATGTAAGGGTATTAAGTTGCGCTGTCACTTTCTCTGAGACAGCAGCATCTGTAGTACCCTGGAGGGTATCTCCCAACTCTTTGACTAGATCCCTCTGTAAACGTGTAAAACGGGTCAAATAGTTCAGGGATCGCATGGAAAAAGCCACTGAACTAAAAATGCGCTTCCCGTACCTGTCCATAGTCCTAGAATCTTTATTAGGGGGATGGACAGATGAGGAAGATTCAGATATCTCCTTTTTCGTGGCCGCTGCCACCACCATAGCGTCCACTGGAACTCCCTTTGTTAAGTAGGTCTTGTCCTGAGGTGCAGTGATGTATTTATTGGGTTTCCTAGGGACTGGTTCCACTGTGTCAGGAGCCTCCCACGCCCTTCGAGCAATTAGTTCCATTAATTCGTCGAAGGGAGGAGTGACCCAGGAGGAAGAAGGGCGAGCACCGAATGCCTTCAGCAAAACTGACTCATCCTCAGAAGGGGGAAGGGACTGCCAGTCACCTCTCTGTTTCAGGATCTCCAATATGTCCGAAAAAGAGACATCTTCTGAAGGTGACTTAGGCGACCCTTCTGACTCATCTAAGTCAGTATCGGATGTCAAGGATTCTTGTGGAGAATCCAAGTGTCTCCTCTTACACAATCTTTTCCTAGGGACTTCTTCGTGGGGAGCATCCGAAGAAGCCTCCGAGGAAGAGGGGGCACCCTCCAGGGGTGGCTGAGACACTGGTGCTCGACGCTTGGATGTGGCCGTGGGTGCAGAGGAGGATAACGGCCCTTTATGGGGAGGAGAGGTTGCTTCCACTGATGTGGTTGTCTGGGTAGACAACACCTTCCTCATAAGGTCGAATGCCCCCGGGTCCCGAATCGAAGAATCTCCCGGTTCCGAAGAAATGGGAAGAATCCCCGAAACAGGCACCGAAGGCATCGACCCCGAGGACGGAGCCGAATCGATCCGCGCCGAGGCCCCGAGGGGAAGAGTCGGAACCGAAACGTCGGTTCGACTCTCGGCCCCGGAACCAAGGACAGATCGTCGGCTCCAAGACTCCGGTATCAGGTCCGACGGAGTCGAGGTGAGAGGAACAGACCGAGAAAAGGACGGTTCTGGACCCGAGGGCTCCACAATCAGAAGATCAACCTCTTCCGGCTCCAAAGACTGGACAGGTCTCGGAGGAGGAATGGATGGAGACACTGGGAGGCCTTCAAGTTTCGACACCAACTGGGTGGAAACTGAAATAAGTTTGGACAGGGCCGAATGCTCCAATAACTTCTGCACCACACGATCCACATCGACATCGGAGAGCTTGGAAGAAGAACGGGTCGAAGGAACCGAAGACGGAGCCGACCTCAATAAAGTCGAAGGAGGGAGCTCCATCACCGGTTCCAAGACTCGAGGCTCAGGAACCGACACCAGTTGAACACTCGGCCGAAGTCTGTGGAACCGGTGATCTAACTTTACCCGAAGAGCTCGGAGCCGATGACTTGGGCTCCGACGTCTTCGATTCCTTCGAGGATTTCGATGCCTGGTCAGAAGCATCCAGAGCCTCCTGAAAAGAAGGTTTTAATAAACCTCTGTCCATAAGTTTCCTGCGCCTATCTGTCATGACCCTCCCACTAAAAGAGTGACAGATTGAACAGTCCTCTTGTAAGTGGAGAGGGCCAAGGCAGTAGACGCAGGAACTATGGTTGTCAGTCACTGACATTTTTTGGCCACACTGACAACGCTTAAAACCTGATTTTACTTTATCAGACATTTTACAAGTAAGAGTCAAGTCCAGTATAATAGTCAAATCCGGTGAAAAAGAGTCAAATCCGATTTAAATGTCAAGTCCGGTTCAAATTTAAGAAGGGTTGGTAGGCCCCGAAAAACTCTAACCGATTAATAAAATTAACGGTACCGAGAATTTAACCTACTCAAACACACATACACTCAGAATATCAACTAATGCTTTTCTATTATCAAAGAGAACAAATTATCCAATAAAATATAACAAAATAAGTTATATCTTAACTTAAGATGCTCGAGCTAGCTCCCAGCGATGCGAACGCAGCAGCGGCAAACTAGATCTGAGGTAAAGGCAGAGGGGGATTGTGGGTATTAGATTGTCTCGATCTTCTTCTCGATGCAGAGCTTGCAAGCGGCCGACACGGAGCCGAGGATCGGCTCCGAACCCATGTGTAAGAACAAACGGCGAGATTGAACACTATCACATTGGTATTTTAATTCTGTAGTCATGAACATTTTTCTAAAAAGCAATGAACATTTTTCTAGAAAGCAATGAAACAAAATGTATGAGATAATGATAAAGCTACCCATTTCAAAAAATGTTGACCATAAAATGCCACTCATACTTCCATCATTATAATACAGCAATACTACTTAAAAAGCACAATCTTTTCAGAAGTAAAAGTCATCCAGATATTTCTACCTTAAAGAGCTCTGTAACTAAGAAAACTTTACATTTCAATGTTTCATATACAAATTCAGTGCCTGCTGCCTTTGAAGAATAAATTGTCTATGTTACATTAAAAATGGTAAGCTGATAATATTGCAATAGGGAACGACTAACAATCCAACAAGTTACTAGGAATCTTATACAAAGGAGGACACACAGGAGTGTAGAACCCCCCTATACTTTCTTAAAATGCACCAAATAATCCACAGTCAAAATGGCACTGCAATATCAGCACTTCATCTACATGGTGTGGGAGTAAAAGCCTCAGCCTTCTGCACCAAAGGCAATTATGCTGCTATGCTAACCCTGCTTTCAAATTCTACAATGCAAACAGTGACTGCCATTTGATAAACAAAACAGTTAACCACTCGCTATATACCAGTGCTACAGAAAAGACTAAAACTGAACTAGCATAAAAAGTTTTAATTTTCGTAAAACACGTCATCAGAATGATAAAAACACAGTTCCGCACTCCATTTAAACCTAAAATGTGTGTGTGTGTGTGTGTGTGTGGAGGGCTCATGAAGATGTGTGCAGTCATGATGCTCTACTAGGTAGAATCCAACATTGCCAAATAGCACCGGTAAAATAGCATAACACTTACATATTACTGAGCCCTTCCTCCCACCAAAATTCCACACATGACTGACAAAGCAAGGAAAAGCCAACAAGCTCATAGGTAAGTACTAGGCTATTTGCCCAAGGGCATTTATAAGCCTAGCCTGAATGTGTCGGCTTTCGCCACCCCCTTAGATTAGTTCCCTGTGCCTCTGTCCAGCAGAGCCATTAGTTCCCTGCGCCACTGTCCAGCAGAGCCACTGCAGTGATCCCTGGGGTAAACTTCACCAGTCAAGGTTTCTCTTGAAGAGTGTTAGTGAGGGTGATAACAGCCTTTACGCTTGATTATTCATGGTTTCAGACCTCTCAACTGTCCATTTTGTCGCAGAATGCCCAGATGTTTACCTCATATTTTGGTCTGTCCCTCATAAAATTGATAGTTGCCTGGCAAACTACTTAGATTATTTGAGAATTGAAATCACTAAATAATTTTTCAGACTTTAGTACTATATGCTTTACATCCACAACTCCTCTATGAAAAAAAAAAAATTCATGTTGGAGTGTCAGCCTCGCATTACTCAAAAGCACATTACCACCTACTATGATCCTATGACCAATACTACCCTGTCTTCACAATAATGTCTAAGGTTCTAAGACTTTCTTTAACACACCGAACATGTTTCTAAGCAATTTTCTCTTTTTCCTCAATTTATCTCTACTATCTTTTCTAACTCAAACATATGTGTACTACCAGCTCACTATAAGCCTCCCACAAACCCACACCTTAAGCAACTACAATAACTCATTCTATCAAAACATATCATCTGAACTATGCAATTCTATACCACACTGTCTCCTTCCTTATAGATAACATCAAATTTACAATACTAAAAACTTCTCCCTCAAATTCTTCTCTATTAATTCTTTCTCTACCCCAAACCACACACATACACAGACACACACACACAAAGACACACGCAGACAGACACACACAAATAACAATAAATAAATAACTCGCATACCTACTTCCATTTCAACTCATTATCTACCTGTGGAGTGTGGAGATATACATCCCAAATCCCAATCCAGGACCACCACACCAAATTCAGCTTCCCATTTGCCAACTCCACTACATCTGTCCACTCTTCCCAAAAAGATACTCTGGTTCATTTTCTTAAATGCAAATGTAAGGAGCCTCATCAGTAAAATTCAAGATACACATGCATCCATATGGACCATATCCCTATACTCTCCTGACATAATCATCATTACAGAAATCTGGTTAAAAAATGTAGCAGATATAAATAAATACTCCTCTCTGGCTGCAATATTCAGTCTTAGATTTAATACTAACAAGAACAACACACACCACTACCTCTGGCAGTCTACCTGATACCTAAATGTTAACTTACTTGCCCACAATTATCCAGACACATTACATTAATAAATTAATCACAGTAAAGTTCACAACTTAACCTTTTCTGCAAAGATATAGTCAGTGAAACATTAAAAATTAAAAATGTAGCAGGACTCCCTTAAGAACTCTTCCTCTAAATGACACAGACACACGGTGTGTCCAATAACAAAACCTTGCCAAAAGGGAGAGAGAAACGGTGACTGAAAAATGTATAAAGCAGTCTTACTGCTACAAAAACAAAGGGATAAATAAAATCATGGTTTCAGTGCTAAAGACTAAAAGCATATGGATGAACCCAGTACATCAAGGCAGCAGCAAATTAACCAATCACAGTAAGCTAAAACAAAACAATAGCAATCATACATCTGTTCTGAATTTGCAATGATAGTCTACAATGTGCAAAATAGGAAAAGTCACAAATATAAATGGGCTAAGGCTTTCTTTATCAAAGAAATAAAATATTAACACTGACATTTTGACTGACGATCTAAAAACAATAAGTGGAAAAATAAATAGTTATATCAGTCACTTTCTTCAACTCAGCTTTTATAAATTATAGGCCGCCTCATCCTCATGGCCATCTTTAGCCAGCCACTGCCAGGAAAGCACACGAGGGAAAGGAAAGCAAGATGGCAGCTCATCACATCGTGATGATGCCTGGAGGGACGGTCGGTCGGACGCTGAATTGGTGCAGGATTCAGGAAACAAAATAAAGTTTGCTTTTTAAAGTATGGAAATGGGTTTTTTCAAACACGGAGGTGCAGTCCAGAGCACCACTCACTCACTCTCACACACTCAAGTGAAGTGTGCCAGGCCCAGGCACCATGCCAGTTTTGCGTTTTGGCGCCAAGTGTTCAGTCAGTCTTCACCTTCAAAAGTACAAAAAAAAACAACCTACCTTCTCTGCTTGTAATAATACCAACACCATACGCACCACCACCAGTCCAGTCCTTCCACCACTCACCACACGAAGGTTTGGTTTGCTCCTGAGCACGAAATCATCAAATTCCACTTCCACCGATGACGTCCACATGCAGTCTTCTTCAATCTTCCATCAAATTGCAAGTTGTGCAACTAACTACGCGAACGCGAATAACGCGCGATTACTTAAGGAGGAGTTTGAGGCTTGGTTGTCGAGTTGTCGTCATGCTAGACTCGCGTCAGTCATGTGACTGCCTGGCACGCCATCTCCAGTAACAGTTCAGGGCAGGCTACGGGGAAAAAACAAAGCAAGTAGGAAAAAAAAAAAGTCTGTATAGCAAAAAAAAAAAAAAAGTGTGTATAGCGCTAAGTGTGTATAGCGCTAAGAAAATCCAGGGGGGTGCAAGTGCACCCCCTTGCACCTGCCTGCGGGCGCCCTTGTTTGGAGCTCAGATAACTCAAAGGGTATCACAGGAAATTTAAAATGCGACCCAGACACAGAAAATCTAAGAAATTTCCTGAAGCCTTTGGCTATGGGAATGTTTTGATATGCATATTTTATATCTAATGTTACCAAAATCTTCCTTTCATAATGAAAAGTAAAATCTGAAAAGAGAACATCTTGTATTCTGTCACTTTCATATACACATTTAGAGAGGAAAGAGCAAAAAGTGGTTTGTAATGAGACTCTTTTTTTGATACCAGAAATGTTCTGGAACAGAGTCTTTGCCCCTTTGATTTAACAGAACTGGTTCTATGATTCCGAGAGTGGCCGAGTGCTGAAGAAATCGAGGAAACAAAACACTGATTGGTTCAAAGGGTGGGGAGGAGCTCCCCTGAAAACAGGTATTTCCATCCAGTGCCAGCTGTATCCTTCCTGAAACACATCTGACACCGAAGCTTCTGAAAAAATCTGTTGCTAAAGGAGAATGCACAGAGCCACTTTCTGGGACAGAGTGAGAAACAGGGGAAGTGGGAAATCATGCTGGTATAGTCATTATGAAGTATTAAGACTGTTCCTTTTTAGGAAAGGCTCCTTGTTTCTAGTTATTCCCCTCCTACCATCAATGTTTGGTTCTCTGATTGGCTTTAGAAGGCAAGGATTGTCTGTTCTGTTTTTTTTTTCCTTTTTTTTGAAAGAAAAGAGGATTTGTGTGATTTGTAAGAGAGGCCTAAAATCTTTAATGCTCCCTGTATTAATTTCCCTCTGTCATCAAATTATTTGGAGACCTGAGTAGCAGTTGAGCCAACCAAAACATCCTTGTTTAAAGCTGAATTTAACATTTCAGAGTTTACCTAATCAGAAAATTTCTGATTACAAACACAGGCATATCTATTCAACACTGTAGCAGTAGCAGAAGCCATTGACACAGTATCTGCACAATCATACAAACACTTTAAATGCATGTTTAAATACTTGACAAATGTCAAAAACAATAGAATTCAGACAGGTACTACTTTCAGGAGGAACTACAGTATAAACTACTACACGAGTCTGATAGTTCAGAATTCTATACACCAAAGTGGAATAAAAAAATATTCTCTTACCACATCTATCCAACAATCTTCCTTCTTTGTCCATTGGAGAAGGATTGGAAGAAACCAAGAGTCTATTCCCAGATAGTGAAGATGTGGATATGTTTGCAGAATCAGACTTAAGGTGGGAAAGCAAATACTTGTCAGTTTTAGGAAACTCTGTAAAGTCAATCTCCCTTTTTGGAAACTGAAGGCTGAGAATTATGACTTTGGAAACTGAAGGCTGAGAATCATGATTACTACACAAGCATTAAATACATCCTCCAAAGATGGTATATTGGCAGGCATAGGAGTGGACTGAGGTTTATCTACTTGTAACATATAATATCTCCTACCCACTCCCATAAAAAACACACTCATCCTGGTTATTGTCTGAGAAAAGGAAAATTCCACCAAGGAGGAGTTGTGAGGACTAAGTTTCCTCTGAATCAGAGATCTGTGCTTTGGAATCTGCAGAAGAAACCCTAATTTTGTAGACACAGAAGTACTTTGCCAAGGCAGAGTATAAAAAAAAAATGTTTGTGAAACAGAATCAGCAGTAAGGCTAACTGATAAATGTTTGTTACAATTAACAGAACCTGAGGTCACTACCGGTATGCCTTTGGGTGATGAAGAACTCTACACTGCTTGCCAATAAGAAAACTCCCCTTCGGTACCTTTGCAATTTTTTGGCTACTTTTCTTACTGTACCTTTAAACATTCTTGATGATGTGAGGGGTGAGATTCTGAATTCCAGGTACACCAGGCTTTGACCATTTTACATAGTATATCTTCGATGAATGGGGTTAGCCAATGTCATTTTTGTCTAATTCTAGATACAGTCATAGGTAAAAGGTATTCAGTTTAGAAGGGTTGTTTATAAAACACTGACAAAAAGAATCAGACCTGATTTCCAGTTGATAGTGGTCATTTTATGAAACAAGGCTGGAACCCAAAAAGGATCTAAATTTACAACTTTAATGGTGACAAATGGGCACCTTAGATCCACATTAAAATTTCAGAAAAGTAATCACGTTAGCAAGAATGGTGATACAAAGAGAATGTCTTAACTGTGAATTAGGTTGACAATTGCTTTACTAACTGAGCTAACTACAGTGGTCTAATAGTTTTTGAAATCAGCTGTGCAACTTTAAATTACAATCACTTATAATCGGAGGTCCATGAAACTAAAGTATCTGGTGAAGTATCTAAAAGAGATACAAAATTTAGATTAAAAAAAGCACAAAACTATGTGATTGCCTAAATGAACCAAATAAACTTGCCAGTTAGGAATAGTTTATTCTGTAGAATGTGAAGCAACTACAAATGAAGGATTACACTATGCAGCCATAAGCATACCTCTCAACATCTTAGAGCAAGAAATCTAGACAAAGCCACAAATAATGGGGGTACAAAGGGCCAAAAACAGAGACAATTTTTTAATATTTCTCTTACAAACTTACAAAGTTGATAGAATAACAGCTTTTGCATTAGAGTAAATTTTCTGAAAGGTATGAAGTCTGAAGGTCAAATGTCTGTCATTATGTTCTGTCTTCAATGTTCAATAATTTGCCAATGATTTGACAGAAAAACACAATTTTATGAAAAATGGACCAAAGATATGAGACAACAATCTGGACATTCTGCAAAACTCTGTGCAGTTGAGAGCTATAGCTATAAGCAACCAATGCTTGGAAGAGATGAACACATTAATCACTATTAAAAGATACAAAGGAAAGAAGGAATAAAAAAAGAAAAAGGGAATAGCTGGAAAGATTTAGGACAAAAGACATGCAAGCCATTTGCTTAGTAATTTAATGAAAAATACATTAAATCTATACAATCAGTTTTTGCGTACAGCAACAAAGGTCTTCCCCACTTAAAACTGTGGGAGAAATTAAAATAAATGTTACCAGAAACTGGCTATTAAAATGTTTAACCTGTGGCGTAGCAGACAACCACTGACATATCCTAAATCAGACAGCATGCATAAACATTTGATAAAAATAGCTGTAGAGTGTGAATTCTATGTATCACGTTCAAAAGAAGTACCATTTTCTGTTCAAAAATCAGCATGATTCTGCAATATGGTTTTGGTTCAAAGCTCATCAGATAAAAAAATACTTTAGCATATAACTCCTTCCTTGCCAAGCGGTAGAACTGATAAGATGCAAACACAACTGTACAGTATTCTGATTACTAAAAATCAAGAGGAAGAAATTAAGGGTAACTGAAAAGAGTACTTACTGTTCCAGAGACTTTCACATCATGCAGCCTCCCCCACTCGTCCTCATGACTATCCACCATCATGATGCTATCATCTTCATCTGTACCCCATTCAGCAAAAAGATTGATCCGTACCTCCTCTCCAAAAGAATGCATTCCTACAGCTGGAAACAGACCATCTGGAGAAACTGGCATTATGACTGAACCAACCTGAAAGCAGAGTACATCAATAAATACAACAAATTACAGGTGTACAATTAAATCTGAAGAAAATCAGTTTTCAGTACTGTTACCATTTGAAAAACTAAGACAACAGTACAGTGTGAGGGTACACACCATAACTCCAGATCATTGAATAATGTGATCATGGATGTAAATGTAATGCATTCCTAACGCATATGAATTATGTACAAACTGATCTCAGTCTTCTAGCAATATTTCAAGAGCAGTTAGTCCTCGAGTGATATAAGGCTGTCTTCCTACACTGAGGATGTCAGACGGAAAGTTGGCTGCAAAATGGAATGCATCGGCACTATCTTTTTTTTTTTTTTTTTTTTTAATATGAGCACAATTTTATGCAAATTTTTTAATAACGTAAATAAAGTATATACATATGGATTTGAGTTGATATCTAGCTCAAATTAAATATTGCCAACAAACATATTTTATAAGTGCACTCCAGGAAAGTCTAGATGTAATTTACCTTCCATATGTGAAATTTACCTTTTCCAGAATATCACTATTTTGTTCATGTGATAAACATTTACACACTATCTTTTTTTAAACATCTTTATTATAACATAACTGCAGTGACATATGTACACATAAAAGAAATCAAACCACAGTGATGCATTTAATTGTTTTCAAGCAATATACACTTTTATCATTTATGCCAAAATAATGAATTAAGTTTCTACACTCCCTTAACCAATAATCATCATCCTAAACATTATTTGGCATGTGCTGTTCCCAAAAATTCCATTTTAATATAATTTGCTCCTTCCCTTTTATAAAGATCTAACCTCCAGTTCTTTTACCTCATTTACAATATTCAACACTTTAGTTACATCTGGTTTAGATTTTTATTTACTTTTTCTAGTAATTGCTTTTTCGCAGCCAATAGTAAGACCTTACTAAATGTAATGCTTTGACTAAGCAACTCAGATCCTGTGTCACAGCTCATAAGAATCAATTCAGTAGTTACATCCATTTGCCTCCAACCAACATTTTTGACAAAGTACTATGTAGTGAGTTCCTGACATGTGCCAACCTGTTACATTTTAGCCCCCAAAATATTCCCAATTAACTCTTTCTTTCCCATGACACTTCTAGCATTTACTGTTTACCTGAAGAAAAAAAATCATTGCAGTCTACTTGGGATTTAAAAATACCTATGTAAATAACTTCCAAGCACAAACCCTAATCCTTCTAGGCATTTATGCATAATAGAGAGCCATACAGATGTCCTCCCATTGTTCTTTTGTAAAATACCTTTCCAAACTCTTTTCACAAGTGTTCTAACCTCCTCTGACTGATTTGTATAATTATCACACAATATTTTGAATGCCCTACTAATTATTCATTTTGAACAGCAACTTTTGCACTAGACTCACCAAAAACTCTACCAAAGCTGGTCTTTCACTATAATTCCCTTGCTCATTTCTCTTTGCTTATACTTAGACATTAATTCCTGGCAGGGACAATGGTCTCTAAATATATGTCAAAACTTGTGCTTGGCCTCATCCCACTTTGTTAACCTTTCTCTCTCTAGTAATTTGCTACCAATACCTTGGTTCTTTCGTTAAATTTCTCCAGTAATTCCAGCCCTCTCCAGACCATTTTCTATACCCCATCTTGGAGTTAATTTGAAAAAAATCTCCTTTCTCCATTCCCATGTTGACTTGGGTTTTATAATACTTTCTGCTACTTTAGAATAAAATATTTTGTATGGCTGTTGCTATTCTCCTTAAGGACCTGCATCAAACCCCTTCTTTCACCTTAATTCTTGAACCCCCCCCCTCATTGTTTCATCATAATTGCTGTCTATTTAGACTTATAACCTTCTAGTTCTGTTATGCTCATGAGCCTTAAATGCATATGGATAATCCTAAATCACCTTGTTATATGGGGAGAATTGACTTAACCCACTTCATTCTTGCCCTCTTTCCCTCTTAAATTCCTTCAACTCTATTAGTTATTGTCAAAACTTCTCCTCTGGTTAATAAACAAATATGCCTGGCCTTCGTAAAGAACTTACAGGACTAAAAAAAATTCCACTGGTTGTACCTTACTGTCTATAGCCATAAGCAAGAGCTTCCAGTTTCTTAGTTTTTGTATTATCTTTTGTTTAGTCTCTTTCCACATATAATTAGCAGACTTAACAGAATGTTTTTTAATCTATATGCCTAAACACTTCATATTATCATGTACCCATAAATATAAATACTGCTTAACCAATCCAAGTGTGAAAGCTTTGCTTTTTTCTTTATTAATTTTAGACCTGAAAAGACAAGAAACTGTCTCAAAAAGTTCCTCAAAACCAAAACGTCCTTTTCTGAATCTTTCAAGTGTAATATATCATCATCTGCAAATAAAGTTAACATTTTTCAATTACCATACCATTTGCTTCACTGAATGTGTGACTCACTTATTTTCTTTACTAATGGTTCCAAATATAAAGTAAATGACAAGGGGGAAGAGGACACCCCTTGCTTTGTTGTTCTGTTCAAACATATCTTGTCAAAGAGGAACCCTTCCACCTGAATTATTGCTTCTGACCCTTAAAATAGTTATGGGGATGATTGACGTAGCCCACCAACTTCCACACAGTGCAGGTATGTATCATAATGTTATTACATTTCTATTTGCTCTAAGACTGTGCAGAACAATGAATAGACTCTGGTAGTGTGCTGTATTCGATCAATTTCATTCAAATTGTATAAGCTGTTTGCATGTTGAGTGTTGAGCTGTGCCCTTCAAAAGGTATGCAATGTCAGTTTCTGGTGTTTTGAATAATGTATATGCATGCATATACATATATATTATTCAAAACACCAGAAACTGACAATACATACCTTTTGAATAATGTGTGTGTGTGTGTGTGTGTGTGTGTGTGTGTGTGTGTGTGTGTGTGTGTGTGTGTGTATATATATATATATATATATATATATGTACGTGTGTGTGTGTGTGTGTGTTTGTGTGTGTGTGTGTGTGTTAAACACACTCTTCTGATACACTGGTTAATCTGATCAGTTTAGTGTTATGTTATGATAATGTGTTCTATACAGTTTTCTCTCTCTCTCGATATATATATATATATATATATATATATATATAGATATATATATAGATATACATGCATATACACACATATATATGTGTGTGTGTGTGTGTGTGTATGTATACATACACACACACACACACACACACACTGTATTACTGTGGTTTTAGTGCATCTCCTGTTAACCTACTTTCACCTTATATTCATAATCTTTTTTTTTACCATCTTTCTATTCTTATACTTTCCACATATTCTCTTGCTCTGACTCACTGTAGTCCTTTATCAGTCTTTGCCTCAATAATATTATGACAGTTTAGTAGAGTTTTTCTCTTTTCATTCCTTTCCAAGCTGGGGTCACTATATTCAACCCAGATACTGCTAAAGCTCTGTCACAAGGGCCAACTCCTAAACATTTTCACTGAGAATTTTGGCTTTTTGCAATATAAGCAAATTTAACTTGAAGAATAACTTCATTTAGTCAGATACGTGCCTGCTTGTGCTGGAAATTAGTTTTTAACACCCCCCCCCCATTCGACAGAGTTGTCCTTGCACTCTAAGGACCACTTACTAAGTTGGCCACTGTCCTTTCTCTTGACCAATAGATTACACTATATATGCCAGTTACTTAGTCTTCCTGCCTAACAGGTTTCTGCATTCAAGAAATGAAAGAAAACCTGTTCTACTTGGTATCTATCTGCTAATTGCTTTGTATTGGCTATAAACTCTCTATTATAATTTGACCTTAGGGTGAAAGCCGCTAAGCTCGGCTTTGCTTCACTTGGCTTTCTTTAGCTTAAATTTCCTGAAATTAAATAATTATGCATTACTATTCCTTACATCCCTCCTAGTGACAATATAGCTATAATGGAAAATATCCTATACTGGAAATCCATAACAATTCCACAAGAACTAATACTACTAGGTGATATAAATGCTACTCCCTTACCTTTAGCGTGAACCTATTTGGTTTCACACTACTATTTAATAGCCTCACACATTAAAACAAGACATCAAACTCCCTATTTGACTGGATCCCAGTATCGGACCCTATCAAATACACCACCTCAGGTACAATGCCTGTCTCAGTAATCATCTCCCAATCTATACAACCAGACATCTCACACATCCACTTAAATGGCATGTTAATAAAACAATATGCAACCTTTCAAAGTTTAACCCAGAAATGTTAATGACTAACCTATCATCTATTAACTGGAACTTCCTAAAATCCTCCCCTTAGATGATGCTGTAAATGAAATCAATGCAACTTTCCTAAATATCCTAAACAGCCTTGTATCTCCTAGAAGGAAGAGACTAAAACATATAATGCAATTTGGCAATCCAAAAAGAGTAGAATGTTAATGCAGGATACAGAAAAAGCAAAGAAATAATGGCAAAAATATAAAATACCACAAAATCTTGATAACTTCAGAATGCTTCACAATCATACTAAAAAACAAATTAATGAAGACAAAATATATACTATAATAATTTTCAGAATAATAGTAAACACAACCATAAAAAATTCTGGACAGCCATTACAGAAATCTTGCATTCCAGCCATTAATTCAACCCTAAACCTTCGAATAACTCATCGCTCAAAACTGCAATACAATTCAACTCTTAATTTATAGATTGTTTAGCATCTCTAATATAGGATTCTCCAACATCAAATCCTAACCCCACCCAGTAGCCAAGTATCACCATATCCACATTCTACATAAAAATACTCAAACTACACCCTACTTCAGCCGATGACCTTCCTGGCAAATCCCTTAGAACAGCGGCTAATAGCATTCACTGTTGTTGTTGTCTTTTGGCTTTTCCTGGTTAGGGGTCGCCACAGCGGAACTCCGGTCCGCTAATGATTGGCAGTAGATTTTTCACAGTGCCAAGTTGCCAGCTCGATGCCCAACCTTCAACGAAGGCACGCCCATTCACGCATGTCTTTCGGAATGCCACTCGACCCACGGGGAGGACATGCAGACTCCACACAGAAGGCACTCCCAGCACACTAGCTGAGAATCGAACGGGAGAACCTCTTGCTGTGAGGCAACAAGGCTACCACTGCACCACCCTGTCTTAATCATTATAAATAGGTCACTCCACAAATTCCACATTCCCTCTATCTGGAAAATGTCACACATTATCCTTCTGTACACAGGAGGAAATTCAGCAGACATTATTAACTTTAGACCTACAGCAATCTTATCCCTCCTCTCCAAAATACTTGGAAAATGTAATCAAAAACAATTGCTAAACTATTGCCTTGCAGGAAGAACTCCCATCCCCCACACAACATGGCTACTGTCCTTCCCACAGTACTAACACTGCACTTCTAATCTATACAAATATGATCAATAAAGCTAGAGATAACAGCAAACAACTCTCTTCCTTATTTCTAGACTTGTCTAAAGTCTTCCACACAGTTTGTCACAGTAAACTTCTACTTCAAATAGGCCTCTTAGCCCAATCTTCTATGGTTCAAAAGCAACCTATACAATAGGCATCAGTCAGTAAATTGGCACCCCGCCCTCTCTCCATACCTCCCAGTCACCTCCCCATCAGTGTACCACAAGGCTCTATCCTTGGTCCCCTCCTCCTTAACATTCTCACCAACACCCTCCACACAACAGACCTCCATAATACAGGAAGCAGATGACTAAACACTCATTTCCACATTTGACAATATGGCACAACTCCCAAACAAATTACTAGGGAAGCTTTAACGGCAACCGGAACATGGATTTGTAACTCACAACTAAGGCTCAACCCTAAAAGCACAATTTTTTTCCCCAAATCCCTCTCCCATGAAGAAACAAAATTTAAAGACCTCTCTCTTGACAACACAACCACTGAAGTCACTACTCATAACAAATTATTAGGGATGATAGTGGCTGAAAATTTTAAATTCAATCTGTACATACAAAATTGCATAAGAAAAACTCATCAAAAACTAGGGATGCTTTATAGAGCAAAACACTTTTTCACCAGCACAACTAAAGCTACACTTCTCACCACTTATCTCCTCACTACACTTCTTTATGGTGCTCCCATACTTACTAATTCTCAGGCATCACAAAAATCAAAACTTGAATAATGCTATAACAAAACTGCTAAAATTTGCAATGAATACCCTTTTCAGAACCTACCAATGTATTGCACTAAAAAGACTAAATTTGTTAGAACTACCCCATCAACTATCAATCAACATATACACAGCTTCTTACCATCTATAAATTATACAGACTGCTTGTCCAGCACTATACAACATTCTACACAACTATGTCCCTAGTTGGGCATTACAATCCAATTACCAGAAACTCCTGTCTACCCTCAAACCTATTAAATCTGCTGGATGTTGTCTGTATTCATACAATGTTGCTAAGGCCTGGAACTCCTTACCTCTATCCATCAGGTCAATACCCTCCTTCCAATACTTCAAAGTAATTTTGAAGGACTTCCTAGCCAAAAGCTGTCTCTGTTCTTGCTCAACACCAGGATAAACTATATCCTTAAATGTAGACAAATAAATATTCATACTTTACATCTCCTTACTCTCCCTTCTTCACTCACTTCCTTACTTCAATTACTTTCCTCTGGCTTTCTCTCTAATTATACTATAAGCCTGCTCTTCTTTCACTTTACATTGCAATTCCTGTTCGTATTATACTAACTTACCTTAAATAAATTTTAGCCAGTTTATAAAGAAATGAAACTATTAAATAATTATCATATAACTTGCATCTGTTCTTAACAATATTCTCAGATCGTCTAATTTGGTGTAATTATTTAAACTGTAGTTTTTTATTACTTTAAAGGTTGTAAAATTATTAAAATGTTTTGTAATACTTTGGAGCTTTTCTCTCCAGGCCTCAGCTAAACATGGGCTTCTACCCAGTCGGCCTTTCCCAGTTATCAAATGTCAATAAATAAAAATGCAAATAAATAATTAACCCTATTATTGTATCAGGGAATGTACGTGCTACCATTGAACTGCTCAGAAAATTCCAGCTGAATCTGTCAAATGCTTTCTCTGAATTAAGACCCAACAAGAAAGGTGTTTTCTTACATTCTACTTCCCTCTAGATAATCATTATTCTATTAATGATGTCAGATGTTTGCCTTCCATTACCAAAACCACGCTGATCTGCATTTATCAATTTTGGGATTACCCCTGCCATTCTCTTAACTGGTATAGACAAACACTGAATAACTATAGTTTAAAACTGAAATTAGTCTATATGACATTGGGCCTTACCCTCTAGGGGAATACAGCCACCACAGCTTTCTTCCAAGATGCTGGCACCCCCCCCACACCAAATTATCACAATATAATTTTTTGATCAAATAGTGCATTTAAAATAAATACATTCCCTCACTAGTATTGAGAATGCATCTAATTATCAATCTTGGAATTTTTAATTATAACCAACTTTCAGGCAGTAATTGTTGAAAAGCGCCCCAGTCTACATTACATTACAGTCACTTATCTTAAACTTGTATTCTACATGTAATCTGTTATGTGCGCCTATGCCTTAAGTGACAATTCAATAAAGGTGTTTAAAAACTTCAGTAATATTCTTATGTATCCCCATTTCAAATAATTAATGAAATCATATCAAACTCACTTAAAATAAAAATATTGACACAATAATCAGTTGTTTCCTCCACTATCATACTACCTCCACGAAGCTTAAAAATGATGCCTGTCCTGTTATAAAATTACTCAAATGCTGGATTCACATCTTATCTATTCTGATGCTTCAGACTAAATGACTTGTACAAAATGGCGACTTCAGTTTGTATCATCAATTATTTTCCAGTAGCTTTTCTTCTCATCAATACAGTGATAGGTTAAGAGATATAATTTTTATTACATGCCCTAAAGTCTTAAAACCACCTCTTTCTCTAAATAAAATAAATAAATAAATTAAATATTGCACTCATCTTGCAAACACAGTATAAACGATCACTCTTTAATATTTCACTTTCTAGACAAGAACCAGTTATAGTTCAACACAGCTAAATTTATATAAACCTATTAGAAGACCCCAGCCTTTATCTTCTGTAATAATTCATATACCTACATGTGGGGACAACTTTAACAGGATACTCCATACCTTGGATGTCCGCAGGTAAATCAGGTGCTACCTTGACAGAACTAAATCTTTCAGATTTTCAGATCAACTGTTCACTTCTTGTAAAGGTAAAAAGGGACAACCTATGACAAAACTTTTAGTTATGTACTTACCATAACTTCGGATGTATGGGATCCATCTCGCCTACATTCATAACTGATGGGTTCGGAGCCGATCCATCGGCTCCGACTCGGCCACTATATAGTAGAACGAAGTCTCTAATTGGCTGGGCTACCCCTTATCCCAGAATGCACCACGCCTGCTTCCCCAGATCTTGTTTGTTCGCTTTTTATACCTACATCCAGGCACAGAAACATACCAACAACTGTAACAAACTAAAGTCCTTCAAGAGAAAAACTCAGTAAGTAGCAACATTTCCTCTAATTCCAATGGGAAGGGGGAAGGAGGGCGGGTACGTATGAATGTAGGCGAGATGGATCCCATACATCCGAAGTTATGGTAAGTACATAACTAAAAGATGTAATGGGATCCTATCTCACCTACAATCATAACTGATGGGACAGCATCCCTAGCACCTAAATCCCGGGTGGCTCATTGGAAAACACTCCTGAGAACTGTGGAACCAAAGGAAGCTCTACCTCGAGAAGCCACATCTATCTTGTAATGAGAAATAAAGGTGTGCGGAGAAGTCCAGGTAGCGGCCGCACAGATATCATCTATCGATAATTTGGAGTGGAATGCTACAGAAGTAGCCATTGCCCTGGTAGAATGAGCCTTGACTGGGAATGGTAGCTCTTTGCCGGACTGTGAATAAATGAAGGAAATGCAATCTTTAATCCATTTGGCTATGGTGGTTTTTGCCACCGGTTAACCCAACCTATTTTCCACAAAGGACACAAACAGCTGATCTGACTTTCGTGTCTGATTGGTCCTACTTAAATAAAAACGCAGTTGTCTGTGAACATCCAACTGATGGAAAATATATTCTGCGTTATTGGAGAATTTGGGAAAAAACACAGGGAGCTCCAAGGATTGTTGAATGCATAAGGGGGATGCTACCTTGGGCAAGAAAGAGGGATTTAACTTGAGGGACACTCTGTCTTTGTGAAAAGTCAAATAAGGAGGATTAGAACAGAGAGCCTGAAGCTCTGAGACCCGCTTGGCAGAGGTTATTGCTACCAAAAAGGCGGTTTTCCAAGATAGAAATTTTATATCACAAGTAGCTGCTGGTTCAAAGGGACGAGCAGTTAAAAAAGCTAGAACCATATTCAGATCCCAAGGGGGCACAGGATGGGCTATTGGTGGCCGAAGGAGCCACGCTCCTTTAAGGAAAGATTTGCAAAGCCTGTTTGCCATTAAGGAAGGCTCAAAGGCGACATGAAAATTAGAGATAGCCGACAGTTGGACTTTAATTGTGGAAACTGAAGAGCCCAAATAAAACAAAGAAGCCAGGAATTCTAAAACCTGAGGTACTGGGGCAGTAAGGGGATCTATACCTCGTTGCTGGGCCCAAAGAGCAAACCTCTTCCACTTGCTGGAATACAGTTTAATAGTGGAAGGTTTGTGAGAAGAGGACAAAATGTGGATGATGTCTGGAGAAAGAGAGTTATCTCTGACTAAGGTTGGAAGTGGAGTAACCAGGCGGCCAACCTCAAGGACATGAGGGATGGATGAGACTGTCCCAACTGATGAGTTAACAGGTCGGGCACCAGGTCCAGAAACCATGGGCCCTCCACCGCATACCTCAGAAGGAAGGGGAACCAAACCTGACTAGGCCAGTGTGGAGCGATCAGAATCATGTTGCTTCCAAGATAAATCGCCTTCTGTATCACCTTCGGGAGAAGGGGAACCGGAGGGAAGGCGTAAAGTAGACCGGGGGGCCAACTGTGAGCTAGAGCGTCCCTGGGAATCTGCCCCTGAGAGGGAGTCAGAGTGAAGAACTCCCTGCATTTCGCAATGTGAGGACTGGCGAACAAGTCGCAACAAGGGAGGCCCCACTTGGCGAAAATGTTTGCAGCCACCCTGTTTTTGAGGGACCACTCGTGGGGCAACAGGAGAGTCCTGCTCAGCCTGTCTGCAATCACATTGGATTTCCCCGGAATGTGCGTTGCCACTAGGAAACGCTGGGTAGAAATCGCCCAATGCCACACTCTCATGGCCTCTCGGCAAAGAGGGTAGGACCTGGTTCCGCCTTGCTTGTTTATGTACCAGACTACCGACAAGTTGTCGGATAGGATCGCAATTGTACCCCGAGGAAGAACATGATGAAGTGCTTGCAACACCAGTAGCACCGCTCTCATTTCCAGGATATTGATATGTAAGTGAGTTTCGTGAGCCTGCCATGTACCTTGGACAGACCTGTCCAGATAATGCCCCCCCACCCTATCTGGGAGGCGTCCGTGGTCACCGTGGTGACGGGAGGCTGAAGGGCAAAGGGCCACCCCTGATCCAGGTTGGACCGAAGCAGCCACCAACGTAGGTCCTGACAGCAAGTTTCCGTAATCTGGACCAAGTGGTTCAAGGGGAGATCCTGAAAGGACCATTGAACCGACAGTAGCCATTGCAGCACCCGCATGTGCAGCCTGGCTAAGGGGACTAGGAGAATAGTCGAGGCCATCGTGCTCAATAACTGCAGAATCAGTCTGGCCTGAACTCGCGATCTGGGTAACAAGGTTTGAACCTGAGACTGCAGGACCTGAATCCTTTCTACCGGCAAGAATGCCCACATTCTTCTTGTGTCTAACTCTGCGCCTATAAAGGTAATACGCTGAGATGGCTGCAGCGAAGATTTTCCCCAATTGAACGTGATTCCTAGTGAATGACCCAAACTGATTGTGGTCATAAGCGCCTGAACTAATAGATGCTTGGAGGTGGCAGAAAGGAGCCAGTCGTCTAGATAGGGAAACACTTGGAATCCTAGACTTCTCAAGTGAGCTGTCACTACTGCCAGACACTTGGTGAACACCCTGGGGGGCTGTGGTGAGACCAAAGGGCAGTGCTCGGAACTGGAAATGACTAGTTCCCAGGCGGAAGCGTAAGTGACTCCTGGACTCTTGACTTATCAGGATGTGATAGTAAGCGTCCTTGAGATCTATGGAGCACATCCAGACATCCTTCTCCAATAACGGGAGAATGGACTGAAGGGTGACCATTCGGAATTTGGATTTTTTTACAAAGCGATTCAATGATCTGAGGTCCAAAATGGGCCTTAAGTCCCCTGTCTTTTTTGGCACCAAAAATAGTCTTGAGTAAGTTCCTGATCCGATCTGGTCGGAGGGGACAGGCTGGATGACTCCTTTTCTTAGCAGCTTTGAGACCACGACCACTGTTTGATCCCGCTGACTGGGTGGCACATCCGGGATTTTCCTGATAGGAAGGGGGGGCTTGATGAAAGGGATGAGATAGCCTCCGGTTATGGTTCGGAGCACCCACTGGTCCTTGGTGATAGATTCCCAAGCCTGTGGGTGTTCCGCAAAGCGACCCCCGACTGGCTTCGGAGATGAGCAGTCAGGCCACGTCTCAGGGACGGTGAGCGTAGGATGGACCACGAAAGGAATCGCGGTCTCCAGAGTTACGGGGGCCTCTGCCGCCTCTGGGGCGGCATCTTCCTGAATCTCCCCCCCCCTGCCTCTAGAGGGGGGATCACTCGGTGGAGTAGGGAAAGACCTTTGAGATTTTCTGAACCACATTTTCTCTCCTCTCTGGGCCTTGGGGTAAGGTCTAGAGGGAGCGGAAAAATGGGCCCCCACGGCAGTCAAGGTCTTGCCCTCCTGCTCGCATCGAGTCAGTGTGTCCTTCACCTTGGGTCCAAACAGGGAGGACCCATCAAAGGGGGCGTCGGTGAAGGAAGACTTAAAGGTCTCCGCAAAGGGACACAAGCGTAACCAGACATGTCTTCTAAGAGCCACGCCTGTTCCCGCTGCTCTACTCGCCCCCTTCGGCTGCATATGAGATGAGCCTCATGGACGAGTTGACTATCGAAGATAGGGTAGTCATCTGGGCGCCGACAGTTTGGGCTAACGCCTCAGGAAGATTACCCGTAAGAGACTCACCTAACTCTTTGAGGAGGTCCCTTTGGACCCTGGTAAAATGACAAAGATAATTCAGCGACCGCAGGGTAAAGGCCGCTGAAGAAAGGGTACGCTTCCCATACCTATCCATGCTCCTGGAATCCTTATTAGGAGGGTGAATAGACGTTGAAGCCTCTGCCACGTCCTGCTGAGTGGCAGATGCCACCACCATCGCATCTACTGCAACTCCTTTGGTCAAAAATTCCTTTTGAGGAGGGGCTGAGAGGAACTTGTTAGGCCTGGCGGGCACCGGGTCCACAGAGTCAGGGTGTTCCCACACCCTTCAAGAAACTAAATCTAGCAATTCATCGAAGGGTGGAGACACCCAGGAGGTGGAGGGCTGGGCCCCAAAAGCCTTGAGGAAGACTGACTCCTCTGTGGAAGGGGTTTTGAACTGCCAATCGCCTCTCTGTCTCAGGATCTCGAGGATATCTGAGAATGAGACGTCATCCGAGGACGATTTTGGGGACCCCTCCACATCATCAAGGTCAGTATCTGATGTGATAGACTCATCCTGGGAGTCAATGTGCTTCCTCTTGCACAATTTTTTCCTTGGAGGTTCATCTGAAGCGGATTCAGAAGGACCTCCCGGGAGAAGGGAACCCCCCCCAAGGGGGTATCCTCAGGCCCTGGGGCCCCGCTGTCGTGGGAATGAAGCACACCAGAAGCACCAGTTCCCAAGTCTAGGGACGGTGAGGTAGAGACTTGCTGAGCCGGCAAGGACATGTCCAGCGCACTCCTCATGGCCTCAAAAGCAGGACCTCCAGACTCTATGGAGGATACCGGCTGAGAGACCAGGATGGTACCAGGAATCCCTGCGGCCAATGCTCCGAGGCGGAGACTAGGCACTGAAGCTACCAGTTCCAAAGTGTCCCCCTCGGCCCCGACCGAGGAAGTCCCGGTACCGAACCCTGAAGCCGAGGACAGGGTAGGAATGATGGTCGGAACCGAGAGGCTCTGAGGGAGTCTCGGTTCCGACTGGACGACTCTGCTCCGCTCTACCATCACCGACTCCAACGGTTCTGAGGAGGTTGGAGGAGGAATCGAGTGCATCGAAATGGGGGCCGGCTCCGGAGCCGAGTGGACTGGAGCCGAGACCATTTTTGCAAAAACCGGGGACTGGAAAAGCCTCTGAATAACTCTGTCCAAATCTGAGTCCGACAACCTGGAGGATTTAGAGGAAATAGATGGGGGCCGAGACGACTTCTCTCTCGGCTCCGATAGACCAGGGGACCGGCTCCGAAATGGCTCCAACACCATCGGCACCGGATCCGGAACCGTATGAACAAGCATCGGCGCCAAAGGGGACTTCAGGGCCGAGGGAGGAGAGTCTAAGCTGCACACCTCCAACGGCTCCGAGACCAAAGGAGCCGAAGCTGGTGATTCGCCTCTCGATCCCCCAACCTGCGGCTCCGACACCAATGGAGCCGAGGAAAGAGGTATCGAGGCAGACCCTTCCACCCAAGGCTCCGAAGCCATTGGAGCTGAGGAAGAAGAGGTCGACCTATGCTTCTTGGATGTCGGTTCCGACGGACTGGTCGGAGCAGACGACCTTTTCTTTTTAGAAGCTGGAGAGGAAGGAGAAGCCAAAGCTTCCTCAAAGGAGGGCTTAATAAGGCCCTTAAGGATCAATTTATTTTTATGTTCTTGAAGGACCCTAGAGGAAAAAGCATGACACACACTACATGTTTCCTGCAAATGTTTCGGAACAATAAACACAAACAGCATGGCTATCGGTAATGGACATTTTGTAATTACACTTGGTGCACTTTTTAAAACCAGACTTCTGCTCTTTCGACATCCTGTCACACCACTGTTTTACCACAATGAAAAACACCTTAAGTAGGGCACGAGCCCTTTGACTCAAACGGGACTGGCCCGAGATACAGCACACAAAAAACGGGCAGAAGCCCTCTAATTAACGTATTAATGTATTACGTATAAATGTATTAATGTAGAAACGTACAGTAAAACAAATTCAGCACCCACACACAAATAAGGGCAAGGGCCCTCTAACTTAAACGGGCCTTGCCCGGTAAAAGAGAAAAATACCAATCACACCAAAAAAAGTTTACACACACACGTAAAGCTGTTAAAACAGCTGTTTGTTAAATTTGTGAAGAAACCCCTAGGTCAAAAGACCAAAAAGTAACCAAAAACACTACTTAGCTCCAGCCAAGTCGAGGCCACGTCTAGCTTGAAAAGCATCAAACGAGATCTGGGGAAGCAGGCGTGGTGTATTCTGGGATAAGGGGTAGCCCAGCCAATTAGAGACTTTGTTCTACTATATAGTGGCCGAGTCGGAGCCGATGGATCGGCTCCGAACCCATCAGTTATGAATGTAGGCGAGATAGGATCCCATTACATCAGACTGTTTAAGGCTTTTACATCTTGTTATACTCACCATAAAAAAAAAAATTCCAGTAAGGGTCAAGGCCCACTCTACTAGGCCTTGGCTTCATCTATGTTTTTCTGGAAAGGGTTGGATTATAGAAGTATTCTAAAAGCTGTAAGTTGGACCTCTGTACATACTTTTACAAAGCACTATAAGTTGGATTTCTTCTCTAGGTCCAGATCAAGCTCTGTTAGGACTATTCTCCAGGGGCTCCTGCTAAATAGCTATGGTAATCTACCCATACAGCTAAGGTTACTGCAGCAGTGATCAATATGATGAACATAGCACAGTTGCGTAAGTAAAACTTACCATAACAGTAGATGCACAAATTATCACTGTTGCAGTAGCTGTTCCCTCTCCACCATCCCCACACCATCCCCCTTTGTTTTGGTGTGACTTTTATGCCAGGATTTGGACATTCACTTTTTGTTATTCCTAGCATTGTCCTTTCAGAGCTCAGCCTTCCTCTCTCTGCTGGCAGGAAAGCTCTGAAGGGCTTTGAGCCCAAACTTGTTTTTTAGTCAGCTCAGCTTGAGCTGTCTGAGAGTTTGGGTGTGTAGAAGGTGCCCTGAAGTTTTGGAAACTGGCAGGCTGTTTTATCATTGGCAGGATATAACCCATATAGCTAAGACTACTGTAAAAGTAATATTTTGAACATCTACTGTCATGATAAGTTTTACTTTCACAACTGTACTTTCCTTAATTCATTTTGAGAATGAAATGTTTTCCAAGTTTTCATTTGAATCTTTTGAAATTTTGGGAACAATTACATAAAAGATGGATACCAAAAGACATTTTTTCCCATGGAGCCAGTACATATTTACAAGTACTCTCAATATTCTTAAGAAAAGGTTGATATCACGAACTAGTGCCGATATTACAGGAAGAGAGAATATGAGTGTATTTGGAAGATTTGTGTAAAGAAATTCATTCTGTCAATATATAGATAATTACAAATGTAATAAAATGGGGATCTAAAGTTTGACTGTGAAAGAAGCCAACAAGAGAAAGGTACTGTGATACTGCACGAGGGGCAAGAGCAGCATGTTATTGAATAGGGTAATGTAAACAACCATGATATGCTATACTTATGGCAATGGACAGAAAAAAAAAATCAAGAGGGCGACGCAGAGGGATCACATATTAAATATGAAGAGGAGGAAAATGAGTTGCATGAAAATACTGTAAAGTGTAGTAAGTGCAGTAATTTATAAACAAATTCAAGCTGGGGATAATAAAGGAGAGACAGTTCAGAATCTAAACAATACATAGATGGCAATGAATGTGATACATTATACTAACTAGATCCGCTTATTCATGTGAGAACCACACAGTACAACAGAAACTTGTTTAATAAGAAACAATTCGGCTGCTGAAAATTACAGATAAGGTAAACTGGGGTAATATGTAGTAGAATAACCTGTCAAATGTGAAATGATGAATATATGTCCATTGTATATGTTATTGCATGTATATGTCTTCTCAATTCGAGCCTGATGCACTCAGTTTCATTTAGACTGTACTTGTGTAAGCTAAATGACAAAGTTTACTTTGACTTTTGACTTTGGGATGAGGTAAGTACAGATCTTTCAATAGGGATTAGGGATTGAAAAAGGAAAACAGTCGTGAAACAATACCACAAAGAAAGGAAAAGATACTTTTCTTTAATTTCATTAAATGTAAAGAGTAGTAAAAATTTAGGAAGATTAATGTGTACTACATTGACATCAAGAAATAAAGAGAGATAATTCACATGTTAAGCACGATGTTAAAGGATAGATGTAAGATGTTTGAATAAACTAAAATATATGGGAATAAATATGGACACAACTATTAGAAGAGATTTTTAATTGCGATGTAAGGAGGCAGAAAATAAAAAGTGGTAAGGATGTGTAAATATTGAAGGAAATATTCAGGAATTACCAAAGGATTGTTGGCAAAAAAGAGTTAACATACAGGAGTGGTTTCTTTCTTCTGTTTTTAAACAAGAAACATCTTTATTGAATTATCACTTATGACATACGCAATTATACATTTATATAAATGAATGCAAACCATATTGACATATTTTCAGATGCAAACATTATACATCACTTATAATCTTCTCTACAGTCATTGTCCATGAAACATTACATGGTTCAGTCAATTCCTGCCTTCCCTTCAACCGCTTTCCTCAAAAATATAATTCTGCATGTATTCTTCACATCACTTATAATCTTCTCTACAGTCATTGTCAGTCAAACATTACATGGTTCATTCAACTACTGTATTCCCTTCAACTGCTTTCCTCCTCCAGAATATAATTCTGCATGTATTCTTCCTACAATTCATGTTTTTCTTTCAATGTAATTTGTTCCTACCCTTTGCTAAAGATCCCACTTCCAGTTCTTTTATCTTGGTTACTATACTAACTATGTCTAATACGTTTGGTTTGGACTTTGATTTTCATTTTTTAGAAACTGCTTTTTTGGCTGCCACCAGAATTAAACTCAACAAGGCCTTACTATTTCTAGGCAATTCCAATGCTGTATCACAACTCAAAACAATAATTTCCTTCATTACACTAATTTGCTCACCAAGTACTTCCAACAGAGTAGTCTGCAAGGAATTTTTAAAGTCTGCTAACTCACTGCACTACTAAAAATATGTCCCCAATTACTTCTTATCCCCATCACACCTCCAACATTTGCAATCTACCTGAAGAAAAATTATTTGGAGTCTGCCCAGGGTATAAATATACCTATACAAACATTTCCAAGTAAAGATCCTAAATCTTACAGACTTTGTTGCATAATTTGTGAGCCATACATATATCCTATCCTATCACTGATTCTTTGTGAATTGCTTATCCAGTCTCTCTTCCCAAAACCTTTCTAACCTCCTCTGATTGTACAAGGGTGGTTTCTTGAGAAAATAAATAGATTTTTAAAATTAGAAATAATGGGCAAATGGAACTGGCTAGTAGCCATAAAAGGGGTGTCTGGTTATAATTATCAAGTTGCAGTGGGTTGAATATAATGACAAGCCAAAGAAAAATATTGTTTGATCAGCAAAAAAGATGAGAATATTTTATTAGGACTGGACTTTGTGGTGGCTGAAATATAAAAGGAAATACAGAGACAAACATTGAGTGGTAGAACAAATGTGGAATGGAAGTTAAAAGAAAGTGTATGATGCAAAACATAGAGGAAGTACTATACAAGGAAGAATAGGTGTACATAAAAGGAGAAGAGAAATTCATAAATTAAACAGAATTAGTACGAAACAGACTTTACAAAGACAGGCATTTTTAATCAAAGGTAAAAAAGAAAGAAAAGGGGTTAGTTTTTTATGAAGAGTAATCAAGAAAGTACAGTTGTGTAAGCAGATGTTGGAATACTAATCATTACCCTAGTAGCCTAAGCTACATGGGTTACATCTTGCCTAGGTTACAACAGTCAGCCAGCCTCCAAAGCTTAAGGGCACATTTCAAGGGCCTAGACCATCGGAAGATTAAGAATAGGGAGAAAGCTAGATGTCTAGGCATAAAACCCTCTCAGAGCTTTCATGCTAACTGAAGGGAGGCTACAGCCCTGAAGCAGGTTAATAACAGGTATATAAAATCAGTGTCCACAACCTGAAAAAGACAATTTAACAAAAATAAGGGGGATGGAGGAAGGAAGCAACTACTGCAGTAGTGATCTATTTGAACATCTACTGTTATGGTAAGTTTACTTATACAACTGTACTGTGTGCATCATTGCTGCACTAGCCTAAGCTACATAGGTAGAATACCAAAGCTTACAATGTTTAGGAGGAGGAAGGATGAGGGCAAGAAGCCCCTGGAGAATGATCCTAACAAAGCCTGCTTTAGACCTGTAAAAGGAGTCTAGATTGCAATGAGTTTTGAAAGTAGACACAGAGGACCAAGTTCCTGCCTCTAGAATATCTCTACAGTCCACCCCTTTCCAAAAAGCCACTAATAGAAGCCAAAGTCTTCGTGGAATGTGCCTTGCCTGGAACTGACTTGTTATGGTGGGACAAAATGAAACATATGGAACAACCACTTGGAAATTGTCTGCTTTGATACTGGTTGCCATTTGTTCTTACCTTCATAAGAAATGAATTGATCATAATTTCTGAAGACTTGACTTCTGTCAAGATAGTATCAAGAGTTGTACTTGGACATCCAGAGTAAGAATCCTTTTTCCCTAATTTTTAGATTCTGTCCAGCAGGAAAATGATTTTTGGATTCTGGAAAGAAGACAAGGAGATGGATAGCTTGCTTCAAAGTAAAGTCTATGACCACTTTAGGCATAAATTTGAAAACTTGTTTTCAAAGAAACCCCCCTATCTTTGTGGAAAATTAGATAATTTTGACCCACAGTACAAACTTGCAACTCAGACTCTTGCTACAGAAGTTAGAGCTACCAGCAGCACTGTTTTCCATGTTAAGAACCTCAAATCAATCTGAAGAGTTGGTACAGACTGAGTAAATGTTAACTTTCACAAAAATAGGTCTTGGCTCTTAATGTAGCATCAACTAGAAATATTTTTCCATTTGCTACTATATAATTTTCTCACAGCAGATTTCTTTGCCTCCTTTATATCTGCCGCACAGCCTCAGAAAATAGGCCCCTAAACGGTATTAGAATTCCATTATCCTGAGGCAGTCATTTGAAGGTGTTTCAGGTTGGGGTGTATCAAACAAACCCTATGTTGTGTGACAGGTCCAAATCTGTGAGTAAGTTTGCGGTAATTGCTCTTGGCTTCTCCAAAAGAAGGAAGAACCATTGCTGATTGGACCACGTGGAAGTCACTGCAATGACTCTTGGAGAGGCCTTCAGAATTTTCAGAATGACCTTAGATATAACTGAAAAAGTTGGAAAGGGATACAATAACACATCTGCCCAAGGAAATGAGAATGCATCTGTTTTTCTAGGCCTGCTTGCAAGCAGTCTTGAAGCAGAAGTTTTCAAGTAGTTTGTTGAGAAAGATGGTGAACAAATCTATCTGAGGTGTTCCCCACAGCTGGATTAAATCCTAGAAGACCCCCGATTTAAGCTCCATTCTTTAGGGTCTTGTCCAGCTCCTGTGCAGCTTGTCTGCCACAAAGTTTTGCTCTGATGGAATATAAGAAGCCTGTAGAGTGAGATTGTCCCAAATTGCTTTATTCTAGGCTGCTGCGGCTAATCTACACAGAAAAGTATGGTCTGAAACAACCCTGTTTATGTACATCACTGTGGTGTTGTCTGTGACCACTGGTGATTGAGAGAGTTGAGTACACTTATTACCGCCAATATCTCATTTATGTCTGTGTGTCTTGGACTGTCTTTGATTAAAAGACCCAGCATTTTTACCTACAAAGATATAGCCTTCCCCTCAAGAAAAAGTCTAAGGCACTGGTTGTTACAGACTGTTATGGAGCTAGAAGGGAGAATAGAAGACCTGAATTCAGATAAAACTTGTGTGTCCACCAAAGGAGCTAACTTTTTGCAAATCCCAAAAATGGAACTTGAAAAGTCAGGGGGTGTTGATGTTGGGAGCATAAAGATTTTAGGTATCACTGAATATTTCTCACATGGAGTCTAGCTACAGAAATTACAACTAACAGATGCAATGAATCCTAAAATCCTGAGAAATTCCCTTGCTTAAGTCCTTGACTGACAGGAAAACTCAAGGTAGACCACTATATATAGATCCATTTTTTTTTCTGTGGGGAGAAGAGCTCCTTGAACTGATATATCCAGGAGACATCCCAGGAATACTATTCCATGAGACTGAATTAGACAAGATTTTTAAATGTTTTCCTGGAAACCCAATCTGAGGAGATCTCTTACCTAGGTGAGAGGTTCCTGACACTTTGAAAATGACTCTGCAAAGATAAGCAAATCATCTAAATGAAAAATGTCAGTATGTTGCAGTCTGGAATAGGCTATCAGCTAGAGCTAGACATTTTCTAGCCACCCTTGGAGTAGCAGATAACCCAAAGGGTAATATAGGGAACTGAAACTATAATGACTAAAATCTGTGACTACTGGAATGCAATGATAAGTATCCTTTAAATCTAGAGTAACCAAAAAATTGAAACTGAGAAGAGGTAACAAGTTGTAAAAGGATAGCAATTTTGAATTTTACAACTTTCAGAAACTGAAGCTTCCTTGTTTGGTACCAGAAACATCATTGAATAAAAACTTTTCCCTGCTAGAGAGAGAGTGAAAGGTTCTATTACACACAGAGCCAGCAGATGCCAAATGAAAGCGGGAAGTTAACAAATTTGATCTAGTGGATGAGGAAGAATCCCCTGAAAAGAAATACAGACTCTCACTACCATTTGCAGCCCTGAAGTATAATTCTCAAAACCAATTTGTCGGATTTCATTTATTACCAAAGAGCAAAACTGAGAACTAGATTTTGGGGAAGAATTAAAGAGTTGCCAGGGTGTGGGTAAATTTTATTAGATAGTCATTTGGACTTGTTTTATTGTCCTTGTTGCTGTGAGGCTCCTCCTTTTTAGAGCCCTCTTGTCATTGTTTTTTTTTTTTGTCTGCTTGCTTGAAGTTTGCTTAGACTACTTATTTTGCATTTTATAAAAGGATCCTGAAGCAGGGATGAAATCTTTAACCAAATTAAAGAAGGCATGCTGAAAATCTGAGTCACCCCTTGAATCACTTTTTCCCTCTCATTACATTTTTCAGGATATTCAGCAGAAGATGGTACAAATACAACCTCCCTCTCAAGGGGATAATTCAACATTTCAGATTTAACTTTGATGCCCGTGCACTGGCCCAGTAATCAAGGAGCCTCAACCCCCACCACTAGCACCAGTGAGGGGTGTCCACATTGGGAGGATAACAAGTACACACACAGTAAAGTACAATTTCCCTTAAGAGCACACAGAGATCACAGTCAGTCTGGGGTTGGTTTCACCCTTTCCCTCCAAATCCCCAATAAGACTCCCCACTGGCATAGCTTTAGAGTGGAGTCTTTAGCCAGGGTTCCAAGCCAAGTCCTCCCAGCACTCTATCTGTCCAACCAGTGCTTCGTGTCCCTGCCCAAGCAGCTGACACACACACACTTTGAGATTTGATTTATATACAAACACACAGACACTCCTGGGAAAGGCTGGCACAGGTTCACTAGCTATGCCCCCTTTTTTCCAGGTTACAAGGTAGCAATCCACTGCTACCAGAACCCCTACTTATCAGCTACTATAAGGCCCGTCCCAAAGGGTGACCACTGTGTAATACTACGATCTAAATAAAGAAGTTATGTACTTACCATAATGTTCCATGCAGTTGTTTATCTCGCCTTTATTCTCAGTGATGGGTTCGGAGACGATCCTCAGCTCCGACACAGCAGATAGCAAAAGCTCAAGGTTTGCCAGTTGCTCGAGACCAAGCCCCTTATCTCACAACGCACTGCTGGAATTACCTCAGATCTTACACAGAATCCCCAATAACTGCTCGCTCACCTTGGTACAACAATAGTAAGAACACACTCCGTTCGTTCGTTAAAACTCAGCTGTTTAATGCCCAAGACAGAATAAAAGAGTTAAATACATCCAACGAATTCACTTTGAAGCGAAAGTGTTCAATAATCCATGAAAATAAAGAACGTAGGTTAAGCGCTTTCACCCGATAATCGGGCTTCTTCAGAACACTGTATACCAAAGTAATACGCCTTAAATACATTTTTGGCGCCAAAAATGTTTCAAAAAATTAAAGGGACAATGCCCTATAGTTATGTTTACCCAAAAGATGTTTCCAATGCTTTTTAGCTAAGCATTCGCTATAAGTGCAAAATATTCTTAAAAGTGTGCACAAGTCTAAATGACTATCAGAGCTACAACATATTGTGTGGTGAACATTTAATTTGCATCTTATACCTTCAATGATGCAAATAACATCTTACCGACTTTTCAAAAACATCTCCTAACAGTGATCTGTCAATTATTAACAATAATAAAATATACTAAAAACGGTATCACTAACATTATATATATATGTCTAAAATAATGTATATATATTTTAATTTTTTAAAAATAAGAATCTTGATAAAACTGTTGCGCTTTTAAATATGCGCTAATCTTTTGTTGTTATATATGCAATCAAACATTATCTGCTTATTCTCCTATAATTGTCCTAAAATTTAAATTAATAATGTCCTAAAATTGATAGGTGAATGCATCCTATTGATGTTTACTCAACTTATACAAAGTATTGCTGGTGGCTACTGCCCATTTGTATTCTATTGCGCACCAGTAATGAAACATAAAAATGAATTCTATCACTGTTCCTACATATATACGATATAGTGTATAAAGTGTATCAAATATTAAAGTATTAAAAGTGCTGCTTATATATTCCTCCTATATCGCTTGTCATAGTAGATGTTTAATTAATATAACTCCCAATTACATAATATCATACCTATGGTTAAACTGTATCAATTGAACGCTATATCAGATGACCTGAGTTCAAACGAAGAACGAATATATGATAACCATACACAAATCACTTTAATACTTAAATATTTGATACACTTTATACACTCTATATATCATATATATATGTAGGAACAGTGATAGAATGAATTTTTATGTTTCATTACTGGTGCGCAATAGAATACAAATGGGCAGTAGCCATCAGCAGTACTTTGTATAAGTTGAGTAAACATCAATAGGATGCATCCACCTATCAATTTTAGGACATTATTAATTTTAATTTTAGGACAATTATAGGAGAATAAGCAGATAATGTTTGATCACATATATAACAACAAAAGATTAGCGCATATTTAAAAGCGCAACAGTTTTATCAAGATTCTTATTTTTAACATATATATACATTATTTTAGATATATATATAATGTTAGTGATACCATTTTTAGTATATTTTATTATTATTAATAATTGACAGATCACTGTTAGGAGATGTTTTTGAAAAGTCGGTAAGATGTTATTTGCATCATTGAAGGTTTAAGATGCAAATTAAATGTTCACCACGCAATATACTTGTTGTAGCTCTGATAGTCATTTAGACTTGTGCACACTTTTAAGAATATTTTGCACTTATAGCGAATGCTTAGCTAAAAAGCATTGGAAACATCTTTTGGGTAAACATAACTATAGGGCATTGTCCCTTTAAATTTTTGAAACATTTTTGGAGCCAAAAAATTTATTTAAGGCGTATTACTTTGGTATACAGTGTTCTGAAGAAGCCCGATTATCGGGTGAAAGCGCTTTACCTACGTTCTTTATTTTCATGGATTATTGAACACTTTGGCTTCAAAGTGAATTCGTTGGATGTATTTATCTCTTTTATTCTGTCTTGGGCATTAAACAGCTGAATTTTAACGAACGAACGGAGTGTGTTCTTACTATTGTTGTACCAAGGTGAGCAAGCACTTACTGGGGATTCTGTGCATTTTAGTTATCAGTACTTCTTATTGGAATTACCTCAGATCTTGTTTGCTGCAAATATATATATATATATATATATATATATATATATATATATATATATACACATATACATATATACATACATATATACACATACCTTTATACTACACTAAAAGGGAAACACTTTCCAAAGGAAAGAAGTACTGAGGAGCCAGGATAGTACTAGCCTCTAACTCTACTGTCAGCCAGGAGGGGGAAGGAGGGAGGGACGTGAGAATAAAGGCGAGATAAACAACTCACATTGAACGTTATGGTATGTACATAACTTCTTTATGTGAAGTTGTTAAATCTCGCCGTTTATTCTCACTGATGGGTAGCGACCCTAGCACCATCAATCTTGGGTGGCTCATGGAAGCACGTTTTTCAGTACCGTGGAACCAAAAGCGGACCTGTCCCTGGAAGCCTCATCTACTTTGTAATGTGTAATAAAGGTATGAGGCTTAGACCACGTGGCTGCAGCACAAATATTGTCAAGTGGCAATTTAGCTTGAAAGGCAGAAGACGTAGAAACGGCTCTGGTAGAATGAGCCTTAGGTTTGTGTGTCAATGGCATGCTCGCATTCGCATAAACAAAGAATATACAATCTGATAACCATTTAGATAAAGTTGTTTTAGCCACTGGATTACCTTTTCTAGCTTCTGAGGATACAAAAAGTTGATCTGATTTTCTAATATCCTTAGTTCTGTCAAGATAAAATCTGAGCTGTCTGTGTACATCAAGTTTGTGCAGCATGTATTTCAATTTGTTAGAGTGGTTGGGAAAAAAGACTGGCAGCTCAATGACCTGATTGATATTGGATTCAGAACAGACTTTAGGCAAAAATGAGGGGTTTGTTCTGAGAGATACTCTATCAGCATGGAAAATCATGTTAGGTGGTCTGACAGATAATGCTTGGAGTTCTGACACTCTGCGGGCAGAAGTAATGGCCACTAGAAAAATAGTTTTCCAGGATAAATATTTGAGATCAAAAGAAGATGCTGGTTGAAAAGGGGGGAGAATTTGAGACAGCATAAAGTTCAAATTCCAGGGAAAATAAGGAATTTTGACAGGAGGTCTCATGTGAAGAGCACTTTTAAGAAAAGTTTTAGATAACTTATGGCTCATAACATTCGAGCCACCAAATCCAAGGTGGAAATTTGAGATGGCAGCTAAATGGACTCAAACTGTAGCAGTTGCTGCCCCTTCCTTAAAAATCTTTGTCAAAAATTCTAAAATGGACGATAGCGGAGCTCGGAAATGGGTCAATTTTCTGTGTGTTGGCCCAAATTGAGAACCTTTTCCACTTACTGCAGTATAATTTCCTGGTGGATGGCTTGTAAGAAGACAAGAGAATTTGTCTTGTATCTTCTGAAATTGAATGAAGCCTGGCAATAAGGGGAAGTGGATTAGCCAAGCAGTCAGTTTCAGGGACTGCAGGTAAGGATGGAAGTCCCCTGACGGGTGCGTCAGAAGGTCCGGAACTGGGTCCAGGATCCATGGATCTTTCAACAGGTGATGGTGGAGAAACGGGAATCAAATCTGTCGAGACCAGTAGGGGGCTATGAGGATAACAGTCCTTCCCAGCGATTTTGCTTTCTGTAAAAATTTGGGTATCAATGGGAAGGGTTGGGAATGCACAAAGGAGACCCGAGGGCCAATTGTGTATGAATGCATCTCTCGGGGGATGTCACGGAGGTGGTATTAGGGCAAAGTAGCTTCTGCATTTTGAATTGATGTGGCTGGCAAAGAGGTTGCAGCAAGGCTGGCCCCATTTGCGGAAAATCAACTCTGCAACCTGTTGTTTGAGAGATCACTCGTGTGGGAGCAATATCACCCTGCTTAGCTTGTCCACTATCACGTTGGATTTCCCCAGGATGTGCGTTGCTAACAGAAAATGCTGGGGTGACACAGCCCATTGCCAGACCCCAAGGGCTTCTCGACAAAGGGGATAAGACTTGGTTCCACCTCGCTTGTTCAAGTACCAGACTACTGACATGTTGTCCGTCTGAATTGCAATAGTTCCTAGAGGAAGACAGTCCTGAAAGTACTGGAACGCCAGAAGTACTGCTCTCAACTCCAGAATATTGATATGCAGATGTGACTTTTGTTCCGTCCATGTGCCTTGGGCAGTCTTTTCCTGAAAATGCCCCCCCCCCACCCTATCAGAGAAGCGTCCGTGGTCACAGTGGCTACTGGGGGGGGGGGAGACAAAGGGTCTTCCGATTGTGACATGAAAAGACGTCAACCACCACCGAAGGTCTCTCTTGCAAGAATCTGTGATGAGAATCATGTGGTGCATCGGTAGTTTCTGGTAAGACCACTGAGCAGAGAGGAGCCATTGAGGAATTTGCATATGCATCCTTGCCAGTGGTATAAACAGGATTGCTGCCACCATCAAACCTAGCACCTTCAAGACCTCTGCTGCTGTAGCTTTGTTCTTTGACACCAGTAAGCTGATGTGTTGGCGGAGAAGTGAGACTCTTTTGATTGGAAGACGTAGAGTGGTAGTTGAGGTATCTAACTCTGCTCCTATAAAAACGGTATGCTGCGATGGTGATAAGGCAGACTTTTCGAAGTTGATTGTAATGCCTAATTGATGACAGAGTGTCAGAGTGTATTGTGTTGCCTGAGTCAATTGATGCCTGGTGGTAGCGGTGAGGATCCAATCATCTAGGTATGGAAACACCTGGAATCCTAGATGCCTCAGGTGAGCCATGATCACTACCATGCATTTGGTGAACACTCTGGGGGCTGTAGTGAGACCAAAGGGCAGGGCTCTGAACTGGTAGTGAATGGCTCCCAGCCAGAAATGCAGGTGATCTCTGGAGCGTCTGTTCAGCTTTATGTGATAGTATGTGTCCTTGAGATCTATGGAGCACATCCAATCGTCTTTCCCTAGGAAGGGAAAAATGGACTGAAGTGTGACCATTCGGAACTTCTCTTTCTTTATGAACTGGTTGAGTCTGCTGAGGTCCAAGATAGAGGACTGCCTCTGTTTTCTTTGGTACCAAAAAGAATCTTGAGTAAGTTCCGAATCCAACTTGGTCTACTGGGACTGGTTGGATGACTTTTTTTTTCTAGCAATTTGTGGACCTCTACGATTGCTTATTCCCTGAGACTGGTTGGAACATCTGGGATTCTGTTTACAGGAATGGGAGGGGAAGAGAACGGCATGAAATATCCTCTGGAAATGATGCTTTGTACCCATGTATCTGATGTTATGTTTAGCCAGGCTTCTGGGTACAAAGACAAGCGACCCCCGACTGCCTACAGAGCCGAACATCCGGGCCCGCTTTCAGGGGTGCTGGTAGGGTTGACCAGAGAACTGACCCCTGTCACCCTGTTGCTGCAGCCCCCCTCTGCCACGGGGGCGGCGTCTTCTGTTATAACCCCCTCCTCTGCCTCTAGAGGGGGTTTCTCCACGTGTGTCCTGAAAGGCTCCCTGTGCTTTTTGGAACCACATTTTCTCTCCCCTAGGGCCCTTGGGGTAGGGCCGAGTAGGGGTAGAAAAACGGACTTCAACGGCAGATAAGGTCTTGCCTTCCTGCTCACACCTGGTTAATGTTTCCTTTACTTTATGCCCAAACAGTGATGAGCCATTGAATGGGGTGTTGATAAAGGAAGACTTATAGGGTTCCTTAAAGGAACAGAGACGCATCCAGGCTAGTCTTCACAGAGAAATGCCCGAACTAGCGGCTCTACTCGAACCATCAGATGCATAAGATATGAGATGCATGGACGAGTTTACAACTGAGTTTAGGGTAGCGAGCTGTGTGTTGACCTTGTTGGCAATCCCTGCAGCTACAGTACCCTGGAGAGTATCTCCTAGCTCTTTCAGATCTCTTTGTAGTCTCGTAAAATGGGTTTAGTTCAGTGATCGCAGAGAAAAAGTCGCTGAACTAAACATGCATTTCCCATATCTATCCATGATCCTAGAATCTCTGTTAGGAGGATGGATAGATGCGGATGTTTCAGACACTTCCTTTTTGGTGGCTGCAGCTACCACCATGGCATCAACAGACATTCCCCTTGGTCAAAAAGGGCTTGTCCACTGGGGCAGACATGAATTTGGCTTGCGAGGGACAGGTTCCATGGCCTCCATTGACTCCCACACCTTACGAGAGATCAGTTCCATGACCCAAAAGGACCATCTGATCCTCCCGCACCAAAACCATGGGCTCCGAGCCCGAGGTAGGAGCCGAGTTCATCTGAGCCAAAGCCCTGAGAGGAAGAGTCGGCACCAACAAATCAGTCCGACTATCTTCCCCGGACCCGATTGGGGAGCGTCGGCTCCTAGAGTCCTCGGTCGGTGCTGAGGACATCCGAGTAGATGGAGCCATTAACACCAGTGCGGGTGTCTGCTCCAAAGCTTCGACAATCATCGGTTCGGGTTCCTTCAGCTCCGAGGGTACAGTATGGCTCGGAGGAGGAGTAGACAAATCCGGTTCAATGGTCTTAGGCACCGATGAAATGGTCGGGACCAACAACAATTTGGCAAGTCCTTGTGCCTGTAAAAGCTTCTGCACTAGCCGATCTATGTCCAAATCCGAAAGGCTGACTGAAGACTCAGATGAATGCACTGAAGGTGCTGACTGGAGCAGAGGAGAAGAGGGTCCAAGACTGGCAGCTGGCTCCGAATCAAAGGGACACTCGGTTCAGAGGTCTGTGGAACCGATGACCATGTACCCTCTGAAGTTCTTGCCTTTTTTGCAACTTTGGGATCCAAAGATTTTGAAGATTTGGAGGATTTGGAAGAAATGCTAGCACCTTCCTGGCTACTCAACACCTCAGAAAAGGAATGCTGCAGTAACCTCCTGTCAATTAGCTTCCTCCTTCTCTCAAGGAGGACTCTTGAAGAAAAGGAATGGCAAATGCTGCAAGTGTCTTGGAGGTGTTTAGCCACCAGACAGTAAACACATTGAATGTGTCCGTCGGTGACGGACATTTTCTGCCCACAATCTGGGCATTTCTTGAATCCCGATTTGGGATGGGACCTTTCCTTGTCATCCGACATACTCTAAACAGTACAATACAAAAACCAGTACACTGAAAACTAGTAAGGTGAAGTCCTTCCTTTCTTTGTAAAGACCCACACTAACTAAGGAAAGCAACTAAGCCCACACCGGGCACTATCTATGACAGAGTTAAACTATAACTTACAAATACAGGGCTAAACAGGCCCACTGTGAAAAATCTGACTAGAAGAAAATAGTGATTATTAACTCTAAATAGGGCTAAAAGGCCCACACAAAACGACAAAGCCAACAGGGCACTAACTATCACAAACTACTAATTCTACTATTATAATTTTGACACTAACACTAACACCCAAACTGTATATATGAAAAATATCTAAGAGAAAAAAAGAAGATTTTTATCAAAAACTTGCTATTTTTTTTTTCACAAATGGTCCGAGCTAGCGGGATCACCGAGATCTCTCTTGCCGTGGCAAACTAGATCTGGGGTAATTCTAGCAGTGCATTGTGGGATAAGGGGCTTGGTCTCGAGCTACCGGCAAACCTTGAGCTTTGCTATCGGCCGTGTCGGAGCCGAGGATCGGCTCCAAACCCATCAGTGAGAATAAACGGCGAGATTTAACAACTTCACATATCTTACCTACAGAGCAAAGCAAAGTGCTGGTGAGTTGTTGTCAAATCCAGCACAAAATACAAAATGCTCAATTTTTCTCTCTCAGAAAGTCCTAAATTGATACCACACAGTACTGTCGAGTCATCTCAGATTACATCATTTTTATCACTTCTCCTCTAGTTCCCAGGCAAGCAGACACTCAAAATTTACATTTCTTTGCAAGCTGCACCTGCCAAGAAACCACAGCAATAAAATACACTTTTAATTGTGAAACCTAGTAATTATCTATGATTTAGAACAATAGAAAGAATTTCCTAGCCCAGACATCCTATCTCCAAGCTTGAGATCAGTCATAAAATGCTTTACGTATCAGCTTTCTTCCAGCAGGGTGCACTGTGGTTACATTTATGAAGCTCAGAACATAGACAGCTTTCTTACATTTGTTACACAAGCCTGTGGATCATATTAATATTTACAAGGACGTAGAATTATTTATAAAATTCTATGTAGCTAGGCTGGCAGCCTTCACTTTAACATCGGCAGGCAAATTTTGAGAAAGTACAGTTGGGTAAGAACTTACCATAATAATAGATGCCATCACTGTTGCAGAAATCCTAACAATAGAAATACTTTGCTGAGGATAGCCATATGTCCAGCCAGCATACCAAACTCTGGTATCTTCCACGTGCTATACATAAGATGCATGTCCTATGTCCAAGGTGTACGGTACTTAAGTGACATGTGACGTGTCACATCCCCTGAAGTGAACTGCCCCAAAAGAGGAGATGCAGCCAATAAGGAAGAAAAAAAGATGGTACATGTACATCCATAAAAAGGAAAAGAAGACCCCTTGACCAGATGGAAAAGAAAATAACTTACAGGGAGAAAGAGAGAGAGGGACAAAATACTGCAACAGTGATAAGTCGGACATCTACCATTATGGTAAGTTCTTATACAACTGTACTACATCCTTCCTAAGTCAATGTTTAAGTATTTCTTACACTAGAGAGTACTATAACTACTGTAAAGACTGGTAGGAAGAAAGAACTGAGAAACCTATGCAAAAATCAGTGGAAGATGGACCTAAAATACTTGCTCTGGGGCTTGAAATAACATCCAGCTTGCAGTGCTTAGTAAAGGTATGCATAGAAGACCAAGTAGCAGCTACCAACATTGAGATAGCACTGAGACCCTAAAATAAGCTCCTGAAAAGAACTGCCCTAGTAGAATGAGTACAGACAGAAGGAGGAAATGGTTTGCCATGAAAAGAATAAGAAAAGGAAATGGCCTTAAAAATTCAAGAAATGGTTTGCTTAGAAACTACCAAACCCAATTTCTCATTCTGAAAGGAAACAAACATTTGCCCAAATTTCCTAATATCACTCATCTTATTTAAATCATATCTGAGCTGTCAATGCAAGTTCAAAGTATGGAGGATCCTCTAACTACTATTTTGAGGAGTTGGAACTAAAGGAGGAAGGTGGATAGTCTAATTCAAAGACTCATCATTGACCACTTTATGCATAAAATGAGGATCGGTTCTAAGACGCATTGTTTTGTGGAAAACAAAAGGAGGAACTGCCAGAAGGACCTGAAGTTCAGAGACTCTTTTTGGCAGAAGGCAGAGCCACCAACAAGACAGTTTTTCTAGTTACAACATTTTAAACAGGAAGAAGCTGCTGTCTCAAAAGGTGACAGTATCAATTTTTCAAGAACAAGTGCAGATTCCAAGGAGGAGGAATGTGTTTTCTTGGGAGGCCTTATAGGATGAATTCCTCTGAGAAACTGTTTAACCTCAGGTCTACATGAAAGTGGTGGATCTAGGGTCAGACAAGCAGAAATGGTTGAAAGATAAGTTTTAACAGAAGGAGTATGCCAGACCAGAACTGCTCAACTCGTGTATAAGAAAACACAGTTGTGTAACATAACAGTAGATGTCCTTTTTTTGACTACTGAAGTATTCTTTACCAATGGGATTCCCTACCATGGGTAGCCCAATGTCCAGCCAGTGTAACAAAACCTTATGATTTTACCAACAACTTACGTCACATGTACGCCTCCTGCTCAAGGTGACAAACTGACATACATTCCTCAGATCTGAAAAGCTCCAGGAGGGACAACAGTCCAAGAAATTAGGAGAAAGATGTGCATCCAGAAGGAGAAAAAAACCGAGCAGAAGGGGAGGAGGGAGGAAGTGAATACTGCAACAGTGAAAAGGAGAACATCTACTGTTATGGTGAGATTTTAAACAATTGTACTATGTCCTTCCATATCACTGTTGCATTACTATTTACCAATGGGACAGTACAAAAGCTCAAGTGGAAACTTGGGAGAAGGAAGGCCAAGAAGAGCCCTCAAGAAACCCATACAGGTTAGCTCAGGCGAAGCCAGCTCTTGCTCTAAAACAAAATCCAATTCTTAGTAAAGATATGGACAGAGGTCCAAGTAGCAACTTTAAGGATGGAACTGGCATCCAGTCCTTTGAAAGGAGTACCAGAAACAGACACAGCCCTGTTAGAATTAATCTTTACAAAGTTAGAAAGGCTTTTTCTATGAAAAGAGTAACAAAATAAAATGGCCTTAGAAATCCATGAGGATATGGTTTGCTTAGAAACAGCCAAACCTAGAGATCTGGGAGGAAAGGAAATAAAAAGTTGCTCAGACATGCAAATGGTCTTAGTCTCATATAATTAATATCTGAAATGTGTATGCAAAACCAAGGTGTGAGGAGACTTCTTTTTTCTTTCCCTTCAGTTTTATAGTGAGAAGAAGGGCAAGCTCATAGACTGATTAAGTGGCAATTTGTTTACCACCTTGGGCATAAAAGAAGGATTAGTACAAAAATGCACTGTCCCTGTGAAAACCCAAACAAGGAGGAACAGTCATAACAGCCCTGAGTTCAAATACTGTCTTAGCTGAAGTAAGGGCCAAAGAAGAAACATATTTCATGTACAATGCTGCAAGGAAGCTGAAACTGTAGGCTGAAAAGGAGCCTGAGTCAATTTTACAAGCACAAAATTAAAGCCCCAGGAAGGTGGAATAGGCTTCCTGGGAGGTCTGATATGAAGGATGGCTTTAAGAAATTGCTTGACCACAAACATAGAGGCCAGAGGAGGAGTTAATGGCAGAGAAGCAGAAATAGCTGAGAGGTGAGCTTTAACAGAAGAAAATGCTAATCCAGCACGGAGCAATTCATACAAATAAGAGAGTACCAACGGGATCTCCACAGAAAGTGGATCCTAGTTACAAGCAAGGCACCAAACAAGAAAATCTCTTCCATTTGGACAGACAGGATTTCCTTTTAGTGGGTTTCCTGGCTTCCTGCAGAACCCTATGTATGTCCTCAGGAAAAAAAAGTGTTTAAAAGGTATCAAAACCCTTCTCTTCACTGTTTCAGTATTCTTTCCCAATGGAATTCCCTCAATGTCAACCCAACAGTAGACAAGTGAGGACGGATGAGAGACCCTTGTCTTGTCTGAGTAGGTCCACCCTGTGAGGTAACTTGTGGTGATTGCCTGTGCCAAGGTGCAGAAGCAGGGGGAATCAATGCTGTCTTGGCCTAAAGGTAGTCACCAACAAGATTTTGGGAGATTCCTGCTCTATCTTCAGCAGGACCCTCGGAATCAGAGGAAGGGGAGGGTAGGCAGTGCAGAGAAATATCTCCTTCCAAGAAAAGATATGATGTCCACTTTCCAAGCCAGAGGACTTGGGACACTGCTGTAAAAAAGAGGAAGCAGTCTGTTCAAATGAAAGGCAAAAAGATCTACCAAAGAAGTACCCCTCTGATGGACAATGTCCAGAAACACATCTCTGTGAAGCATCCATTCATTAGCCTGTGTGTTGGACATGCCCAAAGAGTCTGCCACTAAATTCTGCTCTGAAGGAATGTATGCAGCTTGAACAGACACTTGATACTGGACAGCTAGATCCCAGACTTGAAGAGCTAGTCTGCAAAGAAGGTAGGACAGTATCCCCCCTTGCTTGGTGATAACCATCATCATTGTGGTAATGTCTGTGAAGATTTTTAGAGGACCTGGAAGAGAGAGGGAATGAATGGTTTAAATGGCAGAAAGGAAAGCTCTCATCTCCTTGACATTCACATGGTGTGTTCTCTGATGAGGAGGGCCAGAGACCCTGGAACTGGAGGGAACTGAAAAAGACTCCCTACCTCGTATCTGAGGCATCTGAGAAAAGTTCCTGAGAGGGGACTGGGGCCTGAAAAGGAAGTCCTAGGTTGGGAAACAGCTGACAAATCCCCCACTGAAGCTTGAACTTGAGGCATGGAAGAAGACGGACTAGAAAATCTAATGGATAACTGTGCTGGAACCATACTGGGTTTAGGAACTACTGTAGTTTATTTTTAATATGTAGTTTGTTTTTCATATGAAGTCTGGCTAGAGGTAGCATAAGAACAGTGGAGGCTGTGAATCCTAGCTCCCTGAGAAACTCCCTGGCTGTAACTGAAACCAGAAGTAAGAAGGGACTGAAAAAAGATGAGGAGAGAAACAGCCTTAAGAGGAGGCGGTAAAGCCATCACAGAGATGATCTGGTGCCTGCAACCAAGAAACATGATCCTGAGATGGAACCAGTAAGTACAGTTGTGTACACTTACCATAAATGTAGATGTTTGAGTGTATTCACTGTTGCAGTCATTACATTTGCCCTCAGTCAGCCTGAATAACAAAGTCTTGGGTCCTGTGTTGGTTGCTGTCTCCTCTTCCATGATGTCAGGTCATCAGGGGTATAAAACATGCAGCCAACACCTTTTTATTCAGTTTTTCTTGCCCCAGATATACATGCAGCCAATGCCTTTTTATTCAGTTTTTCTTGCCCCAGATGTCAGGTGCCCCCCAAATGGGGAGCAAACATATATATATATATATATATATATATATATATATATATATATATATATATATATATATATATATATACATCAACAGAAATAGATGTAAATGCACTTTTAGCAACATAAACTTTACCTTCATCTAAAAGCAAATACACCACAAAGGCTTTAGTATATAGTGAAGGAAAGAAAAGTTATAGAAAAGGGGGATGGTGGGTGGGTAACCCGGACTGCAACAGTGAATACACTCGAACATCTACATTTATGGTAAGTGTACACAACTGTACTATGTATTTCATGTTTCACTGTTGCAGTCATTACATTTGGGTAGAATCCCAAAGCTATGGATGAGAGGATGGAACTAAATAGCATTAGGAGCGGCTATAAGGCCCTGCAGAACTGCAGTGGCAAAGCCTGCCCTGAATTTGGAGAAGAGAGGCAAATGATAATGTTTTGTGAAGGTATGAACAGAGCTCCAAGTAGCAGCCTCTAGAATGTCTTTGGTTGGAACCCCTCTGAGAAAAGCTGCTGAGGTAGAGGCAGCCCTGGTGGAATGCGACCTGATCCCCTTGGGCACAGGTTTACCATGGTGCAAGTAGCAGAAATGAATGCAGTGGCTTATCCACTTAGAAATAGTCTGCTTTGATATAGTCTTCCCCTCTGACCCTGCAGAAAATGCTACCAGTAGTTGCTCAGACTTCCTCAAAGATTTGGTCATGTTTAAGTAGAACCTTAGTTGTCTGTGTACATTCAATGAATGCAGAATCCACTCCCCCTTGTTCTGCGGATTTGGGTAAAATGTTGGCAGGTGAACTGTCTGGTTAAGAGCCACACTGGATACCACCTTAGGCATAAAAGAAGGATTGGTCCTGAGGGACACCCTGTCCGGGTAAAATGTAATAAAAGGCTACGTAGCCATGAGAGCCTGTAGTTCTGAAACCCTTCTTGCTGAAGTGACTGCCAAGAGGAAAGCTGTTTTCCAAGATAGAAATTTTATATCCGCAGTAGCTGCTGGTTCAAAAGGAGGCAGGATGAGTTTTTCCAGCACAAAGTTGAGGTCCCATGCAGGAGCTGGTGATCTTCTGGGAGGCCTTAAATTTTTGGCCCCTCTAAGATACTGTTTAAGCAGAGGATGAGAAAAGAGGGGAGGCTCTGTGTTGTAATGAGCCGAGATGGCAGAAGCATGTATTTTTATTGAAGAAAAAGATAGGCCCTTGTCAAGCATCTCAGTCAAATATTTTAAAATCTGAGGAATATTGGGCTTTGCTGTGTCCATTCCTTGTGTTTGGTTCAAAGCACAGAATCTCTTCCATTTATCAACATAAGATTTTCTAGTACTATGCCGTCTGGCTTCCAAAATTACATCAATCACAGATTTACTGGGAGGTGTTGTTTGAATAATTAAATGATCAGCCATGCTGCAAGGTTCAGAGTTTGGAGCTGAGTGTGCAGAATTTGATTGTTCTGCTGAGACAGCAGATGTGGTATTTGAGGCAAGTACCCAGGATGAAGTTGAGACATATTCCTTAGAATTGGGTACCAGTGCTGACGAGGCCAGTCCGGAGCAACTAGGATCATTGTTGTTTTTTCCTGTCTGACTTTTAGTAAGACCTTGGAGAGAAGAGGCAGAGGGGGAAAGCATAGACTGATAGGTTTTTCCAACTGAAGGATAGGGCAATCCACTTTCCATGCTTTTCTGTGATAAGTTCTTGTGCAGAATTTGTCCAGCTGATAATTTTGGGGAAGAGGCAAATAGATCTATGTCTGGGCTCCCCCATTTCTGTGTTAACATGCTGAAGATTTGTGGATCCAGTTTCCATTTTGTTTCCCTGGCAGGAATTGAGCTTGAAGATGTATTTGTTAAGTCAAAGCTGTGTTCCACAATGCCAAGGCTAGTCTGCAAAGGGGGTAGGAATGTGTACCCCCCTGCTTGTTTATGTACCACATAACCGTGGTGTTGTCCATCTTTATCAGTAGTTGTCCTGGATGAAGCAAGTCCTTGAAGGCTGTCAGAGCATTCTGAACAGCTAGAATCTCTTTCTGGTTGATATGCAGATGCATTTGTTTTGGGCTCCATTTGCCCTGAATGCATCTCCCTGCCAGGTGGGCCCCCCAAACATAGTCTGATGCGTCTGTAGTTAGGGTTTGGGTGGCAGGGGGTAGAGTGAATGACAGTCCCTTGTTTTAGTGACATGTCTCTGCCCACCAAAGAAACTCCTGTTGTAGGCAGGGAATGAGTGGATTCATTGTTTCCAGACTGTGACAATGTTGACTCCATAAACTTTTTAGGTACCACTGTAGTTTCCTCATATGCAGTCTCACATATGGAATTAGTAGAATGCAGGATGCCATGAACCCCAAAGCCTGCAGAATTTGTCTTGCAGATAACTGGGTTTTTGTTGCCATTTGTTTAAAGAATAGTGTCAGTTGCCTTTGTCTGGCGTAAGGTAAGCAATCTGGGCAGTTGTATTCAAGTTTGCACCCAGGAATGTAATTATTTGAGAGGGTACCAGTTGGAATTTCTTTTCGTTTATTGTGTACCCTAGGCATGTTAGAAGCATTTTTACAAATGTCAGATGTTGAAGAAGAGTGTCCTTGTCCTCTGCTTGAATGAGATAGTCGCCCAGATAAGGATAAATTTGTATGCTTCTTTGTCTGCAGAATGCAATTACTGGTGCCAGGCAGTTTGTAAAGTCCCTGGGCGCACTAGATAAGCCAAAGGGCAGTGCAGAGAATTGGTAATGCAAAAAACTTGCCTTGAAGTGGAGGAATCTTCTGCAGGATTCCCTTATTGGGATATGCATGTATGCCTCTTTTAAGTCTAGAGTCACTAACCAAGCGCTCCTGCCCAGCATAGGCAGTAGCTGTTGTAAAGTCAGCATTTTGAATTTTGGAATGTCCAGGAACGTGCTCAAAATCGATAAGTCCAGAACTGGGCACCAGGTATTGTCTTTTCTGGGTACCAGGAAAAGTACTGAATAAAAACCTTGTTCTTTTTCATTTTCTGGTAATGGCTGAATAGCCCCCATATCCATGAGGGACATAACTTGTTTCTGAGCCTCTACCCACTGATTTTGTAGCAGATCTGGCCAACCTTTTGGAACTGGCAAAGTATGGAAATTAAATATGTACCCCTGGGATACTATGTTTAATACCCACTTGTCCTGGGTAATTAACTGCCAATTTTGAGCATGAAGTGCTAGTCCCCCCCCCAAGGGGGCTGCCAAAAGATAAGTGCTTGCTGAAGGTAGAGGGAAGTCATTGAGACTGCTTACTGTAGGGTTGTGCTTAGTTTCCTCCAGATTTGGAGGTGGAGGCACCCCATTGCTTTGACCTGTAAGAACCCTGTGATTGGTATCTGGAGCCTTTTGAATGCCTAGATTTGCCTTGAGTGGCTCTGTTGGATGCAGGAAAGGACCAACTTTTAGTAAGCCAGTCCTACTGAACCTGGGTGGCTGCACTTGCAAGAAATCTTTTACAGTTTGCATAGATTTAGCTTTGTCTTCCATTTTCTTTAAAACCTCTTCTGCCTTATTACCAAACAGAGTATCATGCTGCAAGGGGGCATCCAACAATTTAGCTTTAACATAATCAGGCAGATTTTGCTCCTTGAGCCAGGCATGCCTTCTAATCACAGATCCATTAACTGCGGCCCTGCAAGAGGCCTCCAAGGAATCAAAACCGCTTTCCAACCTGTTCTGCTGAATGCAATAATTCCTGTAATTCTTTATTTTCCACACAATCAGAAATCAACATCATTTTCTGTTTCAGTAAGCCCATATTATGCTGTTGATATTTAAGCATATGATACTGGCAGTTTAAGGCCCTAATTGCCACGGTTGCAGACGTATAAACCTTCTTTCCCCATCTATCCAGCGCAATGGAATCTCTATCAGAGGGGGTAGGATTTTTGGCTGTAGAGGCCTTTACACCCTTGGGACCCTGTGAAATAGTCTCAGGATTAGCAGCAGGATTTTTGAATAGAACTTTGTGGGAGTCAGGAACCCTGTAATATCTGTCTGGCTTACTAGGAGCCGGAGGTAGGGAATCCGGGGCCATGCTTGATTCCAAAAACACATCAACAATTTCTAATACAGGAGGCATGGCCAAAGGCCTATGCTGAGGAAGAAGGAAATCCCTAAGCCTCTTTTTTGATTCTGAGAAGTCCTGACTCTTCCAGTGAAAATGTTCCCTTAAAGTATGCAAAGTTTCTCCAAAAGAGTAATCTTCAGGAGGAGATGCAGATAGGATGGATTCTTCTGCATCAGAATCCTCATAGGGTGGAATAGAAAAATCCTGATCAGAAGAGGAATCAGAAGAAATGGAAACCTGATCTGAAGATTCATAATCAGTGCCTTGCCCAAGCCTCTTAGTGGGAGGGGGGTTGGGAACCCCTGATAAAGGTAATTAAGTCCTCAGCCATTTTGATCATCTGTTTTTTAGGCATAAGGGCCTGAGCACGTGGCTCATGCGTCATTTTTTTTAGACACAGACGTTTTTGATCTTGTTTTTGAGGCTAGCATCAGTTTCATTGAAAAATGTTGAGGCCTGAAAACACCGTCAGAAGCCGGTGCCTGCTCAGCGGCTCTGGACCCATCCAAGGGAGAGACATCCATGGGTTCAATACTCTGAGAATCTCTCTGCATACCGGACTCTGAATGGGTCTCGATAGAAGCCTGCGGGTATCAAGGGCTGCAAAAGTACCTCACTGAGTACCGGCGACTGGCTTAGGAGAAGCTTCTTTGTCAGTTTTGGACCTCGGCAGTCTGTCTCTGTCGTTTTCTTTGCACTTTTTGTGAACTCTGGTAGTCGGATTGCTAACCAATGACATTTCAGGATAATTAAATCTTGATCCAAAATATTTAGAAGCAAAAATATACTGACGCTTAATAGTGCGTTGGTTAAATCTAGCACAAAACCAACAGCAAGGCACGTTATGATCTGGGCCTAGGCAAGGAATACAGTACAAATGAAAATCCTTATGAGGTATTTGCTTCCCACAAGTAATGCAATTATTAACTTTTACTGACATCGGTAAGGAGCAAGAAAAAGTTTCCCCAACGGGGTACTTAGCTTTAGTTTGAAGACTTCGGTTCTGAAACTCGAATGCGAAAATTTCAGGAGTCTGCCAACCGGCACTTGCGAACTGCTTCTGTTTCGGGCACCGCGTGGCAAGAAAGAATGAATAAAATGGCGCCGGCTGCATGTTTAATACCCCCAACGTCATGGAAAAGGAGACAGCAACTGACACAGGACCCAAGACTTTGTTATTCGGGCCGACTGAGGGCAACCTGCCAGCAAATTACCCAAATGTAATGACTGCAGCAGTGAAACACGAAGAACATCTGATTAATGGAAAGTTTATTGTAAACCAAGGCGAAAGGGCAAAGCAGATAATTGAAAATGCAAGGAAGAAACAGAGAAATGCAAAAATGTCCTGAAAAGGGGATGAATTGGGGCGTGAAGATGAGCATTCTTGAGATATGGAGAGACCAGGAAAGCCTATGGAAGGATAGGAAACAAAGGTCTGAAAGGATAACATCAAAAAGAAAGGGGCTCCTTCCGAAAGGTATTGAGAGGAGAAAGGTCCATAATTGGTCTCCATGTACCTCCTTTCTGGGAAGGACATTTGTAGAAGAACTTGCACTAATCAGGCACCTTGTAAAAATCTATCATGTTTCTGAGGGGCAGCAGGTTGAGCATCTAGGGCCACAGAGGATGCTGAAAAAATATAAAGAACAGCCAAGATTGGAGGTACATAGGTTCATAGTTAGGTAACTAGGCTATCAGCCCAAGGGCCTACGTAAGCCTAGCCAACAAGGTTCTCTGGCTTACACCACCCAAGAAAGTTAGTTTCCTGTGCCACTGTCAAGCAGAGACACAAAAGTGATCTCCAGGGTGTATTTCCTATTTCCCACCTACTCATCAAGATTTTTTTTGATGAGTGCTAATGAAGAACTTTGCTTGACATAGATGGGTGGCCTGTTCCAGAGTATGGGAAGTCTCTGGGAAAGGAATCTATCCCTCCAGCATGTCCTGTTTATTGGGGTGACAAGGTTTAGGTCCCTAGAGCATGTAGCTTGGAAGGATTGGGATTTTTTTTTAAGTGTAGCATGTCCAAAAGCTTTGGATTTGACATAGCTTTATATGTTAGGCAGAGATCACCTCGGAGTAGGCGATATGCTACGGAGTAAAGCTGGAGTTTATTGAGACGGTCAGTGCAGGGCATTTGTTTGAGGCAAGTAATCCTCTTTGTTTGGTACTTCTGTGGCCTTTCCAGCTGCTGCAGATGTCTTGTGAGGTACATTTTAAAAGGGATGTTGTACTCTATAAGGAGTGAAATGAGTGTCGAGTAGAGGGGAACAATGACCTCTTTTTTCCTGGATAAGAACCCTTTTACGATGAGGTGTGTCACGTAGAAGGACTTCCTGACTACTGTGGCGATGTAACTATCAAAGGAGAGACTACTGTCCACCTGGGTCCCAAGGTCTCTTATCACACATTCGATGTTAAGTAGATTGCTGCCTATGTGGTAGTTCATGGGTACAAAGTTTTTACCAAAGGGGATGACACTACATGTTTTGGCATTGAGCTTGAGGCCATAGCTCTGACACCAGGCATCTGTCTCAGCGAGGCCCTTCTGTAGGATGTCCACATCATTAGGGGACTTGACTATGGCTCCTAGTTTGCAGTCATCTGCGAACTTAGTTAGCCAGAGGCCTTCTGTGTTAGCCTGTACTTCAGAGAAGTAGATACCAAACAGGAGAGGTCCCAGGACGGAACCCTGTGGTACTCCACTTGTCACTGCTTTGAGGTCAGATTTGGAGTCTGCAACTTTTACAATGTTGGTTCTGTCAGTGAGCCAGTTGGCAACCCATCTTGTGAAGTAGAGATTTATACCTAGTTTAGTGAGTTTAGCTATAATTCCAGAATGGTGGATGGTGTTGAAAGCCTTGGCGAGGTCAAGATAGGCTGTGTGAACAACTTTACCCTCATCTACGGCTTTGGTGACTGCCTCAAAGAAGTCAATCAGGTTCAGGAGGCATGATCTGCCTTTCACAAACCTGAACTGGGTGGGATCCAGAGTTTGGAGGTTACTAATGTCTTTGTTTATGAGTTCCATGATGATACGTTCCATGGCCTTGCAGACAAGGCTAGTCAGGCTAATAGGTCGATAGTTCCCAGGATCGGTGATGGCTACCCCTTTGTGGAGTGAGATAACTGTTGCTGTGTGCCATTCAGTAGGCACAAAGCCTGATGTGAGGCTATTATTGAAAATGGTGCTTAAGTGGGGAGCCAGTTCATTCTGAAGTTAGTGTAAAACGCAGCCTGAAATATTGTCCGGTCCCATGGATGCTGTGTTTTTTGGCTTTAGAGAGTACAGCTTTTACCTGCATAGTTGTGATTACAGGGACTCTGCACTCTTCCTGTATAGATATGGGCCCTTTAGGGGGTGGGGGTTAGCACTGAACCTATCTGCCAGGATGTTGGCAATATCAGTCGGTTCTGTAATTTTCGTACCATTGTGCTGTACCTCAGAGCAAATCTGGGTGCTGCCATCGAGATTCTTGACATAGCTATATAATGCTTTGTGGTTGTCCATAGAATTAGTGGTGATTTTGTTTTCATAGCTAGCTTTGGAGGATCTTATAAGGGATCTCAGCTTCTTACTGAGGCTGACCAGGGAGCTCCTCTACTCATGGGATTTTACTCTCTTTTGCAACAGTTCCTTCCTTCTGTTGTACAGTTTGATCATGGCAGGGGACCACCAGATTGGCTTCCTTTTTTGGAGGATAGCATCTTGGTTATGTTTGGGATAGCACGATCATGCTTGCAGTGTGCATTTGTGCAGGATTCAGCAGTTGTAACTGTATTGTTCATCTGCATGGGTGTCATGAAGTTCACCACTTCTGTCTTAAGAAGCATGAAGTTGACTTCGGAGAAATTTTTTACCATGGTTTCCTTAAAGGGGGATGAGGGCGGGATGTGGATATCAGGGGGGATTAGCTTATGATCGGATTGGACCATAGAGGAGTTGACTTCAGGTGTGGAACACCGGTCACTCATGTTGGTAATAACTAGGTCTAGGATACTGTTGCTGCTGGTGGGGGTGTGAATAAGTTGATCCAGGGCATTGGAGTTTATGAATTCCAGAAAGCGTTGAGCTAAGGTGTTGGTACACGAGTAGTTTTCCAAGTTAATGGTGGGGTAGTTGAAGTCGCCCATTATTAGGGTGTTTGGTTGAACCCTAACATTTTCCAGTGCATCAAGAAAAGAGGAGTGGGAATCCTGGGGCATGGTGGGGATCTGTAGCAAGCTACAATTTGGATTGCAGTTTTGCCCAGAGTTAGTTGCACTTGGATAACCTCGGATGCATTATGCTGAGCATCTAGCCTGGAGGTGTGGATATCCTTAATGAATATGGACACACCTCCGCCTTTGGTGTTTCGGTCCAGGTTACATGGCTGAAAAGTGTGGTATGAGTTATAGCCTGGTAGTGCAGGGGTGCTCTCTGGAGCCTTGAACCAGGTGTCAGTCACTGCACAGATATCGATGTTCTCCATTTTAAGGAGTGCCTCGTGTGAGTGCATTTTGAGATTTAGACTTCTAGCATTGAGTAGCATTACCCTTAGCTTTTGCTTGCCTGTTCCTGTTACAGTGGTGAATTTGTCATTTGAACCTTGCCTTAAAAAGGCACTATAGGGGTGGCAAGAGCCTTAGCGAGTATCCAGAATCCCAGGGGTGACAGGTGCAGGCCATCTGTGGCAAAGCATCGTGGTCTGTCGACCATGTCATCCCAAGCAGACAGATACTGGATCCCCTTAGAATGACACCAGAAGCTTAGCCAATTGTTGAAGTCAATCATTTTGTCCTTGTACCGTGGTATAATTCTGGGCAATGACAGAATGCTACTCAGGGCTAGGGTCATACCTGCCTGGGCTACAAGATCGGAGAGCTCTTCCATGTCTCTTTTCATGTAGTCCAGGGAGGTACGTCTCAGGTCATTCACACCAACATGGACAATTACGGAGACATATTTGTGCTTGTTGTGGAGTGACCTGAGTGCGTGGGTTATGTGGCGGATCCTGGCACCCGTCAGGCAGCTGACAGTAACCTTCTCCTTGTTTAGCCTGGTGAGTGGGACATCAGTGTGCATGACTATAGAGTCACCTATGACTAGTGTGTTGGGTACGTTGTTTTGCCTTATTGACTGTGGGTGAGTGGCACACTGAGTCTGTGGGCTATGTGTCATCTGGGTTGTGTTGGGGGATGGAGGTTGCTTGCGTTTCTGCTTTGGAGTCTCTGTTGCTTAGACATATTATTATTGAGAGCCTCCGCAAATCTTTTTGTGTTACTATGTGTGGATTTTGGTGGTGTAGATATAGTGAGACTATGTGGTGAGTGTGGTGTGGTGCAAATGTTTACCTTCTCCTCATGACTGTCAAGTTAAGTCTTGGTTGGAGAGAGCTTTACCTCCAGTTTGGCTAGATAAGTGCATCTCTCACAGGTTGTAGTGTTGGGTGGTAGGAGGAGAGGGTTGTCTGTTCTACACTGCCTCAAGATGCCCAAATTCATCAGATAGACGGGAGAGAACACTGGGTAATGACCCTTAGACATGCCTGAATAAAAAAAATATTTTCCTCTAGATAAGTGAGGAAAGTGAGTACAAGAGCTGTTTTTCTCTAAGCAAGTGAGAAAAGTAAGTACAAAAACAGTTTTCCTCTAGGTAATGAGGAAGGTTGAGTGCTATAGTAATTAGTAGTTTATTTAGTGCTTACAAGCTCTGAACAAGTGCTGAGCACGAATAAGCAAATTTAAGTGCTAAAACTAAGAATCAGTATCTGCACTAGATGTGTTACAGGACAGAAACAAGTGCAAATGCAGGCTTTCAAATCAGAAAGTTGAGACAGATGGAAGAGATTGCCCAAATGGCCAATAACTACAATTTCTAGGCCAGAACCATTCCTTATGTGGTAGACAGGTTACCTAGTGCTTACCACTTCCACTGATAAGCTAGAAGGCTTCCCTCCAACACAGAAAGGCTTGGGGGGGCAGAAGGTTTCGGGGACTCCATTTGCAGGAGCTCAAAATACCTTTTCTGAATGTCAGAAACCTGAGAACAATCCATTTAAAATACTTCATCATATGAAAAATCAGAGAAAGGAGCAGCAACACAAGAGGAGCTGAAAGTCGGCCCCAGATGCAGCGAACTATAGGCAAAACGAAATAGAGATCCACTAACATGACCAAAAACATAAGCTTAAAAAATTGTAATGACTGGAAAGCACTGACATAAATTAACAGCATAAAATAATAAAACAATAAAAACGAAAAAGAAATGAGCAAGTTCGCATTGAAACTCAATGCTTCTTCAGATCCATGGGTTGGAAGAAGTGCTACGTTTCAACGCGAACACGCTCATTTGGTTTTGTTTTATTATTTTATGCTGTTAATTTATGTCAGTGTTTTCTAGTCATTAAATTTTTTTCAGTCTATATTTTTGGTCACATTAGTAGGTCTCTATTTTGTTTTGTCTAGCATATGAAAAACAGTATCCCCAAAGAAGAGTTCTTCTGGTCTAACAGAATCTTCCTCCTCAGAGCCATAAGCCAAGGGAGAAGGGATCTGAGAGGACTATACCAAAGACTACTCCCCAGAATCTAATTCATCTTCAGAGGAGGCCTGCTCTCTAGGTCTCTTGAGTGGGCTAAATGACCAAACGGGTGCAAACACACAAACTCCTTGAGGAAGCTTTGAGGCCAGCAGTGCATTAAATAACCCCTGGATAAAATCCTGCCACTCATGCAGAGGATCTTTAGGAGCAGGGCAAACATGCTTCTTTTGAGGGATGTCTGCCCTAAATACCTTAGGAGGTTCAGACCTTTGCTTACACTCAACAAAAACAGTAGGAACCTCCCCCAGAGCAAGTATATGTGGTATCCCACCTCGGACCCTCTGATATAAATCAGCCAAGGTTCTCCCTCAACATCTGGAGAAGATGCTTGCAGAGCTTCTGAGGACATGCAAGAAGTAGAATCCATGTCAGTCTTGGACGGAGTCACAGCAGAGGAATCCAACATAACCTGGTGATCCTCTGGGCTTTCACCAGCCTCAAGAGAGATGTCTGATGGGAGGCAGGACAGCAGCTGAATCAGACCAGAGTTTCTTGGCAGACAACTGACATTTGGGATGAGAATATTCCACCATAGCACCATGCACCAACAACTTAAGACATGGGTTCTCCAGGTAAATAGACAAGGAGGAGAGACGACTACGTAAGGTCTTACGGACAAACGTTTGTCAAATAAAACACTACGCATGGTTCTGTGAAGCATCTAACAGAACAGACACCATTTGTGATCATCCTTATGGGGAATCTGCCTCCCACACTGACATTTTCCCTTTTTGGATGACATGAAAACTCAAAGTCAAAAAAATATAAAAAGATAGGAAGAAACCCCAACCAGGCACTTACCTGAAACATGGCTCAGTAACCAGCACAGAAGAAGGATTGTTCAGACTGATAATCAATTATGGAATACGGACTGACGGCAAAGAATAAGTAGTTATGTACTCACCATAACGTTCCATCTGAGTAGGTAGCTTCATTTGTCTGCAACCTGTGGGTCTTGGATCCGATATCGGATCCGAGCCGGCAACTTGTTTCAAGCTAATGGATCTGAGCTCCTAGCTCCTCCCCTCACCCATAATCCCCTGCCAACCCTCCATGACCTCAGATCGAGTTTGCCCCTCAATATGTACCCAAAAAGGGTATCCAACTAAGATAGATCCGAAGAAGGCCAGGGGGAAGGAGGGGGGGATGGTTGCAGACAAATGAAGCTACCTACTCAGATGGAACGTTACGGTGAGTACATAACTTCTTAATTTGAAGTAGGGACTTCATTTGTCAGCAACCTGTGGGATAGAGTCCCCAGCTACCTGAACCTTGGGTGGCCATCATGGAAGGATATTGCGAAGCACCGCAGAGCCAAAGGATGCTCTCCCTCTAGAAATCACGTCCAGTTTGTAGTGGTTAATAAAGGTATGAGATGAGGCCCAAGTGGCTGCCGAACAAATATCATCCAATGGGACTCTAGGCTTGAAGGCCGCAGAAGAAGAGATGGAACGAGTGGAATGTGCGCAAACCCCTTCAGGTGCGGGTCTCCCAGAGGCTTGGTACGCTAATAGGATACATTGTGAAATCCAGCGTGTTAGAGATACTTTTGATATTGCTTTCCCCAAATTAAATTTGGCAAAGGAAACGAACAGATGGTCGGATTGTCTATGACCAGCCGTTCTATGAGTATAAAAACGTAGCTGCCTATGAACATCTAATGAGTGCAGCTTGTACTCTCCTTTATTCTGATATTTAGGAAAGAAAACCGGTAAATTTATGGATTGATTTATACTGGTTTCTGATGTTATTTTGGGAAGGAAAGAGGGATTGATCCTGAGGTACACTCTGTCCGGGTGAAAGATCAAATAAGGAGGCTTCACAGAAAGAGCTTGAAGCTCCGAAACTCTTTTCGCAGAAGTAATGGCTACAAGGAATGCTGTTTTCCAGGACAAGAATTTGAGATCTACTGAAGCAGCAGGTTCAAAAGGTAAAGCAGTCAAGGCTTGAAGAACTAGTGAAAGATCCCACGGTGGTACGGCTTCTTTTATAGGGGGTCTAAGCAAAAAGGTGCCCTTGAGAAAGGTTTTATACAACTTGGCCGACATCAAAGGCCCTGTATCATGTCCCACATGGTAATGTGAGATGGCCGCCAATTGCACTTTGACAGTGGAGCAACTAGCGCCTTCCTGAAAAAGTTCAGTTAGGAAGTCTAATATGGATGGAAGAGGAGCCGTAAAGGGATCTAGATTATGATGCTTCGCCCAGATGGAGAAACATTTCCATTTACTGCGGTACACTTTCCTGGTGGAGGGCTTATGCGCTGCCACAAGGATGGCTTTGACTGGTGAAGAGATACCGGGAGTCCTAACTAGGAGTGGAACTGGAGCAACCAAGCTGTCAGCTTCAGATTGTCCAGATTTGGGGTCGGTAAGTCCGACGGATGGGAAATTAGATCTGGACTGGGATCCAGAATCCAAGGAGGATTCACTAGGTGAGACCACAGGTAATGGAACCAAATTTGCCGATGCCAGAATGGGGCAATGAGGATCATCCTGCTCCCCAACCGCGAGGCTTTCTGTAAGAGTTGCAGCATCGGGGGTAGAGGAGGATAGGCATAAAGTAGACCGGGTGGCCAAGCATGCACCAGAGCGTCTCTTGGGGTTTCCCCTGGAGGGCGAATCAGAGCAAAGAAATTGCCGCATTTGGTGTTTGAGGGAGAGGCAAAAAGATCGCTGCAGGGTTGCCCCCATATTGCGAATATCTGCTTCGCTACCAGTGGGTTGAGAGACCACTCGTACGGGGTAAGAAGGGTGCGACTGAGTTTGTCCACTAGGATGTTGGTCCGCCCCGGAATGTGTGTTGCAATCAGAAAGCGGTTGGTGGAGATCGCCCATTTCCACACTCTCATGGCTTTGCGGCATAGAGGGTAAGATCTGGTTCCCCCCTGTTTGTTGATGTACCAGACAACTGTCATGTTCTCCGACTGAATTGCAATCGTTCCTACGGGGAGGAGATTCTGAAGTGCTTGCAACGCGTACAGCACCGCTCTCATCTCCAGAACGTTGATATGCAGGGAGGTCTCTGTATTGTTCCACGTGCCTTGGGCCGTCCTGCCTGAATAATACCCCCCCCACCCGAGGCGGGAGGCGTCCATGGTCACCGTGGCAAGAGGGGGAGAGGTGCAGAAGGGTCGGCCCGTATGGAGGTCCGAAGCATGGAGCCACCATAATCGAGCCCTCCTGCAAGCCTTGCTGATAGCAATGGGGTGATGAAGAGGAAAAGACAGAAAGGACCATTGTACTAGAAGGGTCCATTGCAGTACCCGCAAGTTCAGACGGGCGCATGGAAGGAGCGTTATCGCTGCCGCCATGGAGCCTAGTGCCCTCAGGACCAATTCTGCTGGTGGGGTCTCTGATTGGAGGATAGCCCGCACATGGAGTTGCAAATTCCAAAGTCTTTTGGATGTTAGAAAGGCTCGTAGCTCTCTGGTGTCTATTCTGACTCCAATGAATTCTATGGCTTGTGTCGGGGCCAGAAGGGATTTGTCGGCATTGATGGTGATGCCTAACTGTGGGGCTAGGCGGAGAAAGAAATCTCTGGCTGGGCAAAGTAGATGCCTTGCTGGGGCGGTCAGGAGCCAGTTGTCCAGGTACGGAAAAACCTGTATTCCCTGGAGTCTCAGGTGGGCCGCAATCACTGCTAATACCTTGGTGAACACCCTGGGGGCTGTGGTGAGGCCAAAGGGAAGGACCCTGAACTGGTAGTGACTGGCTCCCAGCTGGAAGCGGAGGAACCTCCTGGATCGTCTGTCCATTAGAATGTGATAGTACGCATCCTTGAGGTCTATAGAACACATCCAATCGTTCTCCCTTAGAAGGGGGAGAATAGATTGAAGAGTGACCATTCGGAATTTTTCCTTGGTTACCGACAGGTTCAAGCGGGAAAGGTCTAGAATTGGTCTCAAGTCCCCCGTCTTTTTTGGCACCAAAAAGAACCTGGAGTAGAACCCTAATCCGAGCTGGTCTTGGGGGATGGGCTGGATGGCTCTTTTTCTTAGCAGCTGCTGGATTTCTGTGGCTGCAGCCTCCCTCTGATCGGGTGGTACATCGGGGAGGTTCTTGAATTTGGGGATATGAAGTAATGGTATTTTGAACCCTCTGGATATAATTCGAAGCACCCAGCGGTCTGTCGTGATGGACTCCCATGCCGCTAGGTGCTCCGAGAAATGCTCCTCGACTGTCTCCAGAGTGGAGCAGTCGGGCAACCCTTCAGGGCTGCTGTGTGGGCCGTTCAGATAAAGGTTCTCTGGACCCAAAGTTTCTCTGAGCCCCTCTGCCCCTGGGGCGGTGTCCTCCCTGTCCTCCTCTGCCACAGAAGGACTGGTTGTCCGGAGCGGGTTGGGAATGGGAACCATCGAAAGGGGCGTTCGCAAAAGATGCTTTAAAGGGATCCACAAAGTCACAATGACGGAGCCAGGCCTGACGTCTCATGACTAGGCCTGCTCCGCTAGCCCTAGCGGCTCCCTCGGTGGCGTGGGACAATAGCCGCATAGAGGTATTTGAAATGGATCTCAGAGTGGCCATTGGGGTGGAGTACAATTGTTTGTCCGCCGACATGGACTCGGGGGGGGGGGGGGGCAGCGTATTCTTTGATAAGATCCTGCTGCATCCTGATGACATGTGCCATATAGTTCAGAGACCTTACCGAGAAGGTCGCTGAACTAAAAATTCGCTTCCCTAAGCGGTCCATCAAGCGGGACTCCTTGCTCGGTGGATGGACTGAGGGGCTCTCCTGAGCTAGTTCCCTCTTCGTGGCTGCCGCCGTCAACATGGCATCTATGGGAGGACCCTTGCTCCAGTGCGACCGGTCTGAGGGGGGGGGGCTTAGTATTCTGTCCAGGTGTTTGGGTATTGGCTCCACGGTGTCCGGATCCTTCCACGCCCTGGTGGTAATAAGGTCCACCAAGGGGTCGGCCGGAGGGGACACCCAAGAGGTTGACGGGCCTGCTTCGAATGCCTCCAGAAACACAGACTCGTCGGAGGAAGACTTGGGGGCAGACCACCCACCTCTGATCCTCAGCATCTCCATGATGTCTCCAAAGGAGACATCCTCAGGGGGCGATCTTGGGGAGCCTTCCCCTTCATCCAAGTCCGTGTCCTCAGTTAAGGACTCAGGGGAGTCCACATGCCTCCTCTTGCACTTATGCTTGCAGGGCACTTCCTCTGGGGGGGCTATCCGAGGAGGCCTCGCCAGCAACATCCTGTTCCAATGGAACCATCTGGCACACTGAAGCAGGCTGTCCCTTTGGCCGGGTGATGGAAGCCTGGCCCAGCAGAGAGGGAGTGCAGGGTGGAGCCGAGACAAGGGCCGGGGTCCGGATGCTCTCAACAGAGCCCTCTCCACTACATCGAAGGTTGAGGGGGAACCACTCTCTCTGGGCTCCGAGAGTTGGCTCCCACTCGGATCCGATGAAGGGATCAGAACCGGCACCGAGATCATCGGATCCAAAGGACCAGTGCGCTCCGACCTGGATGGAGCCAAAGGCACACTGAATCCCTCGGATCCAAAGCTCGGGCCACGGCTCCGAGGGGTCGGATCCGACAGGCTCGAGGGCAGGGTCGGATCCGTAGTGCCAAGTACTGTCGGCACCGACCCACCCCCGGCTCCAACGCTGCTCGGCTCCGAACGCTCCGAGACCGGATAGCGGGTCAGAGAAGGAGCAATAGGATGGAAAAAAGGTGTAGAGCTCCCCCCCGAAGGGGGGGGGGGGCAAGAGCACTCCCATCTGCAGCTGGGCCTGGATGAACCTTCGCATCATCCGATCCAAGTCTGCATCAGACATGCTGAACGTCGATCTCGAAGAGGCCACCGAGGCAGGCCTGGAATGCCAACTCGATGACCTCGATGGAGATCGGGCCTCCTCGGGCCCTGGGGAGAAACAAGGGGATCGGAGCCGAGGAGGAGGAGACCTAGAAGCAGTGGAGGGAGAAGCCCGCTTAGCTGGCGGGGCCGAAACGGAGGCCTCGGCCCGCCGCTTGTTGTGCTTCTCCCTCCGTTTCTCCCTCCTGGCCTCCCTGTCCTCCGGCGCTTTAGCGGGAGTTTGAGTCCCGGCCGAAGGAAGGGGGGCAGGAGTGGCAGCAACCACAGCCTGTGGTAGTGCCACGGGAGCAGCAGAGGCCGGAGCCGAGTCCGGGGGTAAAAGTCCCGCCAAGACCAGCTTCGACCTCCGCTCTTTCAGTGCCCTGGGGTTGAACGCTACACAAATGGTACAGCCTGAGGTGAGGTGTTCAACCCCAAGGCACCGAACGCACTGAGTGTGGCCATCAGCCGGGGAGAGCTACATTTAGAAAAAATGGCTTTTGGGGCCTCAGCCATACTTAAAAGAAAAATAGAAGTTATGTTCTTACCATAACGTTCCATGTTAGTTGTCTTCTTCTCGCCTTCTTCTTGCTGGATGGGTTCGGAGCCGACCTCTGCTCCGACTCGGCCACTCTAAAAGCTCGAGAGTTGGTTCCACCGGCTCGAGGCTCCCCTTATATCCCACAATGCTAGGCGAGAGTTACCTCAGATCTCGTTTGTAAGCTAACCCCAGCTTATAATAGTTACAGAATAACTCTAAACAGAGTCCACCTCTAACAACAGGGAGAAAGAAGGGTGACCTACATCCTGATTCAGGAGATATGCAAGCAGCATATGTCTAAGAAAGAGGTGGTAGAAAGTGAGGTCACATTCACTACTCCTCTAGGTCTGTCCAGCCCAGGAAGGAGGGTGGGGCCTTAAGAAGAAGGCGAGAAGAAGACAACTAACATGGAACGTTATGGTAAGAACATAACTTCTATATGTTAAGTTGTCTATCTCGCTTTCATTCTTGCTGGATGGGACCGCGTCCCTAGCACCTTGTCCCGGGTGGCCTAATGGAACAGACTCCTGAGAACAGTGGAACCAAAGTTAGCTCTATGCCTAGAAGCTAAATCCAACTTATAATGAGAAATGAAAGTGTGAGGAGTAGCCCAAGTAGCCGCTGCACAAATGGTGTCAATAGGCAGTCTGTCTTGGAAGGCTAAGGAAGTAGCCAAAGCTCTTGTAGAATGGGCCTTAGGTTTATATTAGGCAGCTTTTGGTGTCTAATCTCATAAACAAGGGTAATCAGAGATGTAAGCCATCTAGATAATGATACCTTTGAAACTGAAAGTCCCTTTCTGCCTTCTGCATAGGAGACAAACAGTTGGTCAGATTTTCTGAATTGTTTTGTTCTATCCAAATAGTACCTCAACTGACGATGAACATCTAGCCAGTGTAATTTTTGTTCAGACCTATTGGAATATTCTGGAAAAAAGACAGGGAGGTCAATGCTTTGATTTAGATTTGACGTCGAGACTACCTTAGGTAAAAAGGACGGGTTGGTTCGTAAAGATACCCTGTCCTTATGGAACAATAGATAAGGAGGTCGACAGCTGAGTGCATGAAGTTCTGAGACTCTTCTAGCTGAAGTAATAGCTACAAGAAAGAGAGTCTTCCATGATAGCAATTTTAAAGAACAGGATGCTGCAGGTTCGAAGGGGTAGAATCAAAGAAGTAAGAACTAAATTTAGGTCCCAAGGAGAAGGAGGATTTCTTATAGGAGGTCTGAGAAGAAAAACTCCTTTCAAAAAGGCTTTGCAAAGCTTGTGGGACATTAAGGCAGACTCAGAAATACCCACATGAAAGTTAGAGATAGCTGCCAATTGAACTTTAAGAGTAGAAGGGGATGAACCTGCATGGAAGAGTTCAGCTAGAAAATCAAGGACTATTTGGATGGAAGCAGTGAAAGGATCTATGTCCCTTCCTTGAGCCCAAAATGTGAAACGTTTCCACTTACTCAAGTAAATCTTCCTAGTGGAAGATTTATGGGAAGCTATCAAAATATCTCGAACAGAGTGAGATAATTGAGGAAGCCTGGCTAAGGTTGGAACTGGAGGAACCAAGCAGTGAGGTTCAGAGAGGGGAGGGAGCGATGTAACTGACCCGATTGATGGATCAAAAGATCTGGAACTAGGTCCAGATGCCAAGGTCGCTCAGTAGAAATTGATGTAGAAAGGGGAACCACACCTGTCGAGGCCAGTAAGGAGCAATGAGGATCAACGAGGCCTTCTGAGCGATAGCTTTCTGTATCACTTGAGAGATTAGTGGGAAGGCAGGAAATGCATACAGAAGTCCCCGGGGCCAAACTTGGACTAGAGCGTCTCTGCTGGGTTGGCCTGGTAAAGGGAATAGGGTGAAATAATGTCTGCACTTGCTGTTTTGGGGAGTAGCAAAAAGATTGCAGCAAGGCTGACCCCACTTGAGAAAAATGTCTCTCACAACAGAGTCTTTCAGAGACCACTCGTGAGGCATGAGGATAGCTCTGCTCAATTTGTCCGCTATTTGATTGGACTTCCGGGATGTGCGTTGCTATCAGAAACGCTGAGAAGAAATCGCCCATTGCCACAATCTGAGTGCTTCTCGACACAGGGGTAGGACCTGGTTCCGCCTTGTTTGTTGATGTACCACACTACAGACATATTGTCTGTCTGGATTGCAATCGTTCCCAAGGGGAGAGAGTCTTGAAGGGCTTGCAACGCTAAAAGCACTGCTCTCATCTCCAGAACATTTATGTGCAAGTGGCATTCGTCTGGTTGCCATGTGCCCTGGACCGTCCTGCCCTGATAATGCCCCCCCCACCCGATCAGGGAGGCGTCCGTTGTCAGAGTAGCAACCGGAGGGGGAGGAACAAAGGGTCTTCCCAACCAGAGCTGAGGGGAAGACATCCACCACATGAGATGATTTCTGCACGCCTGCGTGATCATAATGGTGTGGGACATTGGAAGTTGCTGGTATGACCATTGTGCAAAGAGCATCCATTGAAGGATTTGCATGTGGAATCTGGCTAATGGAAGCAGAGGTATGGCAGCCACCATAATTCCCAACACTTTCAGAACTAACCTGGCTTTGATTCTGTTGTTGTTGAAAAGGAATGAGACCAGTCTGTGTATGTCTGTTATTCTCTGATCTGTTAGCCTCGCAGACATGTCTACTGTGTCTAGATTTGCGCCTATGTAGGTAATAGTACGACAAGGCGACAAAACAGACTTTTCGCAATTTATTGAAATGCCTAACTTTTGACAAATGCGAAAAGTGTAATCCCTGGCCATCAGAAGGAGATGCTTGGTGGGAGCTGTGAGGAGCCAGTCGTCCAAATATGGAAACACCTGGAATCCTTGTCGTCTCAGGTGAGAAGCTACCACTGCCATGCATTTGGTAAACACCTGGGGGGCAGTGGTGAGACCAAAGGGCAGGGCCCTGAATTGAAAATGACTGGTTCCCAGCCTGAAGCGGAGGAATCTTCTGGAGCGTCTGTTCATTTTTATGTGATAGTACGCATCCTGAAGGTCTATAGAGCACATCCAGTTTCCTTTTCCCAATAGGGAAAGGATGGACTGCAGCGTGACCATCCGAAATCTTGTTTTCTTGACTGATCTGTTCAAGATACTGAGATCCAAAATTGGTCTCCAGTCCCCTGTTTTCTTTGGAACTAAAAAGAACCTTGAGTAGATTCCGGATCCTTGCTGGTCTGCTGGAACTGGCTGAATTGCTCTTATTGTAAGCAGTTTTGAAATTTCCAAAACCGCTAAATCCCTTTGTGCGGTGGAACATCTGGAAGGGATTTTTGATTGTTTCGAATGCGAAGAAAGGGGATAGAATAGCCTTCGAAAATGACGGACTGTACCCATTTGTCTTGAGTCAGGGATAGCCAGGCTTTTGGGTACAGTGACAACCTTCCCCGACTGCCTCCGAAGGTGGGCAGCGGGCAACACCTCAGGGATGCTGAAAGGGCTTATCAGAGAAGGCTTCTCGATTGCCCTGGTTCTCTGAGCCCCTGCCTCGAGGCGGCGTCTACCATTGTTATTCCGCCTCTGCCTCTGGCGGATAACGACTTTGTGCGTCAGGCGAAGTCCCTTGATTTTGTTTACGGAACCACATTTTCCCACTTTTCTGGCCTTTGGGGTAAGGCCTAGAAGGAGTAGAAAAACGGACTCCGACGGCAGAAAGAGTCTTGCCATCAGTCTCGCACCTAGTCAAGGTTTCTTTCACTTGAGGACCAAAGAGAGATGATCCATCAAACGAGGAGTTAGTGAAAGACGTCTTGAAGGGTCCAAAATTGCATAGCCGCATCCAGGCATGCCTACGTAAGGCCACACCTGTCCCTGCGGACCTACTCGCCCCATCAGCCGCATAAGAAAGGAGGCACATGGAGGAGTTGGCTATGGAGTTAAGGGTAGCCAGCTGAGTGTTCATTTTATCTTGAAAAACCGCAGCTGTAGGATCCTCCAACATGTCACTCGCTTCTTTAATCAAGTCCCTTTGAAGGCGAGTGAAATGGCACAGGTAGTTCAGCGACGCATAGTAAATGTCGCTGACGAAAACATCCGCTTCCGTGCCTGTCCATGGACCTAGATTCCTTGTTAGGTGGATGGACAGGTACTGAAGGATCAGCTAGTTCCTTCTTAGTGGCAGCAGCTACCACCATAGCATCCACAGAAACTCCTTTTGTCAAGAACTGCTTGTCTGCTGGTGCCGTTATGAATTTGGAGGGTCTCCTGGGAGTGGGGTCCACTGAATCAGGTGCCGTCCATGCCTTTTTAGCAACCACCTGCATGAGGGGGTCAAAGGGGATACCCAGGAGGTGGAAGGGCGAGAGCCAGACGCCTCAAGATATACAGATTCATCCTCCGAAGGGTTAAGGGCTGGCCAATTTCCCCTCTGCTTCAGGATCTCTAGAATGTCTGCAAAAGAGACATCTTCAGAAGGGGAATGGGGGGAACCCTCGGAATCATCTAAATCTGTATCAGATGTGATTGACTCAGGTGAGTCAATGTGTTTCCTCTTACACTTCCTCTTCCGAGGGGCTCTTCTGCCAAGTCAGGAGAGGCCTCGAAGAGGATGAGATCCCACAGGGGTTCCTGAGGAGCTGGCTCTCTGCGGTCCGGGATGAGGGAGTGAGTCGACTTGACCTGAGGCACCGAGGGAGGGGCGGACGGCGCCGACTGTGGGTAGAGCCAGGCTCTAACACACTCCGCATGACCTCGAAGCACCCCTGTCAGGCAAAGCCAGAGGTCCCCGCTCCGAGAAGCTGAGAACCCCCTCGGCACCGACAGTGATGGCTCGAGGCCGATGTCGGAGCCGAACTCACCAGCGCCAAGCTCCGAGAGGAAGAGCGGGTCGGACAAGGGTCCGATGCCACTCACCCCTCGAGCCGACGAGGAAGTCCGGCGCCGAGATTCTTCCAAGGAAGAAATCGAGCCGACGGAGCCGAAGACAATTGTATCGGCTCCGACGCTATCACAGTCTCGGTTCCGACACGACCCGGCTCCGAGCTCAAGAGAGTCGAAGGAGGAATATATTGATGGACAGGGGCAGACATCGACTGATGAGTCGGGCTCTGAAGCATCTGGGCCAGTGCCTCGGACTTAAGAAGTCGACTCACTACCCTCTGAAGGTCATGATCCGACAATCTCGATGACCTAGAGGAGTGAGATCTTTGGCTCCGTTCAGACAGCAGGGGAGATCCTGGAGCCGAATGAATGGAGCCAAGGGATGGTGACCTGGACCTCTTCCTAGTTGTTGGCTCCGAAGGTCTGGTCGGAGCCGACACAGGAATTTCTAATACCTCGGCTCCAGCCGGAGCCGAGGGAACCACAGAAACTGTGGACTGAGACTCATCGGCACCAGCCGGAGCCGATGTAGGCAGAGGTTTAGAAGCCTTAGGTCTCGGCTCAGTTGTCGGAGCCGAAGACCTAGATGCCTTGGAGGGCTTCCCTGAAGACACAGTTAGGGAATCCTCTGGCTTGAGTAAGCCTCTTAAAATTAACTTATTTTTTCTTTCCTGCAGGACCCTGGGGCTGAAGCCATGGCAAACAGCACAGGAGTCCTGCAGGTGCAAAGGTCCCAGACAGTAGACACAAGAAGTGTGAGCGTCTGTCAGAGACATTTTCTGACAGCACGCATCACACTTCTTGAATCCGAGACCTTTGCTTCTTTAGATATCTCAAAGGTGTAATCACACACACAGTCACAAACACACTGATTACACCCTGTCTAGTTTAACTTAAAATAAAACAACTATCTAGGTTTTAATTTAAGAAAAAATAACACACACACACTCCACTAGGGAAAGAAAAAGGCCTGTAGGCCCAGGGAAGAACTTAAAGTTCTTGTGGGGAAAAACAGGAATTTTTAAGAAAGGGATAAGAATTCCTCTAAACTAAGGGAAATAAGTATAAATATTAAAATTAAAGGGGTTTTAATACACTAACTTTACAAGAAAGTCACTTACCAAGAACCGGTAGAAAACCAACACCTCGATCGCTGTAGCGGCAAACGAGATCTGGGGTAACTCGCCTAGCATTGTGGGATATAAGGGGAGCCTCGAGCCGGTGGAACCAACTCTCGAGCTTTTAGAGTGGCAGTCGGGCGAGGTCGGCTCCGAACCCATCCAGCAAGAATGAAGGCGAGATAGACAACTTAACATGGTAGTGTTACACAAACACACAGGCCCCAAAACACAACACACACACTCACTAACGACCAGCGAAGGGAGGGAAAAACTAATTAAAAGAAAAATATTTTTACACTACAGGGTACCTAACACTTACACACTTTATATTTTTGTAAAAAAGAAGAAAGTTTGACAGAAAAAACACACTTAACTGACGATTACTAGTCGAGCTCAAAGGAATCCAGCTATCCACAAACACGGCAAACTAGATCTGAGGTCATGGAGGGTTGGCAGGGGATTATGGGTGAGGGGAGGAGCTAGGAGCTCGGATCCATTAGCTTGAAACAAGTTGCCGGTTCGGATCTGATATCGGATCCAAGACCCACAGGTTGCTGACAAATGAAGTCCCTACTTCAGATGTTCTGATTTATGTACATCCAAATGCCCTATGCCTTGAGCAGGGAACAAACATGTGACATACATCTAAAATATCATAAGGCCTTGGTATACTGGACAGATGCTGGGCTACCCTTGGCAGGGATTCCCATAGTTAAAGAATACTGAAACAGTGATATGGACGGACATCAGTAGGAATACTCACTAAAAGAGGGTCCTGTTCACTGCTCTGATACCAAGAAGAAAATCTTTTCCACTTTACAATGTAACCTATATGAGTGGGATTTCTAGCCTGCTGCAAAACCTGCAGCACGTTCTTAGAAAACTGGTGCCCAAAGGGAATCAAAATCCTATCACCCAGAGAGTCACGTGTAGGATGAGACATTGAGGGCAAATTAGAAAGCGCTTGTTCTGTGCAAGTAGAGCCATCATGTGGGGTAACTTCTGATGACTGTCCCTGTACATGTGAATAACAGTGGGAAGTCAGTGATGCCTGGGTTCAAAGGAGGTCACCAACATGATTTTGGGTCTATCCCACAAGATCTAGTATAGGATTTTGGCAACATAGGAAGAAGGTGAAATACATACAGGAACATCCCTTTCCAAGGAAAAGACATGGCACCCAACTTCCCAAGTTCTGTTCCAGAGTGCCAAATCCTCTGACTTGGGAGTTGTCTGTTTTGAGGGAGGCAAAAAGATCTACTTAAGTAATACCCTAGTCTGTTCTGAGGGGAGGCAAAAAGATCTACTTGACAAGCATACCATCAATGTACAATGTCCTGAAAAACTTAATTCAAACAGATGATCTAAAGAAGCACTAGACTAGAGGTTAGACAATTCAGTGGATGTAATATATTTGCAGCAATTTGCTCTCATTTTACTGAAGTATCATTTTGAATTAATTTGTTCTCAAAATTTTAAAAAAGTTCTAGGATAACACAGAAACAAACTTAGTGTTTCTTTCTGAGAGTTCCAAGGCGATTAACTGCTTATAAATTGTGGGAGAAGCTAGACGCTAACTTTCTTATTTAAGGTAAGAAAACCCAATTCATGGTTTTCCTGAAAGCATTACCAGAACAGGCTGCTGTACAGGTACATTTGATTTTCCACATCTCACTTGCACTATTCCCACAGGAAAAAGTAGATCTTTCGTCTAATGATTCTCTAGTTGTTGGCTTATGTAGTTTTTTTCTAGTATTGTACACTGAAGACCCTCCCCTTAAAATAAAGTGCAGTTAACGATCCATCAATTCTTTCCCCAAACATTAGCAGTCTTCTCCAATACTCATAGTTTTAAACATTTTCCAGCTTAGTTTTAAAATCAACAAGTCAATACTAGAATCTTATATTGCCTTACAAAGTAGCTGAAAACAAAACACAAATACATATGTTTTATGAAACTTTAGATTTTAGTGACCCTCTGATAAATGTAAATTGCTTCATTCTTCTGGGATAATGAACTGTTTTGCTCATTAAATAATCTTTTGTGGCGCATTAACTGAGAGGACGTATCCCAGTACACAAAATGGAAATAAATTCTGACCATACATTCAATTAATTATATTTTTGCAAAGGAAAGACCTTAGCAAAATTACATACGATGGCACTTCAGCTATCATTCAATGACTTGATAGGGTACCTTATGTCAGGTAATGTAAGAATTGCCTCTTGCTCACAGAAAATGCACTCCTTTTTGACTTTATCTTACATATCTGTGACAGGTATCAATAGATAACGAATCATGAGATTAAACTGCCAGCTCCAGCCCCATCACATGAGCAAACACGCATCTAATGTATTCTTTCTTCATAAAGCAATAAGCTCAACAAAAACAGAACCTCATCATATAACACGCACAGACCTCTCACTGGCCATACTAAATTAGACATTCTCAGTCACCATATCACAGCAGCTTAGAGAGTGTCTGTGATAAGAAAATAGCTAGAATTAAAACGAAACCAAGTAGGACTTAAAAAAAAAAAGCAGATACTAACATGGAAACCCTAAAAACGTTATATCACCTTATAACTCTAATGTGCACTGATCTGAACTATTACTGAATACAGTGCTATATTCTGTAGCCTTTGAACTAGCCACTTGAAACAACTTGAAAAATGTGCAAAGATTTCATATTAGATATATTACAGAGAAGGAAAACTTCAACTATTCAAAAACACTTTAGTCTCTTGTCATTTCATTTGGTTAAATCGATATTCTTCAAATCCCTGGTCAGTTGCACACTGTGATTTCAGTTTGTTGAGAATGGATCTTTGAGGGGTAAGGAACTATTCCTCTTATTCTTAAAATGTTGTAATCTCAGTGCTTGTGTATCTATAGAGGCATTAGAAGAGGAGTCAGACCTTTACACTGAGATTGCAGGACAGACTTACCCTTGAAAAAAAAATGTGCCTTCTTGTGTTGCTGGCTAGACTCGATGTCTGCCATTTCTGACTTTATATTTCTAATATTTTCTGTCTGAACACGGTAACTTCAGTTACTTAATATGAACACATTAAACTTTGTTTCTTACTGGTTACTTAGCAGGTATGACCTCTGTCTGATCTAAAAGACATGATATGATGGAGTGTTATTTTAAGTCTATTCTTAGAACACAGATGGGAAAGACTGGAAAGCCGAATTCTAAAAATAAATATCATTAACAGAAAATAAAAAAAATGAAAATCATTTACACAGTGCCTTTCAAGATTATGGAATGAACATCTCATTACTCAGGATGCCCAATCCGCCTATTTGGACCTGTTTGAATCTATCAAGATTCAACTCTTTACCCTGATCCTGGGCGACTAACTTCCCAAACACAGACTGGAAGAACTACTCATGCCAGAACAAAAATGTCCAGAGATTTCTTGATTTTGTCAATGCAAATGCCTTAGAACAGCTAGTCGATACCCCCACAAGGGGTGATAATATCTTGGACTTGGTATTAACCAACATGAGTAACCACTGCAGCATCCCTATAGTATCATCCTTCCTGGTAAGATCTGACCACACAGCGGTCACTTTCGAAATCACCATCTCACCCAACCCCCTCTAGCTTGGATCAGTGGCGGCTGGTGACCTCAAGTCAAAGGTTGGGCTGCAGGAGACAGCTGAATGGGTGGGCCAATTGGAAGGGATCTGGTCAACTAGAAAGGGGTGGAGCTATGCAAAAAAAACACAACGACTGGAACTTTAATTAAATACGCTGCCCTGGGTGCCAAACCACCATTACAAGAGTCCAATCAAGACAAAATGAAGTGTAAAAGAAAACATATTTCAATGCATTGGCTACATGACAGTTTACTTAATATCTAGATGGAAACAAAAAGGTTATGAGGCATGAAAAAATAAATTACTTTTTAAATACATTACTGGAATCCCAGTCAAAATCAAGTATAAAAAAAACAAGCAGCACTCGACTCAAACCACTTCTCCTTGCACCGCAGTTCTAATTATAATTTATATTCAGCTTTATAAAAGTATCAGGTAACATGCTGAAAGTAGCAATTTCTGTGATACCCCCACTTATAAAAATGTTTCTTATCCAAAAAAGATCTGCTGTCTGACAACAACTATTTACTTGTTTCATGGGGAACACATGATCAAACTAAAAAATGAACATCAAACAAGAAACAAGCTCAAGATAAATTGCTTAAAGGATTACTGCACAGGTTATGGACCAAATGATAGATTGGCATTCCGTTTAGTTTACAGGTAAAGCCTGCAAAGATGACTGCAAGTCACCAACAAATGCAATGAGCTTCTGAAAATACTGTAATCCTGTCCTTTATTATAAATAGTGTCATGCATTTCAATACCTAAGACTTATACGTTATCTAGTTATGCAAACATTCTCTGCATGGAAACAACAAAAAGGCTTTCAATGCTGGTAATTCTTTTAACAGTAGGCTTATTAAAGCTTACTTGCATCTTACAATCTCAGACAAGCTTACTTGATGGTCATTAAAGCACTGCTACTTAAACACAGAGCAACAGGGGCACTGCGATAGCATGCATTTTCTGAATAAGAAGAAGCATAAATCAACAGTATAAAAATATGACAGAAAACCAGAAAATTCTGCAAAATCAAGGACAGATGAAAAACCACTGTCGTACTTGTGTCTACCTTGGATAGGGGTACTTGTGTCTACCTTGGATGGGGGAATACTCTGCACACTTACACAGCATAACTGCTCCTTGCCTTGCTTGGACACATCCAGAGTCACTACATGGGGGAGTGGGGTGCAACAAGTATGTCACAATTTGAAATATCTCTGGCTGATGGTGATGGCTCTGACAGTCATACCTCTCAACCTCAGAGCAAGAAATCTGGACAAAGCCATACATAGAAGTGGGACAAAGGCCCAAAAATAAGGACATTTTTTAAATATTGCTCTTATAAACATAGAAAGACAACAGAATAATAGTAGGTCTTGTATTAGTATGATTTTTCTGAAGGGTATGAAATCTGAAACTCAAATGTCTGTCATTATTTTCTAACTTCAATCTTTAATGATTTGCCCCTAATTTGCCAGAAAACCACAATTTTATGAAAAACAGACCAAAAATGTGATGCAAAAATATAAAATTGCCACACAATACAGCTGGGAAAATGTCAAAGAAGGGACTTTTTTTAATATTGGTACTGTTAACTTGAAAAGCTGACAAAATAAAAGAATCTACATGCATTTCTGAAATAAAAGTAATCTATAACTCTAATCATTACAGTTATTTATCATTGTAAACCCTCCACATTTTCTTCCAAAACTACCTTGTTGCGGAGTGATTATTAAGGGGAGGGCAACATTTTGAGCCAAAATCGGGGACTGTTGAGAGGTTTGGATATTCCTAATTCTATAAAGCAATTTATTTGCACGTACCCTCAACCTCTTAATGCAGGAAATCTGGACAAGGTCAAATATATTGGGTGAACATACAAACAATACTAAAAATGGCTCTTGTATAAATTTAAGACAGTTGACAGAATAACAGGTCTTGTTTTAGCATGCATTTTTATGAACATTATAAAGTCTGAAACTCAATGTCTGTCATTATTTAGTGACGTCATTCCTAAATGATTTGCCAGAAAACCACAAATTTTATGAAGAACAAACCAAAAATAAGAAGCAAAAAATCTATTCATTCTGCAGAAGTCTACACAGTTGAGAGGTATAGTTCAGCTGGGGCTGTCTGAGTTTGCTGACCTTCCCCCTTCACTAAATCATGGTCAAATGGAACCTCCCCCTGCAGCCATTCCAATGTCCCATTCCTTTGCTATTTCACTCCATTTACCATAAACACTGTAATGTACATACTGCTTTACTTCTGTGATGATTTGGATTTCATTTGAAAGTTTTAATTTGCATTTTACAGCACAAACACTAATAGACAACTGCAAAACAAAGCAATGTAGTCTCACAATGAAAATAGACTTAGCATAAAAACGTCTCTGCCCTTGAAACTCACATTCATTGAAACCCACATTCACAGAAAACAGTGGCAGATAAAGATCAACTTTGGGCTGTTTTCAAATCATAGGCTCTTTGCACATGAAACATACATGTGTTCTTTGATACACCTTCCTGATTGTATTAAATTATATTCCTTGTACAATACAGTACAGTTAGACGGCGTTTGAAATTTATTGTTTTGAACATTTTTCCAGTAAACGATGAAACAAAATGCATGCACCAATAATGACAAAACTGCCCAATTCAGAATATTTCCATCATAAAAGTCTACTCAAACTTCTACAGTCCACCAGTATCAGTAAATATGCACAACCTCTGAAGAATTAAAAGTCATCTAAATAATTCCACATTAGAGAGAGCCATAACTAATGAAGAGGTTGCTGCTTCATTTACAAATAAAGTGCCTGTTTACCCCTTGAGGAATAAATTGCCTATATTACATTAAAAAATGATAAGCTAGTAATACTGCAATAGGGAATGGATGGCAAACTGATAACAGGCTCATAGTTACTAAGTATCTTCGCCATAAATGACTGCAGAATCCAGCACTGCATTTACATACTGTGGGAGTAGAACCTATATCCTTCTGCATCAAAAGCAAGTACACTACCTGTTGTGCTATTAACAATGCAAGCAGATTTAGCATAGGCAGCACTAAACTTCTCTTCCCCTGCAGCTCTCAGCTCCTTGCAAAATCTACTCGACACTCAGCTGCATCTTTGAACTTTCCAGCAAAAAATCTGGAAAAAGCCAAAATGTATGGGGGGGGGACAAAAGCTCAAAAACCAGGGACACATTTTAAACACTGCTTGTATAATCTTGGAAAGTTGCTAGAATAAAATCCTGTATTACCACCATACATTTCACTGCCAAGTCTTGAACCCAGGACCCTGTGCAAAACAGTCAGAGCAACATACCACTATGCCATATCAGCTGTTTTGTGAAAGAGAGTAAGACTGAAACTTAAATGGCTACCATTTAGTGAATTCAGTTCTCACATAGAAAAAGTATTTGCCCCCTTCCTGATTTCTTATTTCTTTGCATGTTTGTCACACTTAAATGTTTCAGATCATCAAACAAATTTAAATATTAAACAAAGATAACCCAAGTAAACACAAAATGCAGTTTTTAAGTGATGATTTTATTTATTAAGGAAAAAAGCTATCCAAACCTACACGGTCCTATGCGAAAAAGTAATTGTCCCCTTGTTAAATCATGAAGTAACTGTGGTTAATCACATTTTTGGAAAAGCGGAGTTCAATTTCACTAGCCACATCCAGACCTGATTACTGCCAGACCTGTTGAATCAAGAGAACACTTAAATAGAATCTGTCAGACACAGTGAAGTAAGTCAAAAGATCCCAAAAAGGAAGACATCATGCCGGGATTTAAAGAAATTCCGGAACAGATGAGAAACAAAGTAATTGACATTATCAGTCTGGAAAGGGTTACAAAGCCATTTCTAAAGCTTTGGGACTCCAGCGAACCACGGTGAGAGCCATTATCCACAAATGGAGAAAACATGGAACAGTGGTGAACCTTCCCAGGAGTGGCCGGCCTACAAAAATTACCCCAAGAGCGAAGCAACGACTCATCCAAGAGGTTACAAAACAACCCAGAACAACATCTAGAGAACTGCAGGCCTCACTTGCCTCAGTTAAGGTCAGTGTTCATGACAACCATAAGAAAGAAACTGGGCAAAAATGGCATGCATGGCAGAGTTCCAAGGCGAAAACCACTGCCGACCAAAAATAACATAAAGGCTTGTCTCACTTTTGCCAAAAAACATCTTGACGATCCCAAAGACTTTTTGGAAAATATTCTGTGGCCTGATGAAACAAAAGTTTAATTTTTTGGGAGGTGTGAGTCCCGTTACATCTGGCGTAAAAGTAACACAGTATTTCAGAATTTCAGAAAAAGAACATCATGCCAACAGTCATACATGGTGGTGGTAGTGTGATGGTCTGGGGCTGCTTTGCTGCTTGTGGCCCTGGATGACTTGCTGTGAATGATGTTCCACAAATTCTGCTCTCTACCAAAAAGTCCTGAAGGAGAATGTCCGGCCATCAGTTCACGCTGAAGTGCACATGGGTTCTGCAGTAGGACAATGATCCAAAACACATCAGCAAGTCCACCTCTGAATGGCTTAAAAAAACAAACTGAAGGTTTTGGAGTGGCCTAGTCAAATTCCGGACATCCAAATGAGATGCTGTGGCATGACCTTAAAAAGGCAGTTCATGCTCGGAAACCCTCCAATATGACTGAATTAAAACAATTCTGCAAAGAAGAGTGGGCCAAAATTCCTCAACAGAGATGTGAAAGACTCATTGCCAGTTATCACAAACGCTTGACTGCAGTTGTTGAGGCTAAAGGTGGCACAACCAGTTATTAGGTTTAGGGGGCAATTACTTTTTCACATAGGGCTATGTAAGTTTGGATAGTTTTTTTTCCTTAATAAATAAATTCATCACTTAAAAACTGCATTTTGTGTTTACTTGGGTTATCTTTGTCTAATATTTAAATTTGTTTGATGATCTGAAACATTTAAGTGTGACAAACATGCAAAAAAATAAGAAATCAGGAAGGGGGCAAATACTTTTCCATTGCACTGTACTTAGAGGATCTGTTTTCCCAATGGGCTACCTATGTGTTTTTTAGGAAGCCATGATACCAAGAACCAAACAACGATCGGTTCTTATTGGATACACCACTTGCATTCAGGCTCACAGTGAGACTGTCTGAAGATCTACACTCATACATCCGTCTATATACCCCTACACTTACAAGCTGAGGTCACATCGGACATATGACTCAAAGAAAGTTACGCTTTGGCACCCTAACTGGATGCCAGTGGTGTTAACCCATTTGTTTGGAATGCTGCGACAGTGATCTCAGTTAGTACATCTGCAGAGGACATGGAATGAAGCTTTACTAGAAAACCGCAATGTTTCTTGTATAAATATTCATTGCTTTTTCATGCTAATGTGAAGACACCTTTACTTCACAGACCAAATGCTTTTTACAAATATGTTGTGTCTATCCTGCAAGCGACAGACAATGAATCAGGGTGTTGATTACTGCTGAGGTCAATGTTCCAAGCACCATCAACTGAATCGACTGTTGACTGCTGTTTTACCAAATAAGGAATCAAGGGCATTTTTTGGCTACAATGTGATGTTCAATTTAAAAAAAGAAGGTCCTTCTCTATTGGGTGAAGAAATCAAAGTCACAAGGGAGACCGAAGCTTGGTTCCAAACACTGCTAAGGGTCCACTGTGGTGTTCTCATGTGAACTTTGAATGGAGGCTTAGAATAATCAAGGGTGACATGAAATCCAGAAAGGTTAATTACTTGTCTTGCTGTGATTTTTTCCCTCATTCTGCAAAGGCGTATCATTACATTCTGAACTTCTGATAGTTTGATCTGGGAGGGAGATGTTTACATTTAGATAAATCTACAGCCAGAAAAGTTACCAATGTTGAAGGAGTCACGGATGATTTCTTGTAGTTTACTGTAACCCCAAAGATGGACTCAAGCAGACAACCAATCTGATATGCAGAAGGAACAGTCCTTGAGACAGGGAAACTAAAAGGCAATCATCTATCATAAAGAAAAATGGTTATACTTTGTTTTTTTTTTTTGAGAAGTCTAAGCAAGCACTGGAGCTAAATATCTGGCAGAAACTCAGGGGAACTACTAGCAGTTTTAAGAGTCAAAGCTGAAAACTAAAAATGATGTCCATCTGAAACTAGAGTTGTTTTCTGTGGGATGGACTTATTAGCATAATAGGCAAGTGTCTTCATTGTCCACTATTATGCAAGGTCCCTCTTCTATAAAGTGCAGCAGTGTCTTCAGTGTTAGCATTCTGACTGTGTGTACAAGTTTTCAGATTTAACACTGATCTCTAAATGCTGCTCTTTTCGGAAGCAAGAAAGAGTATGGAATAGCAGTTTTGGCCAATTTCCATAATGTCTTTCTACTGCATCAGTGGTTCTAGCGGATGAAAAACCTGCTCTATTTGATGCAACAGAAGAAGTAAGGAAGATGCAAACAGCTTAAAGTTTCTAACGAACCTCTGCAGTATATCTTGAGCAACACTATTTAAAACCCACCTGCATGTGGTTATTAATTGTTAAATGTTGACGTGTTGCTAATCACTGCTTCCCAAAGGTAATGGGGAAAGGGAAAGATTAGTTTGTAGTCCTACTGATGATGTCTGTTGGTACTTTACTTTCCCTCCAGACCCAGAGATTGGTGATGAATGTTTCCGTTGATATCATCTGTGCCATGCAGACTTACAGCAGGGGAAAAAAAAAAGTCTTGCTGGTAGGGCAATTCCTTGAAACTGAAGGGTATCATCTCGGGGTAGAAGATTCTGTTTTATCCTTCTTCCCTATCTATTAATTACATCTGCTGGCTGACATGTCAGTGATTTTTTTAAACAGGTACATTTACCAGTCAAGACTAAACATCTGGATATTTTTCTGTCCTTGATGCCTCTTCACCATTATACTAGACACAGCAGAACCTGATACCTGCATTTAAAGAATCATATGCACATTTTAATGTGTACCATCTTATTTTATCTGTAGTGGCAGTACATTTCTCCACGTTTTCCCTCTCTGTACAAAGAAATACAAAGGGTGGGTAAACATACGTTGATTTACCATTACAGTGAACCTCCCCTGAAGAAGACTCTTATCTTATCAGTCTTGGGGCCTTCAGAGGAAGAATGCGCCATTACCATAAGGAAATGTTCTGCTCGATAATGCTTGCTTATGTATCACATGACTATAGTGTTGGCTGTGAATACTCAAAGAAGACCTGGCTTCCAGATGTTCAAGAAGACTAGAGAAACTTGGATGAAGACCCTCATCTCTTTCAGGTTGATGTGTTTCCTTTGTAATTTTGGCTGCCATCTGTCCTGGACTCTGAGTACTTGTCCAAACCCCCCAGACTTCACATGAAGCATCTGTGTACATCTTCTGCACTGGAACTGGTTGGGAGAAGGGAAGCCCTGGCTTGAGTTTCATTTGATCGGTCAGCCATGAGGGCTCCTTCTTGATACAAGGCATGATGGGAATCATAGTGTCTAGAGGATGGGAATGTTGGTAATGGACTGTTTTCAGGTATCCCTGAACTTTCCTCATACGGAGTCTGGCTAGAGGCAGCATTGGGATAGTAGCTGCAATGAAACCCAGAGCTCTTAAAATGTCCTTGGTTGAGCATTAGTTGAGAGAGGAAAGACTGTGAAAGTAAGCTGCAAGACTCTGCACTTTTTTCTAAGGCAAGTAAACCTGCATCTTTCTATATCCGTCCAGTCTACAGCCCAAAAGCACTTGGTCCTGGTTGGGCTGCAGTGAAAAATGTTTTGTAGTTAACAGTGAACCCCAACTGTATGTGCAGGAGGAGGTTGAGGGTGAACTGGAGAAGTCATAGCAGGATATGTGGCAAGGCCGCCTGGATTAGCAGATCATCTAAGCAGGGAAATATCTGAATTCACCAAGTTTGATAGAATGCTATCACTGGTGCTGGACACTTCTGTGAAAATACCTGCGGCTGTGGAAATCCCAAAATCCAAAGTAGTACACTTAAAGTGAGATGCGCTGGTATAGAACCTAAGGAATCTCCCGCAAGGGGGTGAATTGTTATATGGAGGGAGGAATCCTTTAGATCCAGGGATACTAGATATGCCTCAGGAAGTATGAAAGGCAGCAGTATGTGCAGTGTGAGCACTTTACGGTTGGCACTTTTAAGGAGGTGTTTAGCAGGCAAAGATCCAGTATGGGTCTCCAGTGCCCTTTTTTAACTAAGTAAAACCCTCTTCCTATGAATTCTATGGACACTGGCTCTATAGTGCTTTGTTCCTGCAATTCCTGGAGTATGGGTGGTAGAAGATGGAACTGATTGTGTGTGGGGGGGTATACTACTCAGAGGGGGAAGTTATTTCCAGGCCACAGCATAACCTTTTTTTAAATGAAAGCACCCAGTGGTCTGTGGTGGTCTTTTCCCCAGCTTCAGATTGACTGGAGAGGAGCAGGGCAGGACCAAGGAGCTGGGGGAGTGATTTACAGATAGCAATTTTTCCCCAAAGGGAGGACACTTAGATGTGGGATTATGTGGTTTCTAGGGAATCTCTTTCTGGTAGCCTTCTTGTGTTTTTGAATGGGTCTGGAATTTCTTCTAACAAAAGAGGTGGACTTGGCTGGGAAATTTTCTCTTGTATCTAAGGCACAGAGGTTATGAGAATCTGTATGGAGTCTCAGTGTTTTGTCTTGCTCTTGTAGGGCTTTAAATAAGTTGGCAGCATGTAGACCAAACAAAAGGTTCTTGTCTAAAGGAGAATCAATACGACTGGCTTTGACATCTTTTGGCAAGGATTAATTTCACAGTATGCATGCATACCTGCAAATGACAGGGCCAGTAGAAGCTGTTCTAGAAGAGTCCTCTACAGCACAGCTACATTTTATAATGTATCTGGATACCAGAGTAGATTAAAGACAACATTTGTTGTTTGGAATATGACCCCTGTGGATCCACCATCACCTTGTTTAAGGAACTGAGTATGGATAACAAATCATCTGGGTTTGATAATTAATAGCCTTGAATGCCACAGTAGAGGAGGTATAAACCTTTTTGCCCCACCTATCCATAGCCCTACTACCTTTGACTTAAGGGAGGGCATTGACAAGAAGTTTTGAAAGTTTATCATTAAAGAGAGAGGGATACAGCAGAGGGGTCAGTCACAGAATTCTTGTACAAGAACTTAAGTTCATTAGTAGCTTTATAAAATCTGTCTGGTCTTTTGAGAGCAGGAGGCTGCAAATCAAGATAGATGTGGAAGTCTTGAAAGCATCCAAGAAAGCCTCCAGAACTGGAGGGACAGGTGAAGGCTCATTTATTACAGGTTGTAATATGTTTTGTGGACCTCCATAATCTGTCTAGACTAGCCCTCAAAATGTTTCATTATGTTTATAATTGTCTCCTCAAATGAAGCTTCAACAGAATAGTCAGGGTAATGGAGTCTTCATATTTAGAAAGGATTTGGCCGGGGGAGTGTTTTTGACAGGAGTATGCTAGAGAATGATTAGAGTCAGAGTCATCTTCCTCTTCAGAAGATGATGAATCTGCAGTAAATTCTGGGGGTGTGGCTGGAGGAGGTGGGCAGAAAAAAAAGGTTTCAGGAACATAATGGACTTGAGCAGATCTTGAGAAAAGTCCATCCTTTCCTTCTCCCTAGATAGGGAGGAGAAGAGACATGCTTATTTTTTTGTAATTTTTCCTCTGGTGTGACATCCACCTGAGCCAAGCAGGTGGTTCAGACTCCTGAATCCCCTCTACTCATCACTCAATAGACCCACTGTAGAGTACAACGCCCCTTTTGGTATGTACCTCACAAGACAGCTACAACAACTGGAAAGGCTGCAGAAATACCTCACAAAGAGGATTACCGGCCTCAAACAGATGCCCTACGCAGACAGTCTCAAAATACTCCAGCTTTACTCCGTTGCATATCACCTACTCTCTAGGGACCTAAACCTTGCCACCACAATAAACAGAACATGCTGGAGGGATAGACTCCTGTCCCAGAGACTTCCCATACTCTGGAACAAACTACCTATCTATATCAAACAAAGCTCCTCATTAGCACTCTTCAAGAAAAATCTTGATGACTGGATGGGAAATAGGAACTTCACCCCGGGGATCACTTCTGTGGCTTTGCTCGACAGGGGTACAGGAAAATAATTTTCTTGGGTGAAGAAAGCCAGGGTACCTTTTTGGCTAGGCTTATACAGGCCCAAGGGCCAATAACCTAGTACCTAGCTATGAACCTGATGTACATTGATTAACTAAACACGGATCCCGTCCCTAACTAGACTCTGTGGGATGCCTTCCAGGCCCACTAAAATGATGATCTATGGTTCACCTTCCTCTGTGGGAGTAATTTCCTCAGTTATAAGGCTCACTGATAACATACTTGCCTGTGCAGTCATACAAACCATGGGTTATGGAACCTCAGCAGGTGTGTGGAATCAGAAAAAGTAGATTGAGTATCCAAACCTGAACCTTTTGATATTTTTCTGGAGGTGTGGAGGTACGTCTGGGAATGCAGAAGTCATATTGGAGTAAACCAAATGCTTCAGATATTAGGGCTCCCAGAAAGTTTTCAGCAATGCCAGACAGGATATCAAAGTCATTCACACAGTGAACTGGCAGATGGAACAGACCTTCTAGCCATGTTCTACTCCTAGATGGAAGAGACTCTGGGTATGCGGATCATTGTACATGGTTTGACTACAGCATCCACACTTACCCTTCCCTACCTGACATCTGATACAGATATAACACAACAATTTAGGTAATTAAAGAATGGTTTCCCAATAGGGCACTTGATAACCTTTTATCTGTAACTGTAATTGGAGCTTTTCTCCCCAGGCCGCCACTAAAAATGGATCACTAATCCAGTGGACTTTCCTGGTCACCAAATGTCAATAAATAAATAAATGGCACTACTGTTCCAACAATCAAATGACAATCAGTCTGACAGATACAAAACTTGCTTTCTGGCTGGCTGTGAGATAGTCCAAGGATCTACGTTCTTACGTCCACATATATAACCTAATGCTTACAAGCTCTCACACATTGGGTGTACAACCTAGGGAAGGTTAAGCTTTGGTACCCTGATGAACATCAGAGGTGATAACCTATTTGTTTGGAACACTACAACAGTGATTTCAGTCAGGACAAAAAGTTTTACTTTAGCATGCATTTTCTGAAGGATATGAAGTCTGAAACTCAAATGTCTGTCTGTATTTATTGGTTTCAATCTTCAATGGCTTCCTAGAAACCCACAAGTTTTATGAAGAACAGACCAGAAATATATGCTAAAGATCTGGATATTCTGCACAGTTGTAAAGTATGGTTGCACATTTTCATACTGAATATTTAATCTAAGAACAGACACAGAAAAGACTGAAAGAAAGAATAGAAAAAAATAATTGGTACACTCTGGACTCTCACATGCTTTTTACAGTTCATCTCTGGCACAGGAAACAAAATATGGTCGCTCTGAGCACAAACAATGGTGAATGCTTGGAGCATTTGCAGTCATGTTTCTCCCAACAACGAAAGACTGCAAAAGATTTTACATCATGTGTCACAATGACAAACAAAAATAATGAACACTTAAGCACAGGAAATATTAGCTGACTGAACTGAAACTTTAAGACTTTTACATTTTGAATTATGGAACATGAAAATTAATGTACACATTTAAAGAAAAGAAACAAACTTCTCTCACCTCCTTTCCATTCTTTGTGAAGAATACTGTGGTAAGTCCAGCATCAAATGATACAGAAAGTATCCCACAGCCAATTCTGTCACCAGAACTGCATTTTGACCCAAACTGCTGGCCTACTGTGTTTCCATTATAAACCCTTTAAAATGGAGAAAATGTAATGAGAAAATAAGCCTGTGCTGTCTTGTATTACAACAGCAACGTATAAAATTTGATTCAATAAAAACACATTTACAATCTGTTCATTAAAATACAGCTGAAGTTGCAATTGGAGACAGCTGAACAAGATCAAGTAAAATTGTTATGGTGACTAGGCCAATTTCAAAATATACATATACAAAACTGATTAATTATGCAGACACCAACATCTCCACATCAGTGCTCATTCTCAAATTTCTGACAGAAAGAAAAATTTGAATGAAGATGTTTTCATTACACTTACATTTTTCTCTGTCTTTTCCAGTTACTTCCACTCCAATATTTGTATAAGCATGCTTTATAGAAATGCTGAATTTTTAGCAGATGACATCAGCTGACTCAATAATCCGTTTCCAAACGGAAGGGATAACTAGAGAGCATACTTGGCCATCTTATTTTCTTTCCCCTCTTAAGAAATACTTTTGCAACATGAACTACAGAATGCTAACATTTTTACCATAGTACCTCCTCAGAAAGGCTGTTCCAAACATTCTGTAGCATTTTTGTGAAAAAAAAAAAAAAATCATCTGATCTGCTCTAAGCCGTCCGCCCTTTATTTTCAAAATTCATCCTCCTTATCTTAAAAATATCCCCCATAAGGACTGCTGACACCTCTAAAGAACAAAGTTGCAGTCAAGCCACCCTTTACAATCTTTCATAAATACTACACACAGTAAGCTATCATAGTCTTTCTTTATAAGGCTTACTGCACAGACTGAATACCATATTTTAGCAGTTCTCTTAACTGCTGCGACATGATGTTCTTGCAAATATATGAGGTCACAAGGCCACCATCTAATCATCCAGATTTGGAAGGGAGTGGTTTAAACATCTTCAAAGTCCCAGAGAATCAACCGGTTTCCTATTGCTGACACTTCTTCCTACGCATCTCAGTATCTGGGAATGGCAGACTACAGCAATGATCATTTGAACATCTACTGTAAGGCTAAGTTTACTTGCACAACTATAGTATGTTCATCATATTGATCACTGCTGCAGTAACCTTAGCTATACGGGCAGATTACCCTAGTTTAGTACCTTTGGAAGGTGGAAGGACAAGGGTATAGCAGCCCCTGAAGAATAGTCCTAGCAAAGCCTGATCTAGACCTACAGAAGGAATCAAGCTTGTAATGCTTTGTAAAAGCACAGATGAAGCTAAGGCACTGGCTGAGTGGGCCTTGACCTTGCATGGAATAGTTCTGCTGTGGTAAGTATAACAAATGTCAGACAACCATTTGGAAACGCACTGCTTTTACAAAGGTTGTCCCCACTCCTTACCTTCACAAGAAATTAACTGATCCAAGGATATGAAAGATTGTCAAGATAGTACCAGACTTGTACGTGGACATCCAATCATTTTTAGGTTTAGAAAAAAATGGGAATATGGATAGTTTGGCTTAAAGTATACTCTGTTATCTCTTTAATCATAAAAGGATTAGTTCTCAAAAAAAAAAATCTCTGTGGAAAATGAGATAGGGTTGACTCACTCTAAGAGCTTGCAACTCGGATAACACTCTGGCATAAATCAGAGTAATCAGTAAAACGGTTTTCCATTTTAAGAACTTCAAGTCAGCTACATTAACTGGTTCTAATGGAGAAAGTGTTAGCTTCTCTTAACACAAAATTAAGATTCCGAGAAGGGGTTGCCTGTTTTCTTGGAGGCGTCTTACGCAAAACCCCTTTCAAAACCATTTTGACATGAAAAAACAAGGAAAGAGGAGGATCCATGGGCAGACATGCTGAAATGACCAATAACTGAACCTTAATAGAGACATAAGAAAGGCCACAGGAAAGTAACTCTCAAATACTGCAAAACCAGAGAACAACTAGCCCTGAATGGGTGCTGGTTATGTTGTTAGCACCACCTAGAAAACTTTTCCATTTGTTAATACATGATTTTCTAATTAGAGGCTTTCTTGCCTCCATTAGTATCTGCTGCACATCTTCAGTAAATAGGAGCCTGAAGGCTTAAGATCCTATCATCCAGGCAGTCATATGAAGTTGATTTGGGGCAGGTTGTCTCAAACACTCAGACTCTTTGAGTAGGTCCATTCCATGAGGAAGCTTCTGGTAGTTGCTCCTGGACATTTTCAAAAGAAGGGAGAACCACTGTTGTCTGGGCCAGAGGGAAGTCACCACAATGATCTTGCAGGATTCCTCTGGAATCTTCAGAAGTAACCCGGATATCAGTGGAAATGGTAGAAAGCTATACATTCCTGTCCAAGGAAAAGAAAGGTAAATATCTTTCAGCCCTTCTTGCATGGAGTCTTGAAGTAGAACCTTGCCACCTGACAGAAGGCAAATAGTTGTACCAAATAACCTCTCACAGATTTATCAAATCTTGGAAGATCCCCTAATCTAGTTTCTGTTAATGACACCCTGCCCTTGTCCTGCTCGGCTTTCTTCCACAAAATTTTTCTCTAACAGAATGTTTGATTGATTGATGCCTATAGAGTGAGACTGTGCTGCGAAGCAATATCCCAAGCAAATATGGATAGTCTGCCAAGGGGGGGGGGGTTGGTTCCCCTTACGGTATTGACTGTAACAACTCAATGAGGTCCCAGGGACCAGAGTTGAATCAGAGAGTTGACTGCCTTAATCAGGGCAAGCATCTCTTACATTTATGTGCTTGCATCTGTCCTTGGTGTTCAACACTGTACTTTTATCCATTCTGAAACTGTTCCCCAAGCAAAGCCAGAAGCTTCTGTGGTGACAGGCTAGTTTGGAAAAAGAGAGGAAGTAGGGGAGACCCAGATTCTGAGATATTTGCTGTCTCCACCAAGAGGACGAATTTTGCATTCCTTATCCAATTATCCAAGTTGCACTTAAATTGGGTTAGGGAGGAACCCTGCTTCACATGGATGGGGAGCCTGTTCCAGAGAAGCGGTAGTTTATGGGATACATAACAGTCTCACTAGCAACTCCTATTTATGTCACAAGCAAGGTTTAATTCTTTAAAACAGGTAATCCTGGTGTTGTTTGTTTTGCGGATATGGAGGAAGTCCATCAGAGTGGTGTCTGACAATGCCTTTTATGCCAGGAATAGATCTCCCCTCAATAGCTTGAAGGAGACAGAATACAGAGGACAGGGCTTTGAGGCAGTCTGCACAGGACAAGTTATTTAAGTAATTTATTCTTTTAGTGAGGAATGTTTGTAGACATTCCAATTGTTGGATGTGCCTGGTTAGGTACATACCAAAGAAGGAAATGTACTCAATGACAGGTCTGATGAATGCTGAACACAGTGGAACAATAACCTCCTTGAACCTAGATGTCATACCTTTGTTTAGAATATTTCACAACATAGAATGATTTCCTCGCTACCTTAGACTCATGATGGTCAAAGGCTAGATTACCTGCCTATGCATGTTCCCAAGTCCTTGCCTACTGGGTTGACTCTTAGAGGTGTATTGTCAATATGGCAGTTATGAGGGGTGGCTAACTTCCTAAAGGATACTATTATGCATTTCTGGCACTTAGTTTTAGTCCAAGGCTCTGGCACCTGTGTATTGTCAATATGACAGTTATGAGGGGTGGCTAACTTCCCAAAGGATACTATTATGCATTTCTGGCACTTAGTTTTAGTCCAAGGCTCTGGCACCTGTTATTTGCATGTGTCAGCCCTTCTTAGAGAACATTAGTGTCAGTGGGGGATTCTACAACTTCTCCTAATTTGCAATCATCTAGAAATCTGTCAGCCAGAGGTCCTTGACATTGGCCTTTACTTCAGAGGTGTAGATGCCAAAAAGGTGCAGTCCCAAGATCAATCTCTGAAGGTCTCCACTGGTGACTGGCCTCTTTGTAGAGAGAGGATTTCCCAATTCCAAACTCCTAGGTCCTTTCTGTGAGACAGCTGGCTATCCACCAGGAGGCATAAGGATTTATACGTAACCTCTTGAATTTGTCAAGCATGCCAGAGTAGGGTATTGCATCAAATGCCTTGGCCGGGTCAACACAGGCAGAGTGAACTGTTTTGCTCATGTACATTGCTTTGGTGACCTTCTCAAAGTTGTCCACCAGGTTGAGTACGTATGATCTACCCTCAACCAAAACCAAACTGGGTTGAGTCTAGTGTCTGGAGGTTTCCTAGATCATTACTGATCATTTTTCATAATTCTTTCCATGGCTTTGCACATGAGACTAGTGAGACTTATGAGTCTGTAGTTATCAGGGTCTGTAGATTGTCTACCTTTGTGCAGAGGGATGTCAGTTGCTGTTTTCCATTTGTGAGGCATGAAGCCTGCTTGCAGGCTATGGTTAAATAGCGATTCCAGAGGGCCCGACATGTCATGTTTCATGCTATATAAAAGATAGCCTGGGATATTGTCAGGCCCCATCAATGCAGTGTTCTTGGCCTTACAGAGGACAATGAGGATTAGTGATGATAGGCAAAGTTATATTTGATGGTATGTTCTGGGGGAGACTTCACAGGAAAGAGAGGTAAAGTTAGAGCTAAATTTGTCTGCCAGTATGTTTGCTATATCTTAAGGCTCAGTATAAGTGACTGCAACAACAATGAGCTCTGTGGCTGTCCTTGTTTTGGGAAGCCAATTTTACCTCAGATTTGGCTTTGGTAGACTATTTATTCTCTGAGTTGTTTAACTTGATAAGAGTGCTTTATCCTGCTGAGTGTGGAAGTTTGTGGTAATTGCCATTTTCCAATTGCATAGGAAGGAAGAATCAATGTTACCTGAACCAAAAAGGAGTCTCCACAATAATTTTGGAGTCCCAAATCTTCAGAATTACCCTGAATATCAGGCAAAAGGATGGAAATGCATAAAGGAACATTTCCAACCGTGGGAATGAAAATGCATCTATATTTGTCAGGCTTACTTAAAAGAAACCCTGTAGCAAAATTTGTTTAGTTGTCTGTTTCAAAAGCAGGTGAACAGACCTGTTTGCAGTGTCCCCCATAACTGGACCTACTCCACGAAGACCTCTTTCATTCAACTCCCACTTGTAAGAGTCTGTCCTAGTCTTTCTCAGCTTGTCTGCCACTACATTTTGCTCTGATGGAATGCAAGATGCTTGGAGGTTAAAATAAGGCTGTAGAGCTACCTCCCAGGCCATAACATCTAACCTGTGTAGAAGATACAACCTGGTGCACCCAATCTGTTTCTGTAACAGATCACTATGGTATTGTCTGCATTCTCCTGAAGAGGTCCAGGGGACCACAGATAATGAAGAGATTTCAAGGCATGGATCACTGCCAACATCTGACATTTATGTGCTTTGCTCTATTCAAAGCATTCCACAGGCTTGTTTCTTTATCCCCCTAAAAAACTGCACTTGAAGAAAATTTTGAGGCGTCTGGTTATATATACTGACTTGGGATCTGTGGTGGAAAGTGTATATATGAATTTAAAGCCATTTGCTCTCTCCACCACTGCACTTCTTTTTCTAAGAAAGCCCAAAACTGAAGTCCAGAATTCCAGAGGATGAAGATGTTGGATCCATTTTTTTTAAATCACTGACTTTTTCTCATGTGCAATCTGGTGAGGGGAATCATAGAAGCCACAAACCCTAGATTCCAGAGATATTCCCTTACAGAAGTCTGAGACTGACCAGAGAAGCTCAGAAAAGTTTCCAGATACACAGAAGAAGGAGAAATTTTAAGAAAAGCCTTTTGCTGAAAGGTGTTTAGAAGGCAGCCCAGAAACACAATCCTATGTGATGGCGTTAAGGAGGATTTTTGTACATTTATCTGGAATCCAAGATTGGTAATAGGAGATTTAACCCATGATAAGGACTCTTGACATTTGGGAGAAGACTCTGCAAAGATAAGCAAGTTGTCTAAATATGGAAACATGTGAATGTTCTGTAGTCTGTAATGATGTAAATACTCCCTGAAGTTGTAAATGACAGTGTGAAGCAGAGAACTGCTAATGTGATCCACATATAGAGAACGTGAGAAACTTCTTAAAGCCTAAGGTATTGCCCATGGCACTCGAATGTGGAATAAGAGGTAATAGAAATGGAAGGGTCAGCATTTTGAATTTTGGTATTTCTGCACAAGGTTGAGGAAGGAAATTTCTAGAACTAGTAAGAAAGCTTTTCCTTTTTTTACCAGAAAAATTCTGGAACAGTCTTTGCACCTTAGATCTAAAGGCACTGGTTATATCACTGCTATGGTGAGTAAGTGATGCAGAACCAGAGAAAAAAATATATGTTTGGTTCATAGGATGGGAAGGAATTCTCCTGAAAGGAGAGGCGGTATTTGTGTCCAGTGACAAATGTAGCCCTCCTGAACAATCTGTTTGCAATGGGGAATGTACAGCCCAATTCCTGGACAGACGTTGAAAGCAGGGTCAGTAGGGGAGGGCATGGAAGACAGATTGCTGGCATAGTCATTCTGACGAATTATACTGTTCCCTTTTTTTTTTGGAAAGGATCTTTGTTTATTGTTGTTCCCCTCCTGCCATCTCTTTTTTACTCCCAGTTTGCCTTGAGTTGGCAGGGATTGCTTGTTTTGTCTTTTAAAGAGAAATGAGTAATTGGGAGATTCATAAAGGGAGTTTTATAATACATTAGGTACTCTCTAAACTTCGCTCTTTCATCAAATTGTTTGAGGACCTAATTAGCAAAAGGACCAAACAAAACATTCTTATCTAAAGCAGAACTCAACATTTTCAGGCTGTACCTCACCAGTAAAGTTTTGGTCATGTAACCAGGTACATCTCCTCAAAACTGTAGCAGGAACCTTAAATACAGCATCAGCGGAATCATAGACATTCTTCAAAGCATGTTTGGACACTTGAAAAAATTTAACAGTAAGAATCAAATAGGAACTATCCTCTGAAGGAAGTGATTTGGACAATTTCCTCAAATTATCTGCTCAAAAACAGAATAAACTTTCACATATGTGCCTGGTTGTTAAGAATTCTATAAGCTAAGGTGGAAGAAGAGAAATGAGAAGTTATGTACCTACCATAATGTTCCATGTTAGTTGTCTTCTCTCGCCTTCTTTCTTGCTTGATGGGTTCGGAGCCGATCCTCGGCTCCGACTCGGCACTTGCTAAGCTTGAGAGTCACTTTTACCAGCTCGAGGCAGCCCCATATCCCATGATGCAAGGCGGTAAGTACCCAGATCTCATTTGATGACAAAGGGGCAATAGCACCTAGCATAAAAACTTCCCAAAGGAAGAAAGAAGGAGAGAAAAACCTGCATGATGGTAGAAGGACCAGGTCTGTATGGTCTTCAGAACTATAATTCTTTGTAGAGAAAGGTCTGTCCAGGCTTGGGGGAAGGAGGGAGGGTCGCAAGAAAGAAGGCGAGAGAAGACAACTAACATGGAACGTTATGGTAGGTACATAACTTCTCAATGTTAAGTTGTCAATCTCACCTTCATTCTTGCTTGATGGGACCGCGTCCCTAGCACCTCTATCCTGGGTGGCTCAATGGAACAGACTCTTGAGGACGGTAGAGCCAAAACTGGCTCTGTCCCTGGAGGCCAAATCCAATTTGTAATGGGAAACAAATGTATGAAGAGTGGCCCAAGTGGCCGCTGCACAAATAGTGTCTAAAGGAAGTCTAGCTTGAAAGGCTGTAGAAGTAGCTAAGCTTCTGGTTGAATGTGCTTTAGGTTTTGAGCACAGCTGTTTTCCCCTGAGCCGATAAATTTCAGAGATGACAGAAGAAAGCCATCTAGATAAGGTCACTTTTGAGACAGGAAGGCCTTTCTTGTTATCAGCATAGGAAACAAAGAGTTGATCAGATTTCCTGAATTGTTTTGTTCTGTCCAAATAATATCCGAGTTGGTGGTGGACATCAAGATAATGTAGTTTTTGTTCCGATCTGTTTGAATAGTTTGGAAAAAATACAGGGAGATCAATGGCTTGATTCAAATTAGTCTTTGAGGTGACCTTAGGCAAAAAGGTCGGATTAGTTCTCAATGATACTCTGTCTTTATGGAAGACCAAATAGGGGGGGCGAACAGATAGAGAATGAAGTTCAGACACCCTCCTAGCCGATGTAATAGCTACCAGGAACAAAGTTTTCCATGAAAGAAATTTCAGGGAACAAGAAACAGCTGGCTCGAAGGGGGGAAGAATCAAGGATGTCAGCACTAAATTTAGGTCCCATTGAGGAGGAGGTCTCCTGACTGGAGGCTTCAGGAGGAAAATTCCTTTCAAGAAGGCTCTACAAAGCCTGTGGGACATGATATTTTTATCTGCAAACCCGACATGAAAGTTCGAGATAGCAGCCAACTGAACTCTAACTGTGGAAGAAGAGGAGCCCGCGTGAAAAATCTCCGCTAAGAAATCCAAAACTGCTTGAACTGGAGCAGTGAAGGGATCAATATTCTTGGCTTTAGCCCAATAAGAGAAACGTTTCCATTTGCTTGTATAAATCCTCCTGGTAGAGGATTTTAATGAAGCTACTAGGATGTCTCTAACAGGGTTAGAGATCATAGGAAGCCTGGCTAAGGAAGGAAGTGGAGCAACCATGCTGTGAGGTTGAGAGAGGGGATAGACCGGTGCAGCTGACCGGATTGGTGAATCAGAAGATCTGGCAGTGGGTCCAGATGCCACGGCTGCACCAAAAGGTGACGATGGAGGAATGGAAACCAAATTTGTCGAGGCCAATAAGGAGCAATGAGAATCAATTTGGCTCTCAAAACGGTTGCTTTCTGGATAACTTGATGGATCAGAGGAAAATGAGGAAAGGCATAAAGAAGTCCCTGGGGCCAATCCTGGGTCAGAGCGTCTCTGGGGGGATGGCCTGGCAGTGGGGAGAGAGAGAAGAAGTCTGGGCATTTGCTGTTTTGGGGAGTAGCAAAAAGATTGCAACATGGGCGACCCCATTCCAGAAAAATCTCTTCCACTATAGATTGCTTGAGAGACCACTCGTGAGGCATGAGAATAGCTCTGCTCAATCTGTCCGCTAAAATGTTGGTTTTCCCAGGGATGTGCGTTGCTACCAGAAACCGATGAGAGGAGATCGCCCATTGCCAAAGTCTGAGCGCTTCTCGACACAAGGGGTAGGACTTGGTTCCGCCCTGTTTGTTGATATACCAAACTACAGACATGTTGTCTGTGTGGACTGCAATTGTCCCTACGGGAAGAAAGTCGTTGAGGGCTTGCAACGTTAAAAGCACTGCTCTCATCTCTAGGACATTTATGTGCAGGTGGTATTCAAAGGTTGCCACGTCCCATGAACCATCCTGCCCTGATAATGACCCCCCCCACCCGATCAGGGAGGCATCCGTAGTGACAGTGGCTACCGGAGATGGGGGTACAAAGAGTCTGCCTTGGTGAATCTGGGGAGAAGCGATCCACCAAGCAAGATGATTCTTGCAAATCTGTGTCACCAGTATTTGGTGACGCATTGGAAGTTGTTGGTAAGACCACTGAGTGAACAACATCCATTGAAGAAGGCATATAGAAGCGAGCCAGGGAAGAAGGGTAATGGCCGCAGCCATGAGGCCTAACACCTTTAGAACCATTCTGGCCTGTACCTTCTTGTTGGCTAGAATGATCCTGACATGACTTTGAATGTCTGAGATTCTTTGATCTGTAAGGGTAGCTGACATCCGAACAGTGTTTAAGTTTGCGCTTATGAAAGTAATAGACTGGCAGGGCAATAAGGATGATTTTTCGGAGTTGATCGAGATGCCCAATTGAGAACAAAGATTTATAGTGTAATCCCTGGCTTGAACAAGCTGATGCCTGGTGGTGGCTGACAGGAGCCAGTCGTCGAGATACGGAAACACCTGGAATCCTTGACGTCTCAGGTGAGCCGTGACCACTGCCATACATTTGGTGAACACTCTGGGGGCTGTAGTGAGACCAAAGGGCAGGGCTCTGAACTGGAAATGACTGGACCCCAGCCGAAAGCGGAGGAATCTCCTGGAGCGTCTGTGAATTTTTATGTGATAGTACGCATCCTGAAGATCTATTGAGCACATCCAGTTGTCCTTCTGTAAGAAGGGCAGAATTGACTGAAGAGTGACCATTCGGAATCTTGTCTTCCTCACAGACTTGTTGAGTCTGCTGAGATCCAATATTGGTCTCCAGTCTCCCGTCTTTTGGGGACCAAAAGAACCTTGAGTAGATTCCGGCTCTGAATGATCTGTTGTAACTGGCTGAATGGCTCTTTTGCAGTAGTTTTAAGACTTCTAACTCTGCAATTTCCCTTAGACCGGGTGGTACATCTGGAAGGGAATTTGAGTGATAGAAAGGACTTTCCTCGAAAGGAATTCTGTAACCCTCGGATATGATCGACTGTACCCATCTGTCTTGAGTGAGGGAACGCCAGGCTTCTGGGTACAGCGATAGTCTTCCCCCGACTGCCTCCAAGGATGGACAGCCGGGCAACACCTCAGGGATGCTGAAAGGGCTTGTCAGAGGGAGGCTCTCTGCTTCCCTGGTTTTGTGGACCCCCTCTGCCTCTAGAGCGGCGTCTGTTATTGTTACCTCCTCTGCCTCTAGGGGTAAACTGACCACATGAATCCGGCGTGACTCCTTGGGATTTGCGGAACCACATTTTGCCACCCTTCTGTCCTTTGGGGTAAGGTCTAGAAGGGGTGGAAAAATGGACCCCTACGGCAGAAAGAGTCTTGCCGTCCTGCTCACACCTGGTCAACGTTTCCTTCACTTGAGGGCCAAACAAAGCTGACCCATCAAAGGGAGAGTTTGTGAAGGACGCCTTAAAGGGATCTGCAAAATTACAGAGCCGCATCCAGGCTTGGCGTCTAAGAGCCACACTTGTACCTGCGGCCCTACTCGCACCATCAGCAGCATATGATATCAGTCGCATGGAGGAGTTAGCAATAGAATTAAGGGTTCCTAGCTGCGAAGCAATTTTTTCTTGAGCCCCTACAGCTGTAGGATCCTGTACTACTTCACCTAGCTCTTTAAGGATATCCCTCTGGAGTCTGGTAAAGTGACATAGGTAGTTCAGCGAACGCATAGCAAAGGTCGCTGAAGAGAACATCTGCTTACCATATCTATCCATGGTCCTAGAGTCCTTATTAGGAGGATGGACAGGTACGGAAGGATCTGCAAGTTCCTTCTTAGTGGCAGCCGCCACCACCATGGCATCAGCAGGGACACCTTTTGTGAGGAATTGCTTGTCCGACAGAGCAGTGATAACTTTAGAAGGCCTCCTAGGGACTGGCTCTACAGAGTCAGGAGCAGCCCACGCCTTTCGAGCAATAACCTGCATAAGGGGGTCGAAAGGCGGAGACACCCAGGAGGTGGAGGGCCGAGATCCAAACGCCTCCAGGTATACTGACTCATCCTCAGAGGGATTATTGGTGGCCAGTTTCCCCTCTGTCTAAGGAGTTCTAGGATGTCTGAAAAGGAGACATCCTCAGAGGGGGATCTTGGGGATCCCTCTAACTCATCTAAGTCAGTATCTGAAGTGATAGACTCGGGGGAGTCTACGTGTTTCCTCTTACAGGTCCTCTTTCATGGTGGATCTCCTGACAGATCAGGAGAATCCTCGGAAGAGGGGGTTCTTCCCAGTGGGGAAACCTGAGGCGGAGGATCTCTGGGTCTGGGAGCAAGAGAAGTGGCAGAGATGTCAACAGGCACCATAGAGGGAGGAGCTAAGGGAACAGACTGCTGGCTGAGTCCAGTGGCCAGCACACTCTTCATCACCTCGAAGGCTCCCCTCCCAGGGAGGTCCGAGAGAACCCGTTCAGAAGAACCAGGAACTCCAGGACCCACCGAAAGGGAAGGCTCCGAGGCAGATGTCGGAGCCGAGCGCACCAAGGCCGAGGCTCCAAGGGGAAGAGTGGGGTCGGGCAAGGGTCCGATGCTACTCACCCCCTCGGAGGAGACCAGGGAAGTCCGACCACCGAATCCCTCTAAGGAAGGTCTCGAAGAGGAGATAAGAGTAGAGGCTGAAGGAGCAGAAGGGGGTATCTGTCCCTCAGCCGTAGCAGAAACCATTCCCGAAGACTCCAACTCCAAACTCTGTGGTAGAGTCGAAAGAGGAACTGCAATGGGGTGTGGACTAATAGTCGTCTGTTGAGACGGACTATGTAGCATTTGGGCCAGTGCCTGTGATTTTAATAATCTACTGACCACTCTCTCTAAATCATGGTCAGAAAGCCTGGATGACCCTGGATGATCAGCTCCGATGGCTCCGTTCTGAGGGGAGAGGAGAAGCCGGAGCCGAGAGTATCGGCTCCAAGGAAGGGGACCTAGACCTCTTCCTCGAAGGAACCATCGGAGCCGAAGAAACCTTGGAAGCTGTCGGAGCCGACAACTTCTCCGCACCGACAGAAGGTTTCGATGCATCGGCACCGATAGCCATCGGTGCCGAAGGTTTGTGCAAACCAGAATCGGCTCCAGCCGGTGCCGATCTCGACTCTGAAAGAGTCGGAGCCGAGGCCGCAGGCTTGGACACAGAAGCCTGGGCCTTGGAAGACTTAGAAGTCTTAGATGGGGCCGACTTAGCAGGAGAGCCCTTCGGCTTAAGAAGGCCCCTAAAAATAAGCTTATTTCTCCTTTCCTGCAGGACTCTCTGGCTAAAAGAATGACAAATCGCACAGGAGTCCTGCAGGTGGAGAGGTCCCAGGCAGTAAGGCAAGTGTGACCGTCTGTCAGAGACATTTTCTGACAGCACGAGTCACACTTCTTAAAGCCTGAGACCCTTTCCTTAGACATGTTGTAAAACACACACACACAACACTTGTCCAAGAAAATTTTACAATCCCAAAAGGGAAAAAGTATTGTCTCACAAACACACACACACACCCTAACAAGGGGGGGGGATGGGATGGGAGAAGGCCTGACTAAAAAGTTTTAGTAGAGAGGGAAATTTAGTCAGGAAAGGACTAAAACTAGTCTAAAACTATTAATTTTAACTTTAAATATGATTTTAAACTGAAAAAAGGGGCAAAGAAGTAGTGTGTAAATCACTTACCAGGAGCTGGTAAAAGGAGGACCTCATCAGCGAAGCGGCAAACGAGATCTGGGTACTTACCGCCTTGCATCATGGGATATGGGGCTGCCTCGAGCTGGTAAAAGTGACTCTCGAGCTTAGCAAGTGCCGAGTCAGAGCCGAGGATCGGCTCCAAACCCATCAAGCAAGAATGAAGGCGAGATTGACAACTTAACATATTATCTTACTAAATCTGTCCAACACCTTGCCATCTTTGTTCACTGAGAGGAGGTTGGTACTGACTAAGAGTCTGGTTCTAGCAGGCAAAGAGATTGATATGGCAGCTGGATCTGCTCCAAGATAAGAAAACAAAAGTTTGTTATGAGCTACTTTATACAGTCTGTTATTTTTTTTTGGGGGGGGGACTAAAGTTTGAGGGTTGGAATTATTATAGACATCACTAAAGAGACCCATCAAGGCTGGCAAAATGGGAGGGGGGTTAGAATGATATATGCACTTGTAACACACAATAGTACGTCATCTGTTCAGGAAGAATACCCACCCGTTCCCACAAAAAAATACTTCATTCATCCTGGAAACAGTCTAAGAGAAAGAAAATTCCTCCAAAGGACGTGGAGAGGGTCAGGTTTCCTGAGAATCTCAGTTCTGGCTCTGAGAATCCACAGAAGAAGCCCCATCTCTGCCCATGTCAGAATCTTCTGAGAGATTTTCCTCAGGAATTCCTTTAGTAACATTGCTGTCAGGTAAGGAGTTCTGTGCACCCGAACTGACAGTGTGTAGTAATTGTCTGGCTAAGATAATACAATCATCCTTTTAACATAAACCTGGATGGAAGATAGACTCATAAATGGATGTGCAGTCCTACCAAAAGATCTCTGTTCCTGGTCACTCTGAGAAGAATCTCTAAGCGTATCTCTCTGACCCAAAGAAGACTGTTCTCCCATGCCTGCACTGAACAGTGGAACAGCCAAAGAGGATATGGCTGACCTCCAGTCCACAGTGGCTTAAAAGACTAGACTAGAGGAACCCAAAGAAGCATGCAACTGGTCTGAGGAACAGTGGACAGCCACTATGGGTTCACTCCCAAAGGCCGAGATAGGGCTCTTTATTTTGTTTTTTTTTTTTCTTTTTAGATACAGCAAAAGAGACACAGCAGGACTGGATTAAGTACCCATGCTGTAGCAAAGGAAGAGAATAGAAATTTGGTAAGCAGTGCTGGAAGGAGTTGGTCAGAAAGTAAGTTGTCACAAAAGGTGTTCATAAGCAACATGCAGACACACTTCCCCATGCAGTACTTTTGTGTAAAAGCCTAAGCAAAACACAAAATCCTGTCAGAAACAAAGTACTAATTCTCAATGCAAAATGACTGGGGAAAAAAAAGCAGCATGTTGTCACAAAGTGTACACAAGCAGGGTGTTTATAGCCCTGTAGAAACATTTTCCGATCCACAAAAACATACAAGTAGTAAATAGTTTGGATAAGCAGGACGCATTTACCTCTGAAATAGCCCCAAATTTAAAACATTAAGCCCTTGCTAAAAATAACAGTCCCTGACGAAAAACATCAGATACTGAAAAAAAATACATAGTTTCTTAAAGGGGAAATACTGCATTTAGTCAAAAATTAAATTAGTGATATTTTGTAAAAGGGCAACAAATTATTTGTGGTATGGTTCCCCTTAGGTGGCATACCTTCCAAAAAAAGCTTGACATCCAATTGCTGCTCCCGTAAAGGCTCAGAAGTGCTTCCTCTAGAGGCAACAAGAAAGTAACAAAGATTTCTTCACTATGACTGCTAATTTCTTCCCAGTAGGTTGAGCAATCACAGTAAAGGTGTGGAAGAGAGCCAGAGTTTTGTGAAGTTGGCTGGTTGTTGTAGGCAGAAAACAACCCATATTGCCAAATGGCTACTGCATCAATGAGAATAATGAACATCTGATAATGTTATCCTGACATTGTAAATATTGAGAAATGGCTAAAACACTTGGCAATAGCAATGGCAGGGCAGGCATACTTTAGATCCAGCTTTACAGTGAATGCCAGAGGAGAAGTCAAAGGTACAAGATTTTGAATTGATAACATACTGACTTCCAGACCTTGACAAAAAAAGTCTGAAGCAAAAAGATCCAGCACTGGCTTCTAGAATCCTTCTGGTTTGGGTGCTAGCAATATCGTTGAACAGCAGCCCTTTCCTAAAAGATCAAGAGACACTGGTTTTAGGATTCCCAGTACATTGTGCAGAATGGAAGTAAAAAAGAGAAATCTGGTTCTTTGGGCAAAATGAAATATCCTTAAAAGGCAGGAAGGAAGCACACTGTCATTAATAACCCTGTTGAATCATAGTCAGAACCGTAACTGTCTGAGACTATCTGATGCCATAAGGGAAGATCAACTCGCAGGGACATAGAAATATTGCCAGGGTGGGAGGAAGTAGGAGCCTGAAAGACAGTCATGCTGTCCTTCAGCTTTGGAAAAATGTCCTTTCTTTATTGAGCTATCTTTCTATTAGTGTTTTTTAATCCTGACAATTGGTCCTTACTGTTTAAATTGTTTACTGGATAGAAGGCTAAGGAGGAGAAAACTATTACTTGGTTTAATAAGAAGGGTTGGAAACTCTTGACTCACTCCATGTATCAGTTTTCCCCTTTCAAAACATTTCTTCAGTATCTCAGCTGCAGGAATGCTGGTTTCCTTATCTAAAGGAGAGATTAAAATTCCAGATTTAAATTCTTCAGGAATGTTTTGATTAGGATACAAAACAAGTCTACTTAAAACTTTTCCAGTTGCAGAATCCTTAGATTAAGAGTTAGCTGCATCATAAGCATATTTTAGGATATGCTTTGTCACTTAAAAAGCAGCTTTCACAGAAGCAGTTAATTAATTCTTTACCTCAGGAAAAGGAAGGTTAGCTATTAACTTCAGCATATTCATAAACAAAACAAAAAAAAAGGCAAAAACTTTAACACATTCACTTGACAGTTCAACATTCTAGAAGTTAAGATACTAGAACAGATTTTACCCACCTTATCCAGTGCTTCCCCATCTTTGCCAGTAGAAATTACCATCGTCACCTATCTATTTTCCTGGACTACCCAGAAATCAGAACAGAACATTGGTCTGGTAGTCCAGAAAGTATTGTACAAACTACAGCATTTTGTTAATCTGCACAAACAAAATGTTGGAGTTTGTAAAATAAAAAAAAAAGTAGCCATGGAATAACTTTTCAAATGAAATGCATTGCTACCATAATGCATTTAGAACTGGAATTTGTTAAAACAGGGGTGAAAAGACAAAGGAATGCATCCACCTTGAGATGACATACGCATTTATGTCAGAAAATGGGCAGTAGAGTGGGTACAGTAGGTGTGGAAATGGGTGGAGAGAGGCAGGTTGTAGGAAGTACAAGGGGGTGTGGCTTTGGTCTAGTTTTCACCACATAGAAAGTTGGCAACCCTACTAAGAATGAGATTAGTAGCAGTAACATGTTTAACAGTGGCACATTTGGTTAAAGAATGACTGATGGATCTATTTTAGGATTAGAAAACAGGCAAGGGTGTAGCTAGGCATACTCAGTGTACTCAAATGACTACATTTTTTTCTTAGCATCTCTTGGAAACTTCAACACTAAAAACTACAGAATGTTTAGAACTGTGCAAACAAATGCAGTATAGATGGATACAATAATGCTTGTATGAAAGAAAGACGCATTTAAAATAGTTTTTATATGGATATAAATGATAACCGTTAAAAACAATACGTTGCCTTCCTATTTGTACTGGAAGTAGCATTTTGAGGGATGAGTACTTTTTTGAATGTTAGGTAGGTGGTGGGGCAACATCATTAGGTTTGATTACAAAATGTAAATTTCTGGCTACATCCCTGAAAGCAGGTACACATGGTTTGAGGCACCTGATATAACCTGTTAATTCTGATAGAGATAGAAGGCTGCCCATCCAGAAGGACTGATGCAGTGAGAAAAATATTCTGTAAATGAAGCAATATAGATGGAATGGGTTCAGCTTTAGGCATCTACAGTACATCTGTAATAAATCATAATACATTGTTGGGCCATGGGAATTTCCTTCAGATGCAATTAAAAAATGCCTTTTAATGTTAGATAAAATGTCTGAGATAAAATTCTTCAACAGGCAATTCTGAAGCAATACTGTCCTCAGAATCAGAATGTTCATACTGGGAATAAACTCCTGAGATAAACCCTTCCCCTCCCCTGCAATGACTGCTCTTCTGACCAAAAAATCCTATTAGAATGAGAAAGAATGATTTTCCTTCTTCTCCCTGCAATTTGAAAAGATGAAGAAAATGCAGTAATTAGTTCCTTAGCAAATCCCACTAAATCTGCCATGTCCTTGGAAACAAAAACAGATGACTGGAAGTTTTTCTCACTAAGCACATTCCCCCAAATGAATGGTTCTTAAAACATGCTGGACCCACCCATCTAAAACCCCATCCCTGCAAAGTGAAGACCAATGTGAGTATCCTTACAGCCACAAAGGATAAGGCTGACCCCCAGTCTTCAATGACTTGGAAGATTACACCAAGAGGACAGGAGGAAAAAGACAGATAGTCTGAGAAACAACTATGCAGTGAGAAAAATATTCTGTAAATGAAGCAATATAGATGGAATGGGTTCAGCTTTAGGCATCTACAGTACATCTGTAATAAATCATAATACATTGTTGGGCCATGGGAATTTCCTTCAGATGCAATTAAAAAATGCCTTTTAATGTTAGATAAAATGTCTGAGACAAAATTCTTCAACAGGGAATTCTGAAGCAATACTGTCCTCAGAATCAGAATGTTCATACTGGGAATAAACTCCTGAGATAAACCCTTCCCCTCCCCTGCAATGACTGCTCTTCTGACCAAAAAATCCTATTAGAATGAGAAAGAATGATTTTCCTTCTTCTCCCTGCAATTTGAAAAGATGAAGAAAAAGCAGTAATTAGTTCCTTAGCAAATCCCACTAAATCTGCCATGTCCTTGGAAACAAAAACAGATGACTGGAAGTTTTTCTCACTAAGCACATTCCCCCAAATGAATGGTTCTTAAAACATGCTGGACCCACCCATCTAAAACCCCATTCCTGCAAAGTGAAGACCAATGTGAGTATCCTTACAGCCACAAAGGATAAGGCTGACCCCCAGTCTTCAATGACTTGGAAGATTACACCAAGAGGACAGGAGGAAAAAGACAGTCTGAGAAACAACTACTGGCCACAGCAGAATCAACTACCAGCTGCTGAAGCAAACTAGAAGCCGGACTAACTCTTGAAGACTAACAAGTTTTCTCTTTTTGTGTGTTGAGAAAGGAAAAATGACTGAGACTGACTGCTGCTCCACTTGTAAGCTGAGAAGAGGACTGAAGAGTGGGTTGTAAAGCCCAGAGGAGTCTAAATTTAGAAAGGCAGAAAATAAATGGTTCTGATGCAAGTAAACCATTGAAAAATCCACCAAAAGCACAGTACTCTATCCCCACACACACACACATATTAAAGAATAATTTTTATTGCTCAAAAAGTAAATATTTCCTCATATAAAGTTTACCCAAGCACCAACAAACTCCATTGTCCTAGAGCAATAACAGCCCACATCACTTTGCTTCTTAGTAATAAGCTGACAAGAAAATTATAATTTTTAGTCAGAAAAGTAATACAATAAGTAGGCTTTCCCCAATGGATACTTATTTGCCTAGTTCTAGAAGGATCTCAAGCCAAATGATAAAATCATTGTGCCTGACAATGAAGTGCTCACTTAAGTGGCAAAAAAAGCTCTTAAGTAATTTAGCACTCCAAGTGCCTTTATAAGAAGTGCCTCAAGATCTCCTGGCAAATGGGGTGAATGGAAGATAGCAAAAGCTTTGGAAAGCTGGCTGGTAAAGGAGGGAATACTACATCAGCATTGGCTGAACAGTCTACAGTACTGCTTCTTTTAAGCTCTACTGAATTTTTCTCAACGCCCTGTCAAAAATCTGTAAGGATATAATCTCTGCTACCATACAGCAAAGAAGTGATTAGCAAGCAAAGGAACAGTACTGTTTGAACAATCTACAGTACTGTTCATGTTAAGCTCAGTCACATTTTTTCTCTTGATATGCTGCTATTAAAATCCAGTAGGATATATTCCTGCGACAGCTTTGACTTCCACTCTAGAGGTACTTTGCCGAGAATATGATTTATGAACATTTTTGAATGAGAATATTGTGCAATCTGGATGCTTCCTTACAGGCTCAGTATTTCAATAGTTTGGGTTTCTTTTATTGGTTTATATGCACTGTTTGTGAATAAATATTGCAGAGATTCTTTCTTTGATTAATAATTTTAATTTTATGATTCTACCACAATTACTCTATATTACTAGTTACATCAATGCTACTGTAATATTAAGCTACAGGCCATTTAATATTTCTTTGTTTCAGTGAAATGCTTAGGGCTTAAGCAGTTAAGAAACATAAACTTTTTTGTATGCTGCTACCAGTGCTGTGATACAAAAATAGATCAATTTTCATTTCCTCAGAGCAAAGGACTTTTGGAACTTACCACTGTTACATCACCTATTCACCTGACTTTGTTACGACTACAAACAATGGAACATTGCCTGAATGTGCAGACTGTATAAAGTACCTAGGTTTTGTACTGAACTAAATCTTATCGTTTAACATAGAGGATTATGAGTGGGTTGCCAGCCTTAACCAATGTATTTTTTGTTAGTGACATGGATGCTTCACTGTCAAGGTGAACCTTGGCATCCATGTCGAGAACACGCAAGTCTGTTAGGGTCAGCAACCTAATCATAATTCTCTGTACAGCACCATAGTACCTCCTCAATTTAGGAAGAACATCCACTTGTTCCCACAAAAATTCCTCATTCATACTGGAAATAGTCTTAGAGAAATAAAATTTCTCCAAAGGAGGTGGAGAGGACCAAGTTTCCTCAGAATCAGAGTTATGATTTTGGGACTCTACAGAAAAAGCCCCGTCTCTACCCATGTCAGAATCCTCCGAGAGATTTTCCTCAGGAATTTCTTTAGTGACACTACCATCAATTAAGGATTTTTGACCACCAGGACTGACAGCATGTAGTAATCGTCTTACTAAGGTAAGAAAAATCATCCTTTTTAACAGACAACTGGATAGAAGATAGGAGTGAACATCCATTTCTGAGTCTAACAAGATGTCTCTGTCCCTGGTTGCCCTGAGAAGAATATCCAAGAGTATCTCCCCGACTCAAAGATGACTTTTCTCCCATGCACTACTAGTTACAGTAAAAAAGAAAAACAAAGAAACAGAATAAAAGATACTAAATGTACTAAGAACCAAGCAAAAGGCAACAACAAGGAACTGCAGGCATGACTCCAAGTAAAAACTTGAACTTTAATCAAAACACAAAGCATATATGCATTAATAGTTCACTGTGTTTGTGTCAATGAATAGACTTCTTCAGATGGATAAAATAAACAAAATACAGGAATCCTTTAAATACTCTAACACCAAAATATGCCAATCACCTAATACAATCTGCATTACAAAAACACAACCACTAAAACAACTTGTAATAATAAATGCTGCTCACAGACAATAAAAACATTATAACGTGCCCACGGTTCCTTGTTGGTGCTTTATGCTTGATTCTTAGTATTTTTTAGCTCTTTTTTTCCTGTTTCTTTGTCAAGCCACTTTTATGGAGGAGTTGGAAGAGCAGACTACTGGGGTGGTTTTATCAGGCTCAAAGGGAAGACATCGGAGACCTTAGGAAGCTTGTTGGGCAGCTTACACAACTGGTTGAGTTGATAACTCGTGTTTACAAGACTTTGGAGTGCTCTTCAGTTTCTATGATTGGTAGCCAGGAAATTACATCATCCATAGGCTAGGGAAGACACTGGATGATGCTGTGAATAAGTACGGAGTTCCGCCTCAGCAAAATGACAAGGATTTACCTGCTTCTAGCCCCAAAGGATTTCCCAATATTTTTTCAACACCAATGATGAGGGGAGGCAGAGTACTGAAGGAAGGAATCGAGATCAATGTGGATTGCATGTGTACAAATTTATGAATAATGTTAAAGACAGTGAATTTCACAAAGAACTTTTGAGAATATTTGACTCTTGTGTTTTGATGTTATGACAGTGATTATTAAGCAAAATGAGAAAGACATGGCTGCCATTTTTACTTGCATTGAGGGCATTAATAATTGTATTTTTCTGATTTAATCTTCACTGTTGAAAGTGAAAAAGAAAAATATTTTAAAATTAAAAATAAGGTGGACGAAAGGTATAGAATGTTACTGAACAGAAAATGTAAGAAAATTGAAAGGGATTTGGCTGAATATAGGGAGAATCGGTGTTACCCTAAACCACACTGAACCTACAAGGAGTGGGCGAGTGGATACGTATCAATTGAAGCGAATGGAGGGGTGAATACTAAAGTAGACAAGAAAGTTATTCAGAAATTAATAATGTGAACAGTGACAATAATCCAAATTTTAATTTGAATGACTCTTTACAACACCCCTGCTCGGGTCAGAGAGGTTGAAAAACAAGAACCCCCCCGTACTACAATTAGAGTCAGGAGAATGCTGTGGGGATGGGGAGGCATTGATGGCGATTAGGGTAGATAACGATATTTCAAGTAAAGGTGATGGAACAGTGATAAGAGATGGTTTTAAATTTTCTTATCAAAATTACAATACATTTTAATTATAGTTTTACTGTAATTGAGACATGTTTTAAGTTGTTTTTGAAAGGTTGTAAGTTTATTCCAAGAACCAAGAGTAATGTTAGTAAGGTTTTAATTGATTTAAAACTTTTTTTGTGGAAAAAGAATTTAAAAATTATGTTTTCTAATGGTTCTGCCCATAAAACTAATGTGGATGGTTTAAAGAAGAAATCAGTATTTAATCCCCTGTTGCACTCCTAGTTAAGAAATTTTAGAAGAAGAGAAATTAAGGAAAAGTATTCAACTAATAAGTTTTGGTCTAACCTTAACAAGGAAGAGAAAGGGTTGTTATACAATTTAAGGAACAACAGAGCCATAAGAATTGTGAAACTGGACAAGGGCGGGGGACAGTGATTATGGATAAAATTGACTATGAAGCCAAATAATGGACATTCTTGGGTATGAAAAGAAATATAATAGCGTTTCACTAAATGCAATTGATCTGGCCTATAAGAAGATTGATTTAAGTAATAGTGATTTGTTACATGAAGGGTTGTCTGACCTACATGCAAACCAATTTTGGAAAAGCCCAAGGTGCTATCTTTGGTACACCAAAGGTTCATAAAATATATTGAATCTCCCTTCACCCAATTGTGTTGATTTGTGGTTCTAGAACACACAGATTAGCTAAGTATGTAGATTCAAAGTTAAAGAAGACTTGAATGGGAGATAACAATTCTTAAGGATTCATGGGACGTCTTACGAATTGTTAAATCTGAGCTTTTTCACGAGAATACTATTTTTGTGACTAATGACATAGTTGATTTATTCTTGGTTATTCCACATAATATAGGTATGGAATTGGTTTGAGGAAGCCTTACCTTCAAAGAGTGGTCTTACTCAAAATGAATTTTGAACGTGTCTTGAGTTTATGGAGATGGTTTTGAAGTATAATTTTATTCATTTTGAGGGAGAGTTTTTTCAACACACTAGTGGGGTGGCTATGGGTACATGTTGAGCCCCCACATACACAAACGTATATACGCAAATATATTTTCAACTCCCCTTTTATGCATTGTTGGAAACTGTATAAACATTTTTAGATGACATATGCATATTCTGGTTGGATACCAAGGATAGGTTGAGAGACTATTTCCTATTCCTATATTAACAGTACTACAGCATTTTTGAAGTTCACTTATAGGGTACACCATGATGCAGTTATTTATTTGGATGTCACCATACACAAACTGTTAGATACTAAAGGATTTAAGTCTACTATTTATCGGAAAGAAACATTTTTTGAAATCTTGTTTTTTTATTTTGAAAGGACAGTTTTTGAGGATTAGTAAGATGAAGTCAGGTGATTAAGACTTCCTACACAAGTGCAATATATTAACTGAGATGTTTCAAGAAAGAGGTCAACCCTTTCCTTAATAGAAGATATAAAAATGAAGGTGTTAAGGGGTAGGAATGACAGGTTTCCCCCAGTTTTAGGTCAGGATATTAATAATGGTAAAGGGAATATGGAAATGGTTTATTTAGCCCATAATAAGGATGAGAGTGACTTTAAAAGGGCTTTTGTTATGAATTTTAATGGGGACAGTGTGGTTAAGAAAATTATTTCTGACAAATGGGCTCAGTTTGCACATTTTTTTAAACACCCCTTATACTTATTTTTCAAAAGGGTCCAAATCTTAAAGATATCCTCAAAGGAGGTACTAGTGGTTCTAATAGACAAGTCAGAAGAGGGTGGGGATGTACAAGTGTGGAAGTTGTCCTTCATGTTTATATATATTACAAGGGGGTAAGGTTTATATTAAAAGTAAGTAAAAACATTTAGGAGCTAAAATGTTCTCTAATTGTAACACTTTTGGTGTAGTGTATCCTGCTTGGTACAAGATCTGTGAAGCCTTTTATGTGGGAAAAACAGAAAGGAAATTAAAATCAAGAATTTATGAACATTATTATAAGGAACAAAAATGAAAGGAACACATTATTTGAACATACTAACATTTGTGAGAAGGGTAACTTCCAGTTTTTTGTTTTAGAAGTAGTTCCCATAGACATAAGAAGTGGACCTTGGGAGACCACTATAGAAGACAAAGAATTGTACTATATACTACTAATTATACTATGGCAGTTGATCTTGGAAGCAAACGGATTTCCCACACTTAATGCAAATGTGTCGCTAGCTCCTCTGTTAAAAATGAGATCAGCCTGATTGTAACTTTGTATGGATAGAACACAGTACCATATGTTTTAGATAGTGATTTTAAAGTTTTAGTGGATATTTTTTTCAAATTCATTATAATATTTTTATTTACTTAGGAAGTACATATGTTCAGCCACTAGATGGAGATTTTAACAATGGAAAACAGGTTTTGTATATTATTCAATATTACTGATTATTTTATTTTATGTCGTTATGCCTGTTTGTTTTTTTATAATGATGCCATGCATGCTCTTGGTATTTTAAGATTATTACATTTTTATTGTCTATGAGCAGTGTTTATTATTACTAGTTTCATTGGTTGTGGTTCTGTTATGCATATTTTATTAATTGATTGGTTGATTGGATAAGTGCTTGACATATCCTGGTGTTAGAAAAATTTAAAAGGATTCCTGTATTTTGTTTATTTTATGCATCTACTCATTGATGAAATGTGGTAAACCATTAATTTGTGCTTTTTGTGTTTTAAGTTCAAGTTTTTACACAGAACTGTGCTTACGGTTCCTTGTTGGTGCTTTTTATTTGGAAACAAGAAAAATAACTTGCTAAGTGTTTTGGCAGCGTGTAAAGCCATACTGCACTGAGTGAGTGTTGTCAAAAAGCAGTGCAATACAAACTCTTAAATTTATATTTAAACCAAACCAAGAAGAATCTTCATAGTGTGGAGGGTGCGATGTTCACTTCCTAAATTATGTTATGCACTTAGTTCACTTAATAAAAATCGAACTGTAAAATATAACTATAAAACACGTGCTCCAAAGTGATCTAGTAGAAAATAGTAGGTAGCCCACAGGTGAGTTAAAAATTGAATATTCTTTATTGAAACACACAAACAAGTGATCCTAGTTGAGAATAATAAAAAGCAACAAAAAAATTCTTCATAAATGTGTGTGTGTGTGTGTGTGTGTGTGTGTGTGTGTGTGTGTGTGTGTGTGTGTGTGTGTGTATATATATATATATATATATATATATATATATATATATATATATCTGCACAACTCGGCTGGGCAACTCAACTTAACTAAACTTAAAGAAACACTGTGTATAAGTATGCACACCACAAAAGTAAATCTTCAAGCAGCAGTCATTCTAACACTAAATACTATCTATGTTTATCACACCTTGTATGTGTCATCTCCCAGCTTGAAGTTATAAAAGTAATGCCTTTATGGACAAATGCAGGCATGCTTGTGGGTCTCGGATATCTCACGATGGTGCACATTGTCTGAGACAGTAAATAGTTTTCCCCTTTCTTATATTATCAGAATATAACAATCCAAGACACAATTTCTTTACATTTTACACCTTGGTCAGTTACAATTTTGAATTATTTGTATCATAGCTTTTACCATCATATACTGCATTTCTACTTCACCAAAAATATATCTATGTATATGTATATTCAAATTACAAATTTTATTTTATGGGTCTCATTCAGAAGATCAAGTCGTCAGAAAGTTGAACTTCATATGATCAACTTTCCAAGTGTTGAAGCTTTTATATGAAGACTGTGGTCTGTGGTACAGTGGGGATAGGGGAATTTACACTTTTCCACACTGAAGTGTGATCCCAGAGTTGGTATGTATAATATGGAGGGGGGGGGGTGCAAAAATGAGAAGTTATGTACCTACCATAACGTTCCATGTTAGTTGTCTTCTCTCGCCTTCTTTCTTGCTTGATGGGTTCGGAGCCGATCCTCGGCTCCGACTCGGCACTTGCTAAGCTCGAGAGTCACTTTTACCAGCTCGAGGCAGCCCCATATCCCATGATGCAAGGCGGTAAGTACCCAGATCTCATTTGATGACAAAAGGGCAATAGCACCTAGCATAAAAACTTCCCAAAGGAAGAAAGAAGGAGAGAAAAACCTGCATGATGGTAGAAGGACCAGGTCTGTATGGTCTTCAGAACTATAATTCTTTGTAGAGAAAGGTCTGTCCAGGCTTGGGGGAAGGAGGGAGGGTCGCAAGAAAGAAGGCGAGAAGACAACTAACATGGAACGTTATGGTAGGTACATAACTTCTCAATGTTAAGTTGTCAATCTCGCCTTCATTCTTGCTTGATGGGACCGCGTCCCTAGCACCTCTATCCTGGGTGGCTCAATGGAACAGACTCTTGAGGACGGTAGAGCCAAAACTGGCTCTGTCCCTGGAGGCCAAATCCAATTTGTAATGGGAAACAAATGTATGAGGAGTGGCCCAAGTGGCCGCTGCACAAATAGTGTCTAAAGGAAGTCTAGCTTGAAAGGCTGTAGAAGTAGCTAAGCTTCTGGTTGAATGTGCTTTAGGTTTTGAGCACAGCTGTTTTCCCCTGAGCCGATAAATTTCAGAGATGACAGAAGAAAGCCATCTAGATAAGGTCACTTTTGAGACAGGAAGGCCTTTCTTGTTATCAGCAAAAGAAACAAAGAGTTGATCGGATTTCCTGAATTGTTTTGTTCTGTCCAAATAATATCTGAGTTGGTGGTGGACATCAAGATAATGTAGTTTTTGTTCCGATCTGTTTGAATAGTTTGGAAAAAATACAGGGAGATCAATGGCTTGATTCAAATTAGTCTTTGAGGCGACCTTAGGCAAAAAGGTTGGATTAGTTCTCAATGATACTCTGTCTTTATGGAAGACCAAATAGGGGGGGGGGGCGAACAGATAGAGCATGAAGTTCAGACACCCTCCTAGCCGATGTAATAGCTACCAGGAACAGAGTTTTCCATGAAAGAAATTTCAGGGAACAAGAAACAGCTGGCTCGAAGGGGGGAAGAATCAAGGATGTCAGCACTAAATTTAGATCCCATTGAGGAGGAGGTCTCCTGACTGGAGGAGTCAGGAGGAAAATTCCTTTCAAGAAGGCGCTACAAAGCCTGTGGGACATGATATTTTGATCTGCGAATCCGACATGAAAGTTCGAGATAGCAGCCAACTGAACTCTAACTGTGGAAGAAGAGGAGCCCGCGTGAAAAATCTCCGCTAAGAAATCCAAAACTGCTTGAACTGGAGCAGTGAAGGGATCAATATTCTTGGCTTTAGCCCAATAAGAGAAATGTTTCCATTTGCTTGTATAAATCCTCCTGGTAGAGGATTTTAAAGAAGCTACTATGATGTCTCTAACTGGGTTAGAGATCAAAGGAAGCCTGGCTAAGGAAGGAAGTGGAGCAACCATGCTGTGAGGTTGAGAGAGGGGATAGACCGGTGCAGCTGACCGGATTGGTGAATCAGAAGATCTGGCACTGGGTCCAGATGCCACGGCTGCACCAAAAGGTGACGATGGAGGAATGGAAACCAAATTTGTCGAGGCCAATAAGGAGCAATGAGAATCAATTTGGCTCTCAAAATGGTTGCTTTCTGGATAACTTGATGGATCAGAGGAAAATGAGGAAAGGCATAAAGAAGTCCCTGGGGCCAATCCTGGGTCAGAGCGTCTCTGGGGGGATGGCCTGGCAGTGGGGAGAGAGAGAAGAAGTCTGGGCATTTGCTGTTTTGGGGAGTAGCAAAAAGATCGCAACATGGGCGACCCCATTCCAGAAAAATCTCTTCCACTATAGATTGCTTGAGAGACCACTCGTGAGGCATGAGAATAGCTCTGCTCAATCTGTCCGCTAAAATGTTGGTTTTCCCAGGGATGTGCGTTGCTACCAGAAACCGATGAGAGGAGATCGCCCATTGCCAAAGTCTGAGCGCTTCTCGACACAAGGGGTAGGACTTGGTTCCGCCCTGTTTGTTGATATACCAAACTACAGACATGTTGTCTGTGTGGACTGCAATTGTCCCTACGGGAAGAAAGTCGTTGAGGGCTTGCAATGTTAAAAGCACTGCTCTCATCTCTAGGACATTTATGTGCAGGTGGTATTCGAAAGGTTGCCACGTCCCATGAACCATCCTGCCCTGATAATGAACCCCCCACCCGATCAGGGAGGCATCCGTAGTGACAGTGGCTACCGGAGATGGGGGTACAAAGAGTCTGCCTTGGTGAATCTGGGGAGAAGCGATCCACCAAGCAAGATGATTCTTGCAAATCTGTGTCACCAGTATTTGGTGATGCATTGGAAGTTGCTGGTAAGACCACTGAGTGAACAACATCCATTGAAGAAGGCGCATATAGAAGCGAGCCAGGGGAAGAAGGGTAATGGCCGCAGCCATGAGGCCTAACACCTTTAGAACCATTCTGGCCTGTACCTTCTTGTTGGCTAGAATGATCCTGACATGACTTTGAATGTCTGAGATTCTTTGATCTGTAAGGGTAGCTGACATCCGAACAGTGTTTAAGTTTGCGCCTATGAAAGTAATAGACTGGCAGGGCAATAAGGATGATTTTTCGGAGTTGATCGAGATGCCCAATTGAGAACAAAGATTTATAGTGTAATCCCTGGCTTGAACAAGCTGATGCCTGGTGGTGGCTGACAGGAGCCAGTCGTCGAGATACGGAAATACCTGGAATCCTTGACGTCTCAGGTGAGCCGTGACCACTGCCATACATTTGATGAACTCTGGGGGCTGTAGTGAGACCAAAGGGCAGGGCTCTGAACTGGAAATGACTGGACCCCAGCCGAAAGCGGAGGAATCTCCTGGAGCGTCTGTGAATTTTTATGTGATAGTACGCATCCTGAAGATCTATTGAGCACATCCAGTTGTCCTTCTGTAAGAAGGGCAGAATTGACTGAAGAGTGACCATTCGGAATCTTGTCTTCCTCACAGACTTGTTGAGTCTGCTGAGATCCAATATTGGTCTCCAGTCTCCCGTCTTTTTGGGGACCAAAAGAACCTTGAGTAGATTCCGGCTCTGAATGATCTGTTGTAACTGGCTGAATGGCTCTTTTGCAGTAGTTTTAAGACTTCTAACTCTGCAATTTCCCTTAGACCGGTGGTACATCTGGAAGGGAATTTGAGTGATAGAAAGGACTTTCCTCGAAAGGAATTCTGTAACCCTCGGATATGATCGACTGTACCCATCTGTCTTGAGTGAGGGAATGCCAGGCTTCTGGGTACAGCGATAGTCTTCCCCCGACTGCCTCCAAGGATGGACAGCCGGGCAACACCTCAGGGATGCTGAAAGGGCTTGTCAGAGAGAGGCTCTCTGCTTCCCTGGTTTTGTGGACCCCCTCTGCCTCTAGAGCGGCGTCTGTTATTGTTACCTCCTCTGCCTCTAGGGGTAAACTGACCACGTGAATCCGGCGTGACTCCTTGGGATTTGCGGAACCACATTTTGCCACCCTTCTGTCCTTTGGGGTAAGGTCTAGAAGGGGTGGAAAAAACGGACCCCTACGGCAGAAAGAGTCTTGCCGTCCTGCTCACACCTGGTCAACGATTCCTTCACTTGAGGGCCAAACAAAGCTGACCCATCAAAGGGAGAGTTTGTGAAGGACGCCTTAAAGGGATCTGCAAAATTACAGAGCCGCATCCAGGCTTGGCGTCTAAGAGCCACACTTGTACCTGCGGCCCTACTCGCTCCATCAGCAGCATATGATATCAGTCGCATGGAGGAGTTAGCAATAGAATTAAGGGTTCCTAGCTGCGAAGCAATTTTTTCTTGAGCCCCTGCAGCTGTAGGATCCTGTACTACTTCACCTAGCTCCTTAAGGATATCCCTCTGGAGTCTGGTGAAGTGACATAGGTAGTTCAGCGAACGCATAGCAAAGGTCGCTGAAGAGAACATCCGCTACCATATCTATCCATGGTCCTAGAGTCCTTATTAGGAGGATGGACAGGTATGGAAGGATCTGCAAGTTCCTTCTTAGTGGCAGCCGCCACCACCATGGCATCAGCAGGGACACCTTTTGTGAGGAATTGCTTGTCCGACGGAGCAGTGATAAATTTAGAAGGCCTCCTAGGGACTGGCTCTACAGAGTCAGGAGCAGCCCACGCCTTCCGAGCAATAACCTGCATAAGGGGGTCGAAAGGCGGAGACACCCAGGAGGTGGAGGGCCGAGATCCAAACGCCTCCAGGTATACTGACTCATCCTCAGAGGGATTATTGGTGGGCCAGTTTCCCCTCTGTCTAAGGAGTTCTAGGATGTCTGAAAAGGAGACATCCTCAGAGGGGGATCTTGGGGATCCCTCTGACTCATCTAAGTCAGTATCTGAAGTGACAGACTCGGGGGAGTCTACGTGTTTCCTCTTACAGGTCCTCTTTCGCGGAGGATCTCCTGACAGATCAGGAGAATCCTCGGAAGAGGGGGTTCTTCCCAGTGGGGAAACCTGAGGCGGAGGATCTCTGGGTCCGGGAGCAAGAGAAGTGGCAGAGATGTCAACAGGCACCATAGAGGGAGGAGCTAAGGGAACAGACTGCTGGCTGAGTCCAGTGGCCAGCACACTCTTCATCACCTCGAAGGCTCCCCCTCCCAGGGAGGTCCGAGAGAACCCGTTCCGAAGAACCAGGAACTCCAGGACCCACCGAAAGGGAAGGCTCCGAGGCAGATGTCGGAGCCGAGCTCACCAAGGCCGAGGCTCCAAGGGGAAGAGTGGGGTCGGACAAGGGTCGATGCCACTCACCCCTCGGAGGAGACCAGGAAGCCCGACCACCGAATCCCTCTAAGGAAGGTCTCAAGAGGAGATAAGAGTAGAGGCTGAAGGAGCAGAAGGGGTATCTGTCCCTCAGCCGTAGCAGAAACCATTCCCGAAGACTCCAACTCCAAACTCTGTGGTAGAGTCGAAGGAGGAACTGCATTGGGGTGTGGACTAATAGTCGTCTGTTGAGACGGACTATGTAGCATTTGGGCCAGTGCCTGTGATTTTAATAATCTACTGACCACTCTCTCTAAATCATGGTCAGAAAGCCTGGATGACCTGGATGATCGGCTCTGATGACTCCGTTCCGAGAGGAGAGGAGAAGCCGGAGCCGAGAGTATCGGCTCCAAGGAAGGGGACCTAGACCTCTTCCTCGAAGGAACCATCGGAGCCGAAGAAACCTTGGAAGCTGTCGGAGCCGACAACTTCTCGGCACCGACAGAAGGTTTCGATGCATCGGCTCTGGCCGGAGCCGATACAGCCATAAACGTAAGGGTGACAGAGCCGATCGGCGCCGACACCGAAGCCTGAGCCACATGGTGATCGGAACCGATCGGAGCCGACACCAAAGTGGTCGAACCAGAATCGGCACCGATAGCCATCGGTGCTGAAGGTTTGTGCAAACCAGAATCGGCTCCAGCCGGAGCCGATCTCAACTCTGAAAGAGTCGGAGCCGAGGCCGCAGGCTTGGACACAGAAGCCTGGGCCTTGGAAGACTTAGAAGTCTTAGATGGAGCTGACTTAGCCGGAGAGCCCTCCGGCTTAAGAAGGCCCCTCAAAATAAGCTTATTTCTCCTTTCCTACAGGACTCTCTGGCTAAAAGAATGACAAATCGCACAGGAGTCCTGCAGGTGAAGAGGTCCCAGGCAGTAAAGGCAAGAAGTGTGACCGTCTGTCAGAGACATTTTCTGACAGCACGAGTCACACTTCTTAAAGCCTGAGACCCTTTCCTTAGACATGTTGTAAAACACACACACACAACACTTGTCCAAGAAAATTTTACAATCCCAAAAGGGAAAAAGTATTGTCTCACAAACACACACACACACCCTAACAAGGGGGGGGATGGGATGGGAGAAGGTCTGACTAAAAAGTTTTAGTAGAGAGGGAAGTTTAGTCAGGAAAGGACTAAAACTAGTCTAAAACTATTAATTTTAACTTTAAAAATGATTTTAAACTGAAAAAAGGGGCAAAGAAGTAGTGTGTAAATCACTTACCAGGAGCTGGTAAAAGGAGGACCTCATCAGCGAAGCAGCAAACGAGATCTGGGTACTTACCGCCTTGCATCATGGGATATGGGGCTGCCTCGAGCTGGTAAAAGTGACTCTCGAGCTTAGCAAGTGCCGAGTCGGAGCCGAGGATCGGCTCC
>NC_056743.1:1127502193-1127619693 GCF_019279795.1 Protopterus annectens
CCAGTGGACCTACCCGGTCATCAAACTGAAAATAAATAAATAGTAAATAAATAAATGTATGTATTTCTGTAATCAAACCAACTAAATTCCTGCTTTTATGTATATATTCCGTACACATTACAACACTATTTCTACTTCAGTACCAATTCATGTTTTATTTTTTCTATAACTATGCTCTTGTCGGTAGCTTTCTTTTAGGCCCAGTGGACTTTCCTGGTAAACAAATGCAATAACAGAATAATATATTATATATACACACAATTTTATATATATATATATATATATATATATATATATATATATATATATATATATATATATATATATATATATATAACTAAATCTATATAAAAATAAATTTACATTATATATATAAATTTATATATATGGGTGGCCATGGTGGTGCAATGGTTAGCATTGCCGCCTCACAGCAAGAGGTTCTCTGGTTCAATCCTCGGCTGGGGTGCTTCTGTGCGAAGTCTGCATGTCCACCATGTGGTCGTGTGGGTTTCCTCCAGGTGCTCCAGTTTCCTCCCACATCCCAAAGACATGATGTAGGTGGCTTGGACACTCTAAATTGGCCCTAGGCGTGAGTGCATGCATGTGTGCGCCTTCTGTGGAAGGTTGGGCGCCGGGCTGACAACTCAACACCGTAAAACTCCACTGCCAATCATGAGTGGACAAGTGATCAACTGTGGCTACCTCTAACTGGGAAAAGCCGAAAGAAGAAGAAGAAGATATAAATTTATATATACACACACACAAAATAAAAAAGAGCGAACAGGCTACACACTAAGGTGATGATGTAAGCACTTTGATTCGCTCTCTTATTGAAAATAAAACTACTTCAGAAATCTGCATTCCACTTGAGAGAAAAAGAATAAATAGCTAAAAAGACAAAAGAGGTTTCAGTGACAAAAGGATGGAGAGGGGGCCGTCCTTGGTTACCTGTTCCATTTGAATATACTCTTAATATTTAGGTTGCTGTTGAGCCCTGGGGCGTGTCTATTCTCCAACAGATCTGCCATTTAAGTTCTCTAACTTCCAGGAGTAGGCTCGTCTCTCCTGAAAATGTGGCACCTTTTCCAGTACTAAAAATCTGAAGCCGGTAAACTGGTGGCAGATGGTGCTATGCTTCATGATGGCTTTGGACACATATGCCCTGCAAATGGCCTGATAATGTTCTTTGATTCTATATCATTTAGCTTATAAGTGTTTTTTTCCTACACAGAAGGATTTAAACTTTGTGCAGAAAGCTAGCTACACTAAATTGGTGGTGTGGCAATTGTAGTTATCCTGGAACCGGATAGGGTTTCTGAGGGATTCAAGAGTAATGCTACTCCCTAGGGCTATGTATTTGCAACAGCAGCAGTGACCACAGGGATAGGTGCCAGGTAGGTCATTCCCTAGAATGGTCTTGGTTCTGCTGGCTGTTTCCAAGAACACTTTAAAGGATCTTGTTTTCTTGAAGCAGAAGACAGGGCGAGACCCAAGAGGCTTGTGTAGCTCGGGGTTGCTTTGGCTAATGCTCCAGTTATTCTGGAAGATGTATCTGATTTCCGCTGCATCGCTTGAGATGAGCAAAGGAAATCTGGGCCTGTTATATGTGTGTGTATATTATATATATATATATATATATATATATATATATATATATATATATATATATACATATACATACATACATACACATATATATATATATATATATACACACACACACACACACACACATACACACACACACACACAAATATATATCTGTCTACACACTATATATATATACACACACACACACATATACACATATATACACATACACATCTATATATATATATATATATATATATATATATATATATATATATATATATATATCCATATTATATGTGTATCTCACACACACACACACACACACACACACACACACACACACACACACTCACACACACACACACACACACGTACCAGTTGTTTTGACTAACTTACTTACATACTACTTTAAGAAGGTTTGGTAAGACAGGAATGTGCATCTGCATGGTTCATAATGGCGCTTTTTTTTTTGTTACAAAATATCCAGATTTAAAAAGTTTAAAACAAGTAACTATTACCCATACTGAAATGGTAAATAAATGATATACGTTTGGGCATGCCAGCAATTCTCCTCCATTCCAAACAAGGTAAAGGACAACACCACAGGATATTAAATAATGGGCCAGTGTATCAAGAAAAGTACAGAAGTGATTTTACATAACAGATCAGTTTAGCAGGATAATTGAAGATAATTTAAGACAATCAATGAATTCTATACCAAGTTCAGAAAGTGGTAAAATGGATCACATGGAAGGTGTGTTATTACAGTTACACAGCAACTGTTTGCAGGATATGCGTAATGAGGTTATGGGAAAACACGTGTCCTTCCTTTTGGTGCAACCTGGAAACACAGTGAACACAAGTGACTTACTCAGACTTGCACAGCAGAGCAAGCCAACACAATTTAAAAACACAAGTCATAACTATTACCACATTTCACATTGCCTTTTGCTATCAAACAAGTATAATATAATTAGCTTTTTAGTTTATTTCTTAATATTCAACCCTGTTATATGCTATGCTACTATACATCACCATGAAATCATAAAGAAAACAAAAAATATGGAATTTGGCTATAACGTGATTTACAGGAAAAATAAAATCACTTCAATATTGTTAATTTGTTTCAGTCATAATACACAAACCTTTTCTCGTTCACTTTGTAGTGCTCTGCTACTGCTGATGTTAATGCCTACTTGTCTTTTTTATGTAAGTCTCTCTAACTCCTTCCCATAAACCCTCCTAATCTCATAACTATTCTTAACAATGCTTTGCAGTGAGCTAATCCTCAATAACAAGACAGCGGAAAAGGAAAATGTCTTCATCCTCCCCTTCATGTTTTTCTGGTCTGTTCCAAAAGAAAATGGTCAACAAGTCTAAGTGACTTTTGCAACATACTATTATCAATAAAAGTACTATAAAACCTGCCACTGCAGTCTTGTACCCAGAAACTCTCTGGTCATGCTTCTACCAAGAGGTCCCAAGCCATAAACATCCTCAAAAAGTAAGCACCTTTGCTCTGAGCTGAAATGCAAACTGAAGCAGGCACTGTAATGCATTTTAGTCAAAGGTCCACAGCTCATAGTATGGCCACATATTAATACTTCCATTACAGATTTTTAACATAACCTTCAGTGAGATTCCAAAGTTATGAAGTACTGCAATGATCAAAAGCAACACTGTCCCACAGGATCACCTTTACATTTTCAAAGCAGATGCTTAAGGTGTTCTCTAGTTTGGTTTAAGACACTGATCTACAAGACAAGCATGCTGAAAATGTTAAGAGAGAAACGATGAATATGTAGAATTTACAGCCACAGGAATATATTATGGTGGACAGACTCAAATTTTAACTTTCATAGTCTTACCAAAGAATTAAAGCAGAAAAATGTATTCAGAATTCTACATGAACTAGACGAGCTTTATTTTTCAGATCCACAAAAGGCAGTTTAATATTTACTTGCAAACCTCTTGCTCTAGACAAGATATGAACTATTGAATTACTCTCACCAACAAGCTCGAGTCACATGCACAGTATATGAGAACTGGGTGCAAATATTGAAAATGTAAATGCAGTTACACAATTTAATATCGGAAAATGGTGTTGACAGTTAATATTTTCATCACAAAGCTGTGCAAGGAATTACTTTGCCTTGCATATTCCAGATGTGGTATCTTGTTTTACATGTACTATTAATGTTTGATGTTGGACTCATTGCAGTTATAGTGTGTAATTAACTAATAACCACTAAATAAAACATACACTGTCAAACTACACAGGGCAAACGAACATTTGGTGGTGACAAATAAATGTTTACTAGTACTACTGTGCCAAGAATAGGACAGATGTTGAAGTCCTCTTAAAAAAAGGCATTTTATCACTTAAAATAATAAAACAAATTCCGCAATTAAGTCACTGAGTTGAAGTACTTGAGCAAGTTAAATGCACACAAGACACTGTACCACAAAATCTGATTACACAAAAGAGGTTTAAAAATACAGCACAATGATGAGAAGTGGGGAGGCATGAAATTCCTGTTCATGTTCTAGCCAAGAGCTAATGACCAATTTCAGACATACAATGAGAATTATGCCAAGCATGTTCCACATGCCACAAACATTTTATGGAGTGCATTATCAGTTAAAGTATTTAAAGACTACAGGTCTGGAGAACATCATGCTGTGATTTTTTTACAACTAAGATGTGACCTAACTTAAGCGTCTCTTCTTTTGGTATGTTAAACTTAACATGATGAACTCCCTACTAAAATAAACCAAAAAAGGTACCTATAGACTAAATCTGTTAAGCCAAAGGCAATGGAAAAACTCTACCAGACAACAAGCAAATTTTATGTTCCCTATAAAGTGCATGTTTTGTTGCTGAATGTAATGTTGACTTGGTGGGATTTGAAGTATAAAGAATGAAAACAGTCCAGTATAAACCAGACTTTAATGATGATAAAAGGATGCTGTAGAAAAATGTTACAATTTATTCGATGACGTCTATAGACGTTATCATAAAACCATTTCTATTCCACTTCATAGAGCAAACCAACATACAACAGTGTACATTAAACATGAAAAAGTTATTGATAGTGGATTTATTTTTTTTATAGGCAAATCCACATCAAATCAACGAATAGTATTTTCATAAATTTTATCTCAACTCTCAGAACTGTCTCCTGGTATTATTTTTTTATTTTACTTTACTTGAAAAGTACAATTCAAAAACTAGGAAATGAAACACAAAACAAATAATCTGCATAGTTCAGTTGATCATGAGTGTAAATGCTTCACCTCAGTCTTTATAGGTTCTACAGGAAAGTACAAGGCTAGTCTTTACAGGTTCTACAGGAAAGTGCAAGGCTAGCTGCCCTTCTCGGCCATTTTAAGCTTAGTCAGTTCCCCTTTTAGTGTTAGAGTTAACATATTACATTTGGTGTTAGACTGACCTTGTCCATTTAGCCCTAATGAGAATAACTGAGTTCTTACAACAGATTATCTCATGCATGGGTCCCCATGCATGGGTCTCCTCAAATTAAGTTTTTATGACTTGCCTCTGCCCATTAGTGCAGAGAAGCAGACCCAGGGTAAATTTTGTATTTCACATCCATGGATCCAAGTTGCTCTTGACTACGGACAGGCATGAGTTTTGGTTTATATGGATAGGAGTCTGTTCCATAGCAGTGGTATCTTCTGCAAGCTCACCTGTCCCTACAAACTACTTTCCTGATGTTACAGAACGTTTAGATCCCTAGACAGAGCATTTCTGATGCCATTTGATTTTTTTTGTGCAGTAAATCCATCAGTACTGGGTCAGAGGATGACTTGTATGCTATACAAAGGTCACCTCTTAGCAGTCTGGAGGATAGAGTATAGTGATAGGGTTTGAGTCAGTCCATGTAGGACATATTGTTTAGGCCTTATATCCTTTTAGTAATGTATTTATGTGGACATTCCAGTTGTTGCATGTGTCTGGACAGATTCATGCCAAAGAGGCATTATTCTCAATGAATTACAGCAGTAAAAATGATCATGTTACATTGTAATAACTCTCCCCTCATAGTTTAAATGCCATCCAGACACTTGCCTTCCAAAAGATTCCCTAAAAGATCTACTTTTAAGGCATCACATCCTTACTAAGCACAGAAGATAACACATTTCTAATGATCAGTTTTCATGCTCCATTTGCATGTGTGCACACCCTGCTGCTGACTATAATGATCACCCCATTATATTAAATTTTACATTGTAATGTTATGATGATGTTTTTCAATATTCCTTCTGTAGCAACTCATTCTGGAAAGGCTCCCCCAGACTCTGCTACAGTTTGCCGTGAGGGAAAGGTTAGTTTGCTTTTTATTCGTTGTATTTTGCATTACTTTATTGCCTTTTTCTATTTTGTATACTGTGATTTGGTTTTCTTTACACCGTGTTTTACTTGTATTCTGCTTTTAACTGCATATTAAAACTTGAAAAGAGACCACAACTTTGTCTCTTGCGAGTCAAACAGAAAATTTTCTCAGCCTCCCACTGGTTAATGTTGTGTAACACCACTGTCTTTCTAGTTGCCTGCCCCTTATGTTAATTTGACCATATACCTCATTTCCTCTCTGCTTTTACTGGCTGTTGTGAGTAAGCACAAAAATCACCATTTTGTGAAATCACTCCCCTTCAACTATTTAAATTTATTGGCCATCCTACTGTATTCTATAGTACCAAACTACAAAAGTGACCATCCCCTTTCAATCCATCTTGCTGTTTTAAAAATATTGCCTCCCACTAAAACTTAACTTTTTAGACAGGCGAAACTTAAGTTACCTACTTTCACATCTAACTCCTCTAGTGCACACTGCAGTGTCTTAAACCATTTTTTTTCCATCTTACCTTTAAGCATCTATTGCAAGACCACCAGTTATTGGAGAGCCCACATTCTGCCTCTCAGTAGTCATCTTGGGATTAGTGCTTCTGTTTTCTCCTGGTGAGAGAAGGAGTGCAGTTACATTATTTCCTGGAGACTGCTGATCACCACAAAGCTTAATAACTGCTTTATAGGTGACAGCTTGAAATCTGTGCTTATATTCTGATCCCGGAGAGAGTAGGAGTAGAAGGCATTGTTCCCTGACTCTTTCAGGTTGGAAAGTGAGTGTCTGTGCTTAACATACCTGACTGCCCTGGTTGCTATTTGAGGCATCTACCAGAAAAAGGCTACAAGCCTGGAGACCCTTGCATCATCTGGGACAAGATTGTGGATCACCAAACAGGCCGTAGCCTGCTTTTCTTCTTGGGATTGGTGCTAACATTTTGCTTCTGGTGAGAGAAGCAAAGGAGTATTGTATTCCAACAGACTGAAGCTGTTCTGAGACCAGCATTAGTAGTAGTCAGGCAGTAGCCATTCATCCAACCCCCCCCCCCCTTTTCATCATTCTTGACAAGCTAATCCTTTATTTTCCAGTAAGTTCTGCTTGATTTCTTTCTAACTTCAGAATATCTGCCTAAATACTTCATCCTTACATTTTCAGGGTCTGCATATTAGATTCCCCTCAAGTGTTCGGCAGTACTCTGTACAGATTCAGACACCATGAGTGATATTTTTCCTGTAAAAGGAATATATAAGGAAACACCTCCAGTACTTAGCAATAATGATCATCCTTCCTGGCATGTCTAAAGGTCAGTTCCTTGTGCTTTCTCCTATTAGCATGGTGAACATGGGCATTCTGAGGCAGTGTAGCAACTGCCTCATGTACACAGACAACCCCTCTCCTCTTACCTCCCAACACTCAAACTTGTGAGAGATGCACTTATATATCCAAAATAGAAGCCATGCACTCTCAAGTCAAGACTGGAATAGCTGGGCAAGAGGAGAAGGTCAACACCTGCACCACACCACATGCAACACATAGCCCTCCAGAACACCCACCATCACAGCTCTCACATAAAAACACAAACCACACACCCACCTTTGGAAGTTCTCAATAATAATCTACCCAAACAGCAGAGACCTCCAAGACAGAAACACACTCTAACACCACAACACAGCACAAACCACAAGACACATATAACTCACCTACACAGTGTGCCCCTCAACTTAAGCCCTCAAGGTAAAACAGCTTGCCCAATACACTAATCTTAGGTGACTCTACAGTGAGGCACACTGATGTCCCACTCACTAGGCTGAATAAGGAGAAACTAACAAGTCAGCTCTCAGGTGCTAGAATCCAACACATAACACACGCACTCGGGTCACTCCACAACAAGTACAATTATGATTCTATCACTGTCCTTGTGGGTGTGAGTGACCTGAGATGCACTTCCCTGGACTACATGAAAAGAGACATGGAGAAACTCTCAGATTATGTGGCTCAGGTAGGCATGACCCTAGCTCTGAGCAGCATCCTACCATTGCCCAGAATGCAGTACAAGCAGACAATGATTGACTTCAATAATGGGCTAAGTTTCTGATTTATTCTTAGGAGATCCAGTATCTGTCTGCTTGGGATGACATGACTGACAGACCTCGATGCTTTGCCAGAGATGGCCTGCATCTGTCATCCCGGGTTTCCGGATACTGGTTAAGGCTCTTGCCACCCCTATAGTGCCTTTTTTAGGAGATGTTCCAAAAACCAAAATTACCACTGTAACAGCTATAAATAAATGCAATCTGAAGGTCATGCTGCTCACCGCTAGAAGTCTAAATCTCAAGATGCACTTGCTTGAAGCACTCCTCAAAATGGAGAATATCAACATTTGTGCTGTAATGGAGACCTAGTTTAAAGCAGCAGAAGGCACCCCTGCGCTACCAGACTATAACTCATTCCACACCTTTTGGCCCCAGAACATGGACCAAAGCTCCAAAGGCGGCGGTGTCTCCATATTCATAAAGAATATGCACACCTCTAGACTAGTAGCCCAGCATAACACATCTGAGATACTTCAGGTACAACTAACATTGGGTAAGATGGCGGTTCAGGTCGTAGCCTTATATAGGTCCACATCCATATTCCAAGACTCTCACTCCACGTTCCTAAGCACCCTGGAAACTATTAGGGTTCAACCTAACACATACTAGGTGACTTCAACTACCCCTCCATCAACTGGGAAAAATACTCGTGCACCAATACCAGAGCTGTGGATAACGGCAAGGCAGTTCATACAGCCTACCTCGATCTGGCCAAGGCCTTTGATACCATTCCCCACTCAGGAATTATTAATAAACCCACCAAACTAGGCATCAACCTCTATAATCACTAGGTGGGTTGCAAACTGGCTCACAGATAGAACCAACAGTGTGAAAGTAGCGGACTCCAAGTCAGACTGCTGACCAGTCTCCAGTGGAGTCCTAAAGGGATCAATCCAGGGTCCTCTCCTGTTTGGCATCTATTTCTCAGAAGTCCAGGCCAACACGGAGGGACTCTGGCTGACCAAGTTCGCAGATGACTGCAAGCTGGGAGCCATTATTAACTACCCAAGTAATGTAGACATCCGACAGAAAGGCCTCACTGAGAGCAATAACTGGTGTTGAAACCATGGGAACAAAAGATGCAGAGGTGCTAGGCAGTGCATCAACGGCTATACCTGTGGTGGAATTCATCATGTTCTTAGGCACATTCTGGTTTCCAGTACTGTGATCAGTATTTGTTCTGTTAATACTCCTTTTAGAAAGCAAGTTCTAGCCTATCTTGACTGAAGATAAAATAAAAAGCATCGTGGGAGAAAGACTGAGGCTTATGTTCAAAAACAAGAAAAATATCAAAAATTATTCTTTTTAATAAAGATGGTTTTCCTCAGCAAAACATCACCATTTTGAGACAAGGTACTCAGAAATGCAAAAGATGTAAGCCTGTCAATTCATCAATAATAGTAACACTTTTATCCATCCAGTTACAGGCAAGAGCTATATATTTAATATCAAAGCTACTTGCAACAGTGAACATCTTGTATATCTACCATGCTGTCACCTTTGCCCTTGTTTCTACACAGGCAAAACTGACCAACACTTGAAAGACAGGGTTTTACATCATTTACGAGATATTCGACAGAAGGATATGAAAAATGCACTGGCATGTCACATTAACTCAAACCCAACCCATTACTTTAGCTTTAAAGCTATGTATGCCGATAGAACATAGAGCTGGGGATGTTCACAACATGGAGATTCTTGAAATTGGGCCAACCGCCCCCCCCCGCCCCCAGGCTTAAATGCCCTGGTTCAATTGAAACCTATTCTGAAGCAGTAACATCTTTCTATTGGCTCACAATGGAGGCTTGCTTACCTCCAGGCAAGTGACTGACAGTCTGTGGTAGGAGGAACTAATAATGAAGGAATTAACCTGATTGGTGAATCTTTGTTTAGGGATGTGGAATGAAGCACAGGAAGTTATGATTTGAAGAAGGCAATCCTGCTGAAAGTGCTTATCATTTGAGGCTTCATCTGCTTTTAAACTTTTGTGACAGTTTTAGTGAGTTTTTTAATTTGTTTATTAAAGTTGGAACATTTAATCGTGGTGGTGTACTCAGTATCTCTTTGCTTTGTTTGTACTTTGTTCTGAGAGACCTTTAGTAGTGGGGACGTATCCTTTGCCATTTTTTCACTTGTTTTGTTCTCACTACACATGGCTGAAAGTAACTTGCTGATTGATAACAGAAACGGAAAAGAACAAATGAGAACCTTCTCCGAGTTTCTAGGTGAGCAATTAAATCCATTACTTAAATTTAACCTGGAATATGAGAATGTTGATACAACAGACTTAACTGCCAATACTGAGAGCTTTGACAAAGGATCTGAAGTGGTGGTGCTGCGGTAGCGTTGTCGTCTCACAGTTAGACGTTGCCCGTTTGATTCTCAGTTAGAGCGTCTTCTGTGTGGCGACATGCATGAATGGGCATTCCTTCGTTGAAGGTTGTGCGTTAGGCCCGGCAAGCCAGCACGTAAAACTCTACTGCCAATCATTAGCGGATCAGAGTTCCGCTGAGGCGACCCCTAACCGGGAAAAGCCGAAAGACACAAACAAACTGAGAGCTTTGACAAAGTCTTTAAAGAGGTAGAAAATGCTGCTTACCATTTGAAGAGATTACAGTGGCAGTGTTTCCATCTAGAAGTATGCATCCACCATCGGGTGGTTCCCAAGAGGGATGAGGGTGAAGTGCTTACAGAGTTATGGTAACACTTATCCAGATTTGCTAGTCAAATAGCAGGAAATTTATCTTAAAACAAGTTTCAGTTATTTACGCCTGCTTAATGAGTATTTTAAACCGGAGGAGTCCACAACAGCGGAGCTGATCAAAAATAAACAGACAGAACTAGAGAAAATAGATTTGTCTGACAGCTGTATTCAGAAACTGGAGTCGTTACAATATAACCCGAGTATCTATGATAGCAAGTTGAAAGGAGAAAAGGCTATAAAATTAGCACGAGATTTTCAGAATTTCAGGAATGGGAATATCTTTGAATGACCAAGGGAGGAGAGAATGACTCAGAGAAGGGAGATCACTTTCTAAAAGCAGTATTAACAGAACAAATACTGATCACAGTACTGGAAACCAGAATGTGCCTAAGAACACGATGAATTCCATCACAGGTATAGGTGTTGAAACCATGGCCTTAGGCTTAATGCCAAAAATGCGTAGTCATCCCCTTTGGGAAAAACTCCGTTCCTACTAAATTACCACAATGATGGGAGCCCACTGAACACTTGACGTCGTTATAAGAGATCTGAGGACACAGGTCGACAGCAACCTGTCATTCGACCACCACATTGCCACTGTGGTCAGAAAGTCCTTCTATGTGGCACATCTCATTACCAAGGGTTTTGCATCCGGGAAGAAAGTGGTCATCATCTCTTTCTACTCTTCCCTCATTAGGCCAATCATCGAGTATAAATTCCCCATTTGGTATGTACCTCACTAGACACATGGAACAGCTGGAAAGGCAACAAAAGTACCTCATGAAGAGGATCCTAGACCTTAAACACATGTCGTACATGGGGACAGACTCAAAAAACTCCAGCTATTCTCTGTCTCATATTGTCTACTAAGAGGCGATCTCTGACTTAGCATGTCTGACCCAGCTCTGTTAGAAATGCTACATCTAAAGAAATACCAATCGCTCCACACCACACGCTCCAGAGATTTCAACCTTATTACCACAATCAACAGAACATGCTGGAGAGACAGGTTCATAACCCAGAGAGACTGCCCATGCTCTGGAATAGACTTCCCATACATGTCAAGCAGAGCATCTCACTGTCCCTCTTCAAGAGAATCTTGATGAGTGGATAGGAAATAGAAAGTTCACCCAGGGGATCACTCCAGTGGCTCTACTTGACAGAGGCAATGGGAATGAACGTCGGGCGGCAACGATGCCAGGGCACTTCTATAGGCTAGGCTTGTAAAGGCTCCAGGGACATTAGCCTAGTACATACGTATGAACCTATGTCAATCTCCTTGCTTTAGGGTCTTCTTTAGAGTGCAAGACATGTTTTGCCAGGTGAAAAAACATTTTTTCTAGGATACATTCACTTACAATTTACTGAACATAAAAGAGCAAATGGATGATTAAATCTATTACTTTGAAAAAAAGATGAAATGTGTTTTTGCTAACACATTTTGTAAACAGATGAAAAATCCTCTCATTCTTTCCTGCTGTCTTTTGAATTGTTCTCTATCCTGCATTTTATCTGACAACTTCAAAGCCAGCACCTCTGCCATCCAGCTATCAAAATATTACACACTCTGGTTAAATTTTGACATTGTAAAATGCGCTGCTCTATAACTTAAGTAAATGTAGACCTAGGCATTGTTTTCTGTATCTGCTTTCTTTCAAGTAAAGTTCAAAAGGACCCCAGAATCTATCTTGCTATGCAGTGGGCACAAACCAGTAACCAGGCCCAGCTAGGATACCAGTCCACTTCAGTGGACACACCTGAGCAATCTTCACTTATGCACATACCAAGAGACAACTTACACAGATAACCCTGAATGCACATCTCTATGTAGCAGGAAAGCAGAAACTCAAATTGGAATTCCACAACAATGTGGGGAGGAAATGCAAATTCTACACAGATGGCACTCCAGACATGATTCAGACTGGGGTTTGAGCATCAAAAGGCAGCAATGCTAACTACTGCACCACTGTGTCACCCACACAGAAACAAAGTAGACAAATTACTTTAAAAATCAACCTACCCTGCGCCAAGCTATACTTTTTAAAACCAAATCTCCTTAGTTGATGATGCCAACATATTTGGTAAAGCAGTTCACATCTCTTGGGGACTGTAAGTTACCACACCAATCCAGATCAGTAAGCTGATGTGTAAAGGGAAAAAAAAGAGGAAGGGGTGTGCTGTAAACATTTTAAATGTAGTACATTACATTGTAGTGCATTACAGCATACCTGCAACACTGAACTGTGGAATCTGAAATTAAACATCAATGCTGGCAAGGAAAAGGCCCAGAATAATGGAAATATTCTCCATGAATCAAACTACCATTTCTGCATGTACGTTTCAAAACATTTAAATACAACTAAGACATGCATTTTGTATCTTGTACACACTATTTCTGTGTAGATTTTCAAAACATTTAAGTACAGCCAAAGACATCCACTTTTGAATTTTATACTTTCCATATTTTCTGCTCTCTCTTACAGCTTGCAATGATATCAGTAGTGGGATGCCTAATCCGGTTGGTTTACTTGAGAAAACATGTCTAAGGGTTTACAATTATTCCCAAAGCACAAGTGTAAGGATGTTACGTATTCAATAATGCCAGACAAGGTGGACATTATCAAGGAAATAACACTCATCTAGGGGTGTTGAGAGGTCAGTTTTGCAAGTATTTAAACACCCCCTACACACACAAACAAATGTCCAGCAATTACAGCTACTTTCTTGACTGACTATACTTCAAAGGGTTCATTGTGATCATAACCTAAAGCTTTTGCAGGCCAGTAATTTCATATTATATTAAATCAATTTCTGTTTTCCCCCTCATACTGAACTATTTTTATATACTGAACTATTTTAATAAAAACGTGTTTATATACAAGGCTTAGAAAGTAGGCTTGTATCTAGAAAAAAAAAGTTTAATTCCTTTATATCACAGGATCATAAAAACTACAATGCAAGCAAGTTTGCCTTGACAAATATTATCCTCAAGAAGAACTCTATACTTCCAATTGGGCAAAATATGTCATGTCAGGGATTAACTTGGAGTACCCCTTCAATCAATCATCAAACTTAATCTTGAGAGAGGCAGGTCACTCTACACTTTTACACATATGTTGGTTGAGGTTCAAATCCATGGTTCACACATTCATGTAACCAATCATCCTGTTAAGATATAAAAGTGATCCATCAAGGAGAGGTCCTTGATGATGTATCCCAGGCAAAGATCTCCAAACAGCAGTCTGCAAGAAGCAAAAATATAAAATCTATAAAAGTGATGTATATATGCAAAATTAATAAACGAGGCACAGAAAACAGCCAAATAATGGGCTCATGTTTCTTTCCAAAGTTTCAGACAGAATGATGTTAATCAGTAGTCAGTCACATTCTAGACAGGGATCGTGAAAAACAGCTGCCATTTGAAGGTTTTAGAAAGGCAAAAGAAGACTTAATTTTTTTAACGCATTCCTTGCTGCTGCTTTCTAGAACTCCGATTGCTACTCCGACATTCACAAATACTATCATGAACTGCAAAGATGGCAGCTAAGATGTAAGGAGCAAATTTGATTACACTGGTGTCTCCTTTTCTTTGATCCATATAACCAATTTATAAGCCATTTTTGGACCAAAAATATGCAGGATTACATCAGAACTCTTTAGGAAAGTTAATTTTGGACCTGTGGCAAAACTAAACTTGGAAAATTACTTAAAATCCATCCTATATCATCTTGCTTCCAACAGTGATTGTCTCAGTTATGAAAAGTAAATAAGTGAGGAAAGAGTGAGGAATCTCAAAACAAAAGTTTCTTTTGAGGGTTACCACCTGTCCTTTGTGAGGGAGGGTCCCTCTTTGGGCAGTTATGTCCTGGGAAAAAATCTAAAAAATGGCACATGGTCTGAGATTTTAGGACAAAAATATTTCCTAAGATTTCTTTAATAGTTGCACAAGGCATTTATTTTGTATATGAAATACCCAAGTGCTATATGAAGTAGCATTAACAACTCAAATGCTACAAATATAAACTTTTATTCTGGTAAAAAAGTGAAGCTCTGTCCTTTGCACTGGCCGTGGGTATGTTCTGTCCTGCAATAGGTTTCTACAAAAAATGTCACATTTTGGGCATTTGAAAAGGTGGCAACCCTATTTCCTTCAGTTTCCACTCCTGAAAAAAAAGGAAGGAAGGTAAAAAATGCCTCTCTCTGACTGAAATCATATCATGTTTTACCTTTTTGATGGCTGACATAAAAGGCCTTTATCCCTCTTCAACTGCTATGAAAACTTGCCTTCTAAGTTATCAGTGCAAACATATGGGACTAAAGGGGCTGAAAGATCAGATTTTTGCATGTGAAAACGAAATTGTACACACAAAATTATATAATTTTCCATAATATATTCTCAAGCAAAAATCTACTCTCAGTCAAATCAAAGTGTTCGGCAATTAGAATCTATAAAAGTCATACAAATAATGATATTCTTTGTGTTTGCCAGAAAAAAAGGTCTACTTAGAAGAAACAATTAGTGGCATTTTGTTGCATCTTGTGAAGAATCAAAAATCGAAGGAGGCAATTACTGAAAAAGCCCACCATGCCCAGGATACTACTGTTTATTCTGCTTCTCCTACTCTCTGAACATAAAACTGTCAGTTTCATAAAAAAGTATTTTTAATGGAATGATATTAAACTAAGATTTTCATCAGGATACTCCACATAATATAGGTTCATAGGAGGTTACTAGACTACTGGCCCTAGGGCCCTTCCAAGCCTAACCAAGCTCAACCCTTGTTTCCCTAAGGGTCTAGAGATATGGTACATGTTACAAGCAGATCTAAATCAGCACCAACCGCCCCTATTCAAGAGGGACACAGATGAACCCCATAGGTCGAATTTGCAGTTTACCATCCAATCGTCTGAGTTTCACTTCAAAAGGGTTAACAAAGGGCTCTGTTTAACCTGTATTGAAAGTTTATTCCAGTGAAGATACAACCTCTAGGAGACATATCTGTCTCTCTGCCAAGTCCTGCTGATATCACATGCTCGGTTAAGGTCCCTAGAATGAATGAATCATGTACCATTTGACTTAAGAATGTGCAGCATTCCATTAAGGCACAGTCAGAGGATGCTCTGTACGAAAGGCACAGGTCACCTCTGAGTAGTCTATGCATTGAGGTCTGAATGGAGAGATGACAAAAATCATCAAAAGGAGAGAAGAATTGCTGGATTTTAATTCATCCTCAAGTCTTAGCAAGTACTTTCACAAGGTGGACCGTGTTTTTCACAAAATCTCACCAAGAAGACACTGATATATAGACTGTATTTTATATAGCATATATCATGGACAGAAGTAGGTTAAAAAATAAATTAAATTAGATAGCTAGGTGCACAAATCCACTCTATTGTCTGTATGGCTCTTTTTAGGCCTATAGAGGATAAGAAACAAATTATGTATTGTTACTATTATGAAAGAAGCTTAGAATTTCCAGACAAAAAACATACAAAAAGATTAAGAAAGAAATTACAGGAAAGAAAAATACTTCAAGAAAATTTGTCAGAAGCTACAAATAAATAAAAATGTGTGTTCATTAATACAACAGATCCATGAAAGACACTACATAGCCCAAGAAATCTTATGCCATTTGGAAAAAAAAGCAACTAAGGAAGTGTGAAAATTTAAAAAACAAAATTTAGAGTCGTTTGAAGGGTATAAAAAAGAAATATGGACCTGTGAAAGAAAGAGATCTGATATGGTACAATATTTATGCAAAGGGGAAAGCCAAATTAATCAACACAAAAAAGGTAGCCCCAAAGGTATTTGAAGAGAAATACATGCAAAGGCATCCAGATTTGGAAAATTTCACAATAAAAAAATAAGATAATAAGAGGGAATGTATAACAGAAGATTAGTCAAGTAAAAGTTAAAACAGAATCTGAAGTTATGGAATATTTGCGAAGTGAAGGATTCAGTGTAGAAAGTCTAACACAGGTCATATCATGACATGATAAAACAACTAATCCCCAAGTAAGGAGAAACAAGCAGGAGACATATGAAGAATAAATATAAACATGGGAAAGAAAAAAAGAGATTTAATATTAAGAAGTTATGTTCTTACCATAACGTTCCATGTTAGTTGTCTTCTTCTCGCCTTCTTTCTTGCTGGATGGGTTCGGAGCCGATCCTCGGCTCCGACTCGGCCTATACTATAGCTCGAGAGCTATTTATACCGGCTTGAGGCAGCCCTATAACCCACAATACCATGCTCTAACTCCCCAGATCTCGTTTGGAAGCTAAGACATAGTATAAATATAATATCATAATCCTCATTTGCAAGTACGGGCTCCCTGCTAGTAACATTAAGGATACTGGGAAACCGTAACATGTTATATCTCCAAAAATGGAAGGTCTCAGAGACCTGAAGTCTATCCAGGCTAGGGGGCAGGAGGGAGGGACACAAGAAAGAAGGCGAGAAGAAGACAACTAACATGGAACGTTATGGTAAGAACATAACTTCTTAATGTTAAGTTGTCATTCTCGCCTTCATTCTTGCTGGATGGGACAGCGTCCCTAGCATCTTAGTCCTGGGTGGCTCAATGGAACAGACTCCTGAGTACGGTGGAACCAAAGTCAGCTCTATTTCTGGAGGCTATATCAAGTTTGTAATGGGCAATAAAGGTATGTTTGGAAGCCCATGTAGCTGCTGCACATATGGCATCTAGTGGTAACCTTGCTTGAAATGCTGTTGATGTTGATAGTGCCCTGGTTGAATGAGCCTTAGGCCTAGACGGAAGTTGCCTGTGTCTCATCTCATAGACAAAGGTAATAATAGATGTCAACCATCTGGAAAGAGTAACCTTCGATACCGGAAGCCCTTTCTTTCCTGCAGCATAAGAGAGAAAGAGCTGGTCTGACTGAGTTGTTTTGTCCTGTCTAGATAATACCGTAATTGGCGATGAACATCTAATGAATGTAATTTCTGTTCAGCCCTGTTGGCATAGTCTGGGAAGAAGACAGGCAAGTCAATGGAGTGGTTTAGATTTGTTTCCGGGGACACGTTCGGTAGGAAGGAAGGGTTTGTTCTGAGAGTTACCCTGTCTTTGTGAAAGACCAAATAAGGGGGACGGACCGACAAACCATGAAGTTCCGATACCCTTCTGGCAGATGTTATGGCTACTAAAAACAGAGTTTTCCAAGAAAGAAGCTTCAGGGAGCAAGAAGCTGCAGGCTCAAAGGGAGGCAGAATCAATGAGGTTAGAACTAAATTCAAATCCCATTGTGGAGGTGGATCTTTAACTGGAGGTCTAAGCAAAAAGATGCCCTTGAGGAAGGCTTTACAAAGTTTGTGGGACATAATATTTGTTTCCGAGAGCCCAACATGAAAATTAGCAATGGCCGCTAATTGTACCCTGATAGTGGCCGACGATGACCCTGAATGAAAAAGCTCCGCCAGAAAATCTAGAACCTTATGAATGGGTGCATCGAAAGGATCTAGGGACTTAGTTTATGCCCACTGCGAAAAACGCTTCCATTTACTCGCATACGTCTTCCTAGTATTGGACTTATGGGAAGCCAGAATGATATCACGAACAGGAGGAGAAATAAGGGGACGCCTGGCTAAGGCTGGAAGTGGAGCAACCAAGCTGTGAGGTTGAGGGAATGAAGAGACTGATGCAGCTTGCCCGTGAGATGGGTCAACAGATCCGGAAGGGGTTCCAGATGCCAAGGCTGTTCAAGTAGGTAACTGTGCAGAAAAGGAAACCATACTTGTCGAGGCCAACGTGGGGCAATGAGGATCATTTTGGATCTCAATGCGGTTGCTTTCTGAATTAATTGCGGGATCAATGGCAAGGGAGGAAAGGAAAGGAATATAGAAGACCCCGGGGCCAATAGTGAACAAGACCGTCTCTGGGGGGATGGCCTGGTAGAGGAAAGAGAGTGTGTAGAAGTCGAAGTCGAAGCACTTGCTGTTTTGAGGAGTTGTGAAAAGATCGCAGCAAGGCTGGCCCCACTTCTGAAATATTCTGTCTGCTACCGCTTGATTTAGAGACCACTCGTGAGGCATGAGGATAGTTCTGCTCAATCTGTCCGCTATGACATTGCACTTCCCGGGGATGTGCGTTGCTATCAGAAACCGTTGAGAGGAAATCGCCCATTGCCAAAGTCCGAGTGCTTCTCGACATAGGGGGTAGGACTTTGTTCCGCCCTGCTTGTTTATGTACCATACTACAGACATATTGTCCATTTGAATTGCTATAGTCCCTGTGGGAAGAGAGCTCTGAAGGGCTTGCAACGTCAAAAGCACCGCCCTCATCTCCAGGACATTTATGTGCAAGTGGCATTCTGATTGTTGCCATGTGTCCTGGACCGTCCCGCCCTGATAATGCCCCCCCCCCACCCGATCAGGGAGGCATCCGTTGTCACCGTGGCAACTGTGGGGGGGGGGCAAAGGGTCTGCCCTGAAAAAGCTGAGGGGAAACCATCCACCAGGAGAGATGATTCTTGCAAGAAGGGGTTATCAAAATATTGTGAGTCATTGGTAGCTGTTGAAAGGACCACTGAGAAAACAGCATCCACTGAAGGAGCCTCATGTGGAAGCGGGCTAACGGGAGTAGAAGAATCGCCGCTGCCATGAGGCCTAACGCTTTCAATACTAGCTTGACTTGAACTCTGCTGGGCTGAAACAGGGACTGAACATTCCGCCTTATGTCTGTCACTCTCTGAGGCGGTAATGTTGCAGACATTTCTGTGGTGTTTAATAAGGCGCCTATAAAGTTTATACATTGACAAGGCGACAAGGAGGACTTTGCAAAATTTATAGAAATACCTAGACTGTTGCAAAGGTGAATAGTGTCATCTCTGGCCATTATAAGATGCTGCTTGGTGGTAGCGGAAATGAGCCAGTCGTCTAGATATGGAAACACCTGGAATCCTTTTTGTCTCAGGTGAGCCATGACAACTGCCAAGCATTTGGTGAAAACCTGGGGGACTGTGGTGAGACCAAAGGGCAGGGTTCTGAATTGATAATGACTGGCTCCCTGCCGGAAGCGGAGAAACCACCTGGAGCGCCTGTGTATCTTTATATGATAGTACACGTCCTAGAGGTCTAAGGAGCACATCCAGTTGTCTCTGTCCAGAAAGGGTAGAATGGACTGCAGTGTTACCATCCGAAATTTTGTCTTTTGTACAGAGTTGTTCAATCTGCTGAGGTCCAAAATGGGTCTCCAGTCTTTTCTGGTACCAAAAAGAATCTGGAGTAGATTCTGGATCCTAGCTGATCTGCTGGGACTGCCTGGATGACTCTTTTTGTTAACAGCTTTTTTTATTTCTAGCTGAGCCTTACCCCTTTGTGCGGGTGGTACATCTGGTAGGGGTCTTGGTGGTTGTACCGGAGGGGAAGTGCAGGGAATTTTGTAACCCTCTGATATGATCTTCTGTACCCATGTGTCTTGGGAGAGGGATTGCCAGGCTTCCGGGTACAGAGATAATCTTCCCCAGACTGCCTCTGAAGGCGGACAGTTGGGCAGCTTCTCAGGGATGCTGAAAGGGCTGGTCAGGGAAAGATTCCCTGGAACCCTGGTTCTGTGGACCCCCTCTGCCCCTAGGGCGGCGTATGTTATTATTCCTCCCTCTGCCTCTAGGGGGAAATTCACCACGTGCGGCAGGCGCGACTCCCTGTGGTTTGCGGAACCATATCTTTCCACCTCTCTGTCCCTTAGGATAAGGTCTAGAAGGTGCGGAAAAATGGACTCCCACGGCAGAGAGAGTCTTACCATCTTGCTCGCATCTGGTGAGGGTATTCTTCACCTGAGGTCCAAACAATTCTGAACCATCAAAGGGGGTGTTAGTGAAGGACGCCTTGAAGGGATCGGCAAAGTTACAGAGTCGCATCCAAGCGTGACGTCTCAACGCAGCACCTGTGCCAGCGGCCCTACTCGCTCCATCGGCTGCGTAAGAGATAAGCCGCATGGAGGAGTTAACAATGGAGTTCAGGGTGGCCAGCTGGGAGTTTATCTTGTCCTGATACCCCGCAGCAGAAGGATCCTGTACCGTTTCACCCAGCTCTTTGAGCAGGTCTCTCTGAAGGCAGGTGAAATGACATAAATAGTTCAGTGATCGCATAGTAAAAGTCGCTGAAGCAAATGTCTGCTTGCCATACCTGTCCATGGTCCTGGTCTCTGTTAGGAGGAGGATGAACAGGTACAGAAGGATCAGCTAATTCCTTCTTAGTGGCTGCTGCTACCACCATCGCATCAACTGAAACGCCTTTGGTGAGAAAGGACTTGTTCTCTGGTGCAGAAATAAATTTAAAAGGCCTCCTAGGGGTAGGTTCCATTGAATCAGGAGCTGCCCACGCCTTTCTAGCCACTACCTCCATTAGTGGGTCGAAAGGGGGAGACACCCAGGAGGTGGAAGGGCGAGATCCAAAAGCGTCAAGGTAAACAGACTCGTCGTCGGAAGGTTTGAGAGTGGACCAATTTCCCCTCTGTTTTAGGATCTCTAGGATGTCTGAAAAAGAGATATCCTCAGAGGGGGATCTGGGGGAACCCTCCGACTCATCCAAGTCGGTGTCTGATGTGACAGACTCGGGGGAGTCTATGTGCTTCCTCTTGCACTTTCTTTTCCTAGGGGGTTCCCCTGAAACTTCAGGGGAGCCCTCGGAAAAGGAGGAGACACCCAAAGTGGGTACACTACGCTTCTTATCTCTGCTGTCAGATATAGGAGGGTGGCCAGAGACCGTAACAGGCACTGTAGAGGGAGGAGCTGCAGAACTTAACCTTGGAGTGGACACTGGGTCCAGCATGCTCCTCATCACCTCGAAGGATCCCCTATCAGATACCAAAGGTAGTCCCGGCTCCGAAGAGACCAGAACCGCCCCCGGCACCAACAGAGAAGGCTCCGAGAATTATGTCGGGGCCTAACTAATCAGAGCCGAAGCTCCGAGAGGGAGAGCGGGGTCAGACAAGTGTCCGATGCCACTCGCCCCCTCGGAGCCAACAATGGAGTCCCGGCGCCCGGACCTCTCCACGGACGGAACCAATGAAGAGGTCGGAGCCAATGACACCGGAGCTGAAGGTGAGAGTATCGGCTCCGACTTGGGTAAGGTTACGGTTCCGACAAACTCCGGCTGCGAACTCGAGAGGTGAGTCAGAGGAGGAATCGATGGCGGTACCAAAGGAGCCACAGTCTGGTGAGATGGGCTCTGGAGCATTTGGGCTAGTGCCTGAGATTTTATGAGCCTACTGACCACCATCTCGATGTCGTGATCGGAGAGCCTGGATGACCTAGATGAGGGAGTCCTATGACTCCACTCCGATAGGAGAGGGGATCTCGGAGCCGATCGGATGGAGTCTATCGAGGGGTATCTAGAGCGCTTGCGTGCTGGGGTCGGCTCCGATGCTGGTTTCGGAGCGGATACCACTTTACCCACCTCGGATCCGGATGGAACCGATGTCGGAGCCATCTTCATAACGCCAGCCCTCGACTCAGAAGCTGGAGCCGAGGGTTTGGCGGTTTTTGAAGACTTCCCCCAGCCAGACTTGGACGGGGAGTCATCAGGCTTTAACAAGCCCTTTAGGATGAGCTTATTACGCCTCTCCTGCAGGACTCTTGAACTAAACCTGTGACAGACGGAACAAGAGTCCTGCAGGTGTAAAGGCCCCAAGCAATAGACACAAGAAGTGTGACCGTCTGTTAGAGACATTTTTTGACAGCACGAGTCACACTTCTTGAATCCCGAGACCTTAGTGTCTTTGGACATAGTCCTAACCACAGTAAACACAGTCAGTCCACACACACACTCAACTTAAAATTAGGAAAGTTAAGGGAACTGACTAAAAACCTACACACACAGACACTATAAGGGGTGGGGAAACTGAGTTAAAGCCCGTAGGCCCAAAGATAAAAAATTAACTAGAGAAGGGAAAAAGGGCTACAAAAAAGGTTGTACAATTAGAAGGGACCTAAACAAGGGTAACTAACTGGAGAAACTACCTGAAATTTTAGTTAAATAGAATAAATCTCTTACTGACCTGAGCCTTTAAAAAAAGACAACGTCGCATCGAAGCGGCAAATGAGATTTGAGGAGTTAGCGCATTGTATTGTGGGTTATAGGGCTGCCTCGAGCCGGTAAAAATAGCTCTCAAGCTACAGTATAGGCCGAGTCGGAGCCGAGGATCGGCTCCAAACCCATCCAGCAAGAATGAAGGCGAGAATGACAACTTAACATTGTACAATATTTACGCAAAGGAGAAAGTAAAACTAATCAATGCAAAAAGAGCAGCACCAAAGATATTTGAAGAGAAATACAGGTAAAGACATCCGGATATGGAAAATTTTATAATACAACAGACAAAACCAGTGCTTAGGTTGTGGTTGAAGACAGTATCAATGGTGTTGCTAACTCCTGTTTTTAAACAATTGAGCACACAGAGGCTGTGTTTTGGGCCTTGGAGAGAATGGTTAAGACCTGCTCTTTAGAGATGCAAGGTGGAGAATAGATGGTAGGAATGTTTTGGGGTATATGTGGCAGGAAAAGGGGGTGAAGTTCAGTGAACCTGCCTGCTAGCAGAGTGGCTATTAACACTGGTTCAGAAATGTGGTACCATTCACTACCAGTTCAGTGCAAATCTGGTTTTGGACCTAGCTAAAGAATGCTTTATGGTTATCCTTAGCTAGAGATGCTAATCTAGATTCATAGTTAGGTTTAGAGGACTTTACATGATATCTTATTTGCTTGTTCAAGCTGCGCTTCCAATTCTGAGCTCATTCCTTCTTGCTCTTATTGACAGCAATTTCTTCCTCTTATATAACCTGTTTATGGCAGATGTCCACCAGGCAGGCTTGTTTTTTTTCTTGAGGATCTTGCTTTAGTCAAGAATGGCAGAGTCAATACAACTGTATAGATCAATGAAAAAACAATACGGAACAAACGACTCCTAGAACCAGAATAAAGCAGCAATGTGATATAAAACAAATGGATAATCAGCACATCAATTAAAACAAAATAGTTTGTTTTTTAAATGTTGTCTTTTTATTCACATATGCAACACAGTGTTATTGTTATATATAACATTGTCTGAGATTCTAATCAATTATGTAATTGGTAGCCATTATGTCCAGCTTGCTATGAGAGTAATTGTTTATTTTGTTTTAACTGATGTGCTGATTACGTGATTTCCCGCTTTTTTGCAATATTTAACTTGTTTAGTGTTTTATGTACTTTGAGTCTGATGAAGCCTTTTGAGGTGAAAGCGCTAACTCATTTTGTTTTACAATAAATTATGCTCTGTTTTTACATTGCGGTTTGTTCTTGTGGACTATCAAGTGTTCAGTATTTCCGTCTAGTGACAGCTCATTGTTCCAGCCCTGTTCGACTCCTTCCATTTGTTTTATATCACACAACTGTATAGATGTTTATACAATGCATTGGTGTATATCCCATACAGTGCAATTCATTTTAAAGGATATTCCCAGGACAGTTTTTGTTCACAAGAAAAGCATCAAGTATCAGATCAGTGACTTTACTGAAGCTAAGATATGGAAACTCAGTCAGGATTTTTACTTATATCATTATAATACGTCCCGTCACACAAGTCTCCTAGAAATAAGGGTACAGTTTCTATCTTTATATAGACACCACTTTCTAGAAGAAAATGCAGATTTGCCCATTTTTAATATTACTGTTTTACAAATACCTTTTCTTAATATTTGCACACAGATGACTTGCATGCAAGTTTAAAAAAAGTTTCTTTTTTTTTTTTGCCCTCTGACTAGATTATCCTGTTTCATCTCCATTTCAGGTTAAGTGCTAGCATCCACGATCTATCCGCTTTGGCATATGTTAGCTTTCTTGCTCTGTTATATTTGTACCACTTTATAAACAGGTTTCATTAAAAATACAATGTAGAATGTCTAGTGTATACTGCTCATATTAATAAAAGGACTTCATTTGGCTTATTTTGGATACACACATCTTTTGCATATACTTTCATTTGAAATTAGTACTACACAGCACACAAAACCAGGGCAATTACAGGTACTACAATCTAAGTGATTTATCTTTATAATATATCTTTACCATCTCAAAGTGCTTACTCCTCTCTGTACTCTTCTTTCTTAGACCTAACACCACTCTTAAGTATTCAACTGCGGTACCACCTTTATCATTCTTATAAGAAAAGCGCAGTCCAGGTCGGAACTGTCTGCAAACAGCCAAAGTTAACTCTGAGTATGTGTCTACCTGTTTGAGCAAATATTCATTTTCCCCTGGAGAGCACTCTGCTTTGGCTTGTAAACACACACACACACACACACACACACACACACACACACACACACACACACGCAGACACACACACCTTCCACTTTCTCTCTTATTCCCTTCTGTTAGCAAATAGCATCCATAACTGATCAATACTGTGTGTTTGTTAATTTAAACTGAGACCACAGTAGCCTACTGATAGAAGGCTATCCTGTTTTTCCATCTGAAAAATGGTTAAGAAATGACTTACAGTTTCAGAGCAGTCCTTGGTCAATTGTGATTGTTTCTTAAACACAAACTTGTCTTTGCTTTGGCTCATTAGCAGCAGTACAAAGAACTGCCTGCTCACACCCTTGTTCTCCCCTCCCCCTTCCCTGTTTATTACCTTAAGACAATCCCAAAGTTAATAAATATTATCTGTGGCAGGCACCATTTTTAAAACTACAACCACCCTTGTCACTATCATATGTTCATTTATCAGTTAACTGTGTTACCTGGTTGTTTCCAGACCCCACATAAGAGCAACTAACAGGGTCTCTACCCGCTTCGCTCCCCACCCTGCCCCCTATTCCCTCCCGCCCCCAGTGGTCCCACCTTTATTACACTCACAAACCCCTCCCATCTTTCCAATAGCCAACCACAGTGCTAACCCAACACTACCTCCATCTTCCCACTACTGTTGCACCTCCTCAACTAACATGTACAAGCATACCTTACCTATGCTCATTGCATGCACTCTCCTTGCATACCTTACATCCTACCAAAGCTCCATCATTCCCCCACTCAACCAATACTACTGTACTACTACTCACACCACCACTCATGTCTCACCCTAACTCAGCTCCACTCCCACCAACTCAAGAACTATCCCTATGCACCCCCCACATATTCTACCAACTATAATTACTCAAACATAAAGCATTCCTACAAGTTAACATAGTAACCCTCCCACCATACCTATTACCCACAGAGCACAATCATAAACTTTCCCTTATTAAGAAACACATTCAAAAAACTGAGAAAGCTAATAACCGCATGCATATCAAAACTAGCCCTAAGTGGAGACATCCACCCCAACCCTGACCCTACCATCTCCAACCCCAATCCTCATAATCAGACTAGAAACCACAACTTCTCCCATATTACAGCCAGTAGAAAGCCAAGTGACTTCCTTCTACTAAGCCTAAATATTAGAAGTATATCAAACAAAGTCCATGAACTCCATGCCACCATAGACTTATACTCCCCAGATATAGTCATCCTGACAGAAACCTGTCTAAAACCTCACATTACCAATGAGCAAATACTCCCTACAGGTTATGGCATACTAAGAGAAGACCGGCTAAACAAGAGAGGAGGCAGTGTAGCTATAATATTTAAAAAGCATCTAAACATCCAGATCTTAAAATCATCAGCTCCACAAATAGGCAATGAAGAAATAATATATACCAATCTCAAAATAAACCAAAACAAAACCATCAACATAATTGGATGCTACTTCCCACCTGGCCAAAACATCCCTCCACTAGAAAACCTCCTCAGCTGGTCTACCCACCATCTCATTTTAGGTGATTTCAATATTGACTGGCAATCCTGTTCTGGCAACCATCCAACCCATCATGTAAACCTTCATGGCTTCACCCAACTAGTCCAGTCGCCAACCAGGATAAATAAAAACTCCAGCAAACACACTACCCTGGATTGCATACTAGTCGGTAAGAACCCCCAGTCATATATAACAGGCTGCTTATCAGATAGCTTCAGTGATCACTCTCCAACATTCCTACTCAAAAAATACCTATACCAAGCTAAACCTGTCATCTACCATCAAATACGTAAAAAACTAAACTTTAACCCACTCACATTCATCTCATCCCTCAAAAAATGTAACTGGCATCCTCTAAAGTACCTCAGTCTTGATGACGCAGTTGAATTTTTTAATACTACCTTCCTGAACATCCTTAATTACCATGCCCCCATAAGACCTTCCAGAATCAAAGCACAACCCTCCCCATGGCTACAGAAAATCACTAAGTCAGAAATGAAAAACAGGGATAAAGCCTGGGAGCACTGGCGCAAAACCAAACCCCCCTCAACTAGACAGAAATTCCTAGAACTAAGCAAGAGTGTCAAAAAGCTAATAAAACAGGACAAATTCCAATACTACCAGTCTGCCCTAGACTCCTCCCAACACAGCCCCAAACAATTTTGGTCCTGCATAAACTCCATCCTCCACTCAGGTAAAGTTAGTACCCCTCCTCCTAACATCCCTCACTACTTAGAAAATATTGCTACCTCATTCAACACACACTTCACACAAACCATACTATCACTAGCTAAACAACACAATCCCCCTCCCCTCCAACCCACACCTTCAACTAGTAATCTCCCCACTGCCTTCTCTTTTTCTCCTGTACCTACCTACAACATAAAAAACTCTTAACTAAACTTAAGCCCACCAAATTACCAGCAGACAACCTCCCAAGTGAATACCTACAAATCGCAGCTGATGCTCTGGCCTACCCAGTATCCATCTTGATTAACCGATCTCTGTCAGAAAGTTACATTCCCACACTGTGTAAAGTATCACATATAATTCCCCTCTACAAAGGCGGACCCTCCACAGAACTAACCAATTACCACCCCATAGCTATTCTCTCTCCACTCTCCAAAATACTAGAGAGATGCATACACTCTCAGGTCTTAGACTACATCCTTACTAACAACCTCCTTTCCAATACTCAGCATGGTTTCCGACCAAACCATAGCACCACCACTGCCTTACTCTCCTTTACTAACACTATCCTTCAGCATAAAAACAATGGCTCTCTCTCCTCTGCTACTTTCCTAGATCTATCTAAAGCATTTGACATGGTTCCACACAAACAACTTATCTCTGTCCTCAATAACCTATCCTTCTCACAATCAGTCACCAACTGGTTTCAGAGTTACCTGTCTGACCGCCAACAATCCGTTGTATGGCAGAATGACATATCTCCCCAACTACCTGTCTCCATAGGGGTTCCCCAAGGATCCATCCTTGGACCCCTACTCTTCTCTGTTTTCACCAATAATCTAGCCTTTGCCACCAAACATGGCACACTCATGCAATACGCAGATGACAACCATCATCTGCTCAGCCCAGTCCCTACCCAAACTGCAAAAAGTCACATAGGAAGCCTTTTCCTCTGTTTATCCGATGCCCAATTAATACTCAACCCAAACAAAACTAAACTACTCATCTTCCAACCCACCAAACATACTCAAAACAACTTTCACTTTAACATCACAGCAAAAGACAACACCACTATATACCCAACTGAACACACCAAACTGCTAGGAGTGGAAATAGACAATAAACTAAAATTTGACATTCACATATCCATGACCATAAAAAAGTCCACAAAAAACTAGGAGCGTTATACAGAAATAAGCAACTTCTCACCAAAGCAGCAAAGATTTCAATAGCAAATTCCCACTTTATCTCCACCCTACTTTATGCCTCTCCAATATATACCAACCTAAGGCAATGGGATGTAAACAAGCTAGAGACCTGCTCCAACAAAAATCGCCAAATTCGCCACAGGGGCATCCTACTGTAGGTCACCACAGTCTCTCACTTGCTGAACTGGGCTGGCTTGAACTCCCTCACCTCCTTCAATGGTATCAACTCTCACTTGCCCACAAACTAGTAAACCATCCACTAAATGTCCCATCCCTCCAGAATCTACTCCAACCCTATAGCACCACCAGACCACTAAGATCCAGCAACAAAAATCACTTTCAGATCACTAAAGCCAATAACTCTGCTGGTGAAGCACTATTCTCTTGCACCATAGCCAAATTATGGAACTCCCTCCCACCCACAATTACCTCCAACCATCCGCACCCACTTCAAAACTTTACTAAAAGCACACCTAAAAACATGCTGGCTATGGCCTTGCAACTCCCACTCTAATATCACCCACCCCATCCAACCACTACCTTTCTTTCCACTCCACTAACTACCTTGATTATAACAAGCTCAGATGCTCATAAGCCTAGTACTTATTATACAGCTGGAACTTCTTATTGTAACATTTGTTAATGTCTGTTATGTACTTCACAGATAAAGATTCCAGTTGTCTACTGATGTACTATGTTCTTCATCTGTAAATATGTTGTAAGTAATTGCTATGTAAATTGTTAATCGCTATGTAATCCAATGTAACTACTGTCCATTTAATTTTAACTGTGGAGCTTTTCTCCCCGGACCTCCGCTGAAAATGGACCTACATCCAGTCGGACACTCCCGGTCAACAAATATAAATAAAATAAATAAATTTAATATAATATATAATATTATATATATATATATATATATATATATATATATATATATATATATATATATATATATATACACACACTATGTGTGCTATACCGTTAAAAAGCATTTCCAAGGTCTGTGTGTGCATATAAATACAGAGCACGTATCGGCTTCAGTGGCATTTTGAAGGTGCAGCCAGAGTGTTAACATCTATGTGTATGATAGTTAGTTTGCTTGTAAGTTAAAGTTACTTAGCTTCATTTATGATGTGTTTGTATACAGTAAAGCTGCTTGAACAAGAACCCACAATTTTTGCCTGTTTCTTCCTGACCTGATGAGTGACATGGTGTCAGAACCGGGATGGTGAAGACTACTCTTCAGAGCCCCGAGGTGTAGAGGTAACGATGAAAGCAAATTAAATTAACTAAGAGCAAGAAAAAGGCCAGAAGCAAGCTAAAGGTAAAGGGAATATGCACAAAATATTTAATTTATTTATTTATTAAAAAATAAAATGGAGCATTACAAGTGCACAACACATATTAGAAATGTTCGCTAAAGGGACAATCCCAGTGTTTAATTAGTGTCCAAGTTAAGCTGACAGAAGTCACGCCCACCTTAACACGCGACTTCATTCCCAACCATAGTGTCATTTTACTTTTAAATATCCTGTAAATCCAGGAGTTCCAGTCTGGTTTCAGCTCCCAGGATAAACTAATCTTTGGATTTGTGGTCCTCTCTGACTTGCATTGGAATGAGGAACTATGCCCCCAGCTCCTGGCTCATATTTAAAATAAAGAAAGCTGTGCCAGGGAAAAGGGACATCAGTGTATACTAATTTTTAAATTTTGCATCACTCACGCTTCTACAGATGTGCAAGCAGCCCGCTCATAAAAAATAGTGCATTTGTCTATTAGTATTCAGAAATCAGCACATATCAAACTACAAGCTGAGAAAAAAGAACAGAAGAGTGCGTCTACTAGTGCTGCAACCTTCTGTCACAAACTTGCTTTCTATGCAATTACTAGCAGGTCGGAAAGTCACTATACCAGGATACTATTCAAAAATCACAACACAGTAAAACATGAGAGAAAGAGAAATATGTTTTTCACTATTTTTTTGCCTGACTCAGATGCTTTCTATAGGTAGAAGCCAAGTCAAAAATGTTGTAGATAGCCAGGATTCACAATCCCCACAGAATAAAACATGAAATGAAAGAAACAAAAATTCTGTTTACTAATGTTTTAAAAGCCTTGCATTACCAATGTGCTTTCTACAGTAGCAGCAGCCACTAGGTTATAAAATGCCTGAAAGGCTACGTTTCTCAATGGGTAAAATGCACAGATTAAACTAACGAATGTCTCACAGGGAGAGCTGTTGTCAGTACAACCACAATTTGAGATGGAATTTAACTATCACCTTTGAAACTTCCTTCTGGCACTCTTCCCCCAACCCCCTCAGCCAAAGGTGAGAATACTCAGAAAGGGAAACCTGAAATGTAAACAAAGCCCGAACCAAAACAAAAAATCCCTGGGACTGTCCCTTTAAGCAAAACAGAAGCATAAAAAGCTCAGCAATCAAACAAAATGTTTGAAACAAGGTTACTTGTATCGAGTATCAGAAAAGTACATGAGGGGTTTAGTACTACCTCAGAACTGTAAAACAAGCATGTTTAAAAGTAAAAACGAGCATGTCTAGAGTTAAAACAAGCACAAGAAAGTATAATGAGCATGAAAAGAGATTAAGTGAGCAAAACAAATATAATGCAAGGGCAAAAAGGGCGCATTAAGAGATTAAATGAGCAAGACAAATATAACAGAAGGGGCAGAAAAGGGGCACATTGAGCATAAATAAAGCAAGGAGACTGCATGTGTTTTGGCAAATTACTGCGTTTTGGCATAAATTATTACTTTGCATTGAAGCCTTGAATAGCATAACTAGAGTTATTCAAAGTATCTCAAAGTATGTAAAAGTGCTTACACTGTGCATTTATTCCGAAGGATTTGTTGTGTGCAAACTGCAACTATTTTGTTTAGTGCAGTCAAATACAGCCATTTCAAAAAGTTTCTTGTGCATGGGTATGTCTATTCGCAGAGTGCAGCCATTACAGAGTGTTTCTTGCACTGTACAGAGCATTTGGCAAAGTGCAGCCATTTTGGGAAATTTCAGTGTGCTGTTTAAGGTTATTCGCAACGTTCACTCTGAGCGTCTTCTGCTCAGTTCATTCGCAAAGTATAATTACTTTGAAACAGTTTATTCACAAACTGCAATTACTTCGAAATAGTTTATTCGGAAAGTACAGCTGCTTCGAAAGGATTCTTGCCCTCAGCTTCTACTGCCTCGTTTATTCACACTGTGCAGTTATTCAAAAGGTTTCTTAAAATGATAAATGACTTTTACAGTCAAATAATTTCAAGATGAATGGCTTGTACAGTAAAACTACTTCAAGACAAGTGACTTTTACAGTAAAGTGATTTCAGAGTATTACAGTGCCCAGGAGACTTATTTCGTAAAGTTCAGTTATACAGAGGTTTATTGTGCTACTGCAAGTACTGGCGTAAATTTCAAGTACATGTATATGTGTATGTATAAGTGTGTGTGTTCGTGCATATTTGCAAAGGTCTTCACTAAGATATGTTAATATGGCAGACGGATTACGCAAGCCATAACCACTTGTATTTGATCAGAATATTGCAGAGAATTGGAGAATATTTGAACAAGAGTAGGATATATTTATACAAGCAGCTTATTCTAATAAAGATGCACGCATCAAGGCATTTATTTTGCTAAACCTAGCAGTCAGAGGCCATTGAAAGGAGCATTCACTTGTATATACACCAGCAGTGTATGACTGTGAAAGAGAAACTTGTTGTATTGTTGTGCATTCATTTGTATATACACCAGCAGTGTATGAAGGTGAAGGAGAAACTTATATTGTTGTGCAGGCTGAAATAAGGGAATACCAGTGTGTTTGAAGTGCAAATTCAGAGAAATATGTAACCCCCAGACTAATGTTCATTATTAGAGAGGCATTTGTTTTACATGAGAGATCAAAATCAAGGGGAAACTTTTTCAGCTTACATTATTGACCTTAAAAAACAAAGCTAAAATGTGCAAGTTTGGTGATTTAAAAGAATGAGTTAATAAATGAAAGACTCATGTGTGGTATTAATAATTTTGCTGTGAGAAAGATTTTGCTTCATGACAGTGATTTGATGCTGAGCAAAGCCAATGAGATTTGTCAGATCCATGAAGTTAAAGAAAGGCACACAACTATGCTTCCTAGTGATAAGAGCATGGTTTCAACAGGTTTCACAGCTAATGTAGACAGCATGCAGCATGTGACAGGCAAAAGCAGACCTAAGCACATGGCAGCAACAGCCCCTACAGGACTTCCAGGTAAAACCCATAGTCTTCTAGCAAATTCCAAGACCAGTTCAGTTAAAGGAGTATGCTCAGTCCAGAACAGACGCTGCTCAGTACAGTACAGGGGTGAATCAGCAAAACCTAAATCAATCTTTATTGTTAACTGTCACAATTGTGGTGCCAACCATGAGTCCAGAAGAGAAGAGTGCATAGCATTTGGTCAGCAATGCCACAAATGTAAGAAATGGAACCATTTTCAAAGATTTTGTAAATCAAGTAGACCTAACAGTTACAAAGATGGGTCACTCAAAAAAGCAAGTTGATCAAGTAGACCTGCAAGCGGATCAGTTGGCTTTTCATGTAGATGGTGTGTCAGTGATTAGTGAAAAGACTAATGCAGTAGATTTACTGGTAAGACATGGAATGTTTTGTACTGTTCGGATCAATGGTAAATCCACCGAGCTCAAAGTAGACACTGGTTCAAAGTGTAATGTTATGTCTGCAAATACTTTTGCAAAGGTCAGAGCTGGTGAACAACTAAATGCAACTAGTTGTGTAAAACTTATTGCTTATGGAAGTGAAGAAATTCAAACTGAAGGCTCAGTAGTGCTTTCATGTTGAGTGGCCAAGAACTGTTACAGCCTATTATTCTATGTAGTTCGAAGACCTGTACAGTCATTATTGGGTCTCGGGGACAGTTCGATAATGAATTTGCTTTATTTTACCAAAGAAGTTCATCAAATAAACACGTCCCCAGTTCCAGCTTCACTAACACTATTTTTTCAAAGTATGCTGAGGTTTTCAATGACAAGTTAGGCAGACTTCCAGTGGTACATTCTATGAAACTAGAACCAGAAAGCACTTCAGTGGGCAGACCATCAAGAAGAGTTCTGATAGCTATATGCAGCATAAAGTCAAAGCTCAGTTGGATAAAATGGTGCAACAAGGTGTAATTTGTCCAGTTACAGAACCTACCAAATGGGTGTCATCCATGGTAGCAGCTCATAAAAAAAAGGTTCAGATGAAATCAGAACATGAATTGACCCAAGAGATTTGAACAAAGCATTGAAGAGACCGTATCATTCTATCCATACAGTCGAAGAAGTTGCAGCCCTGATACCGAATGCCACTGTTTTTTCTGTTTTGGATGCAGAGAGTTTATTTTGGCAAGTGATGCTTGATCATAAATCTTCACTACTGACTACATCCAGTACCCCATTTGGAAGACCTAGACTCCTTAGGATGCCATTTGGAATACATTCTGCAAGTGAAGTCTTTCAGTGTGCAATGTAACAAATTTTTTCAGGTTATCCTTGTGCCATAATAGTAGATAATTTATTGGTTGGAGGCAATGGTGAGGCAGAGCATGACAGAAATCTTGAACGTTCTAGACAGAGCATGTCAAGTGAACTTAAAGTTCAATCCTCTGAAGTGCAAATTAAGACTATCAGAAGTTACATATGTAGGTCATTTATTTACAAGTATTGGTTTGAGACCAGACCCATCCAAGTAAGCAGCCATTCTTGAAATGCCAGCACCAGATAATGTGCAAGCTCTACAACTTTTTCTTGGTATGGTCGACTATTTAGGCAAATTTATAGACTACAGTTAATTGACAGTGCCTTTGAGAAAGCTCACACATAAAAATGCTACATGGTCATGGCTAGAACAGCATCAGACAGCATTTGAAGTTCTTAAGCAGAAAATTGCTACACCACCAACATTAAGGTACTATGATGTCAAACCATGAACTCTTTCCTGCTTTAAAACTTGGTTTAGGTGCTGTTATTCTTTAAGAAGGCAGGACAGTAGCCTATGCATCTAGAACACTTACCCACACTGAGATGCAGTACGCTCAAATTGAAAAGGAACTTTTGGCAATAGTGTCGGCATGTTCCAAGTTTCATGATTATATCTATGGTCAGGATATCCAGATTGAAACCGATAATCAACCTTTGGTTACTATTTTAAAGAAGCTTATGCATTCAGCTCCAGCACGGTTACAAAGAATGATGCTTAAATTTCAAAAGTACAACTTCAAAATGGTCTATACGCAGGGCAAACTTCTTTATCTGGCTGATATCTTATCCAGATCACCCAGAAATACAACAGAACAGCTTGACGCAGAGAATTCTGACTTTGTCATGGAAGTGCATAATTTTTCTACAAGACTTGATGAGCTAGGAGATCATACAATAACTGAGCCAAATTTGCAAAAGCTCAAATCACTAGACTAGTGTTGGATGGCCATCAAAGCAATCTAGTGTACCACCCGATGTGCAACCTTACTTTCCTTACAGATGAGTTGATGAAGATGGCATGATTTTCAACGGTCCTAAAATTGTTGTTCCTGCTTCCTTACAGAGTATATTCAGATTTTGCAAAGCAGTCACCCAGGTTCTGAATCTACTAAGATAAAGGCAAGAGGACTTGTGTTTTGGACTTCTCTAGCGAAAGACATTGATACAAGTACTTTCTTCCTGTTCAGTATGTAATAGTACGAACCGCATTTGCAGAAAGAGCCACTTCAAGCTAAGTCAAATCCCTGAACTACCTTGGTCAATAGTAGCTATGGACAAATTTGAGTGGAACAATCAACATTACTTAATACTGGTAGAGTCTTATTCGAATTGGTTTGAGATCGATCTACTACCTAATTTAACATCTACTATAGTCATTATTAAGTTGAAACACCATTTCTCAGTCCACGGCAGTCCAGAGAAATTTTTTTTTTTACCAGTCAGCTGTTTCAGAAATATGCAAGAGAGTGGGACTTTGTACATGTTACTAGCAGTCCAGAATATCTGCAATGAAATGGACTTGCTGAACGTGCACTACAGAGTGCAAAGCAATAACTTGAGAAGTCAAAGCGTGATAATACTGATTTTTTTTTTAATTTACTCAATCTCAGAAACATACCCAGTGACAATATACTTGGGCTGACCTGCTCAGAGACTTCTATCCAGGCAAACCAGAACACTGCCTATCAGTTCTAGTTTGAGGCCTAAAGCTAAAGACAACAAAGCCATTAGAGCACAGTTATAAAGTCCAGCTATGACAAATTGTGCAGAATTTTGTTTCCGTTGAAAGGAGGAGAGACGGTGAGGATACAAACAGCAAAAGAACTGGATTGGTCAATTAACAAAGTATACAGTGGATATAAAAAGTGTACATACCCCTGTTAAAATGCCAGGTTTTTGTGATATAAAAAAATGAGACCACAATAAATAATTTCAAAGCTTTTCCTACCATTAATGTGACCTATAACCTGTACAATTCAATTGAAAAAACAATCTGTTAGGGGAAAAATATAAAAAGTGAAAAACGTACAATACCTGGTTACATAAGTGTGGACACCCTTAAATACTTTGTTAAAGCACATTTTGATTTAATTACAGCATTCAGTCTTTTTGGGTAGGAGTCTATCAGCATGGCACATCTTGACTTACCAATATTTGCCCACTCTTCCTTGCAAAAGGGCTCCAAATCTGTCAGACTGCGAGGGCATTTCTTGTGCACAGCCCTATTCATCTGACCCCACAGATTTTCTATTGGATTTAGGTCTAGACTCTGGCTGGGCCATTCCAAAACTTTAATTTTCTTCTTGTAAAGCCATTCTTTTGTTGATTTGAATATATGCTTGGTGTCAATGTCGTGTTGAAAGGTGAAAGTCCTCTTAATCTTCAACTTTCTAGCAGAAGCCTGAAGGTTTTGGGCCAAAAGTGACTGGTATTTGGAACTGTTCATAATTCCCTTCACCTTGATTAAAGCCCAAGTTCCAGCTGAAGAAAACCAACCCCAAAGCATGATACTGCCACCACCATGCTTCACCACGTTCTTCTGGTGATTTTTGCGCCAAACGTACCTTTTGGAATTGTGGGCAAAACGTTCAACCTTGGTCTCATCAGACCATAACACATTTTCCCCACATGCTTTTGGAAGACTTGATGCATTGTTTTGCAGATTTTAGCTGGGCCTAGATGTTTTTCTGTGTAAGAAAAGGCTTCATTCTTGCAACCCTACCCCACAGTCTAGACATATGGTGAATACGGGAGATTGTGGTCACATGTAGTACACAACCAGTACTTGCCTGAAATTCCTGCAGCTCCTTCAGTGTTGCTGTAGGTCTCATGGCAGCCTCCCTGACCAGTTTTTATCTGGTCTTTTCATCAATTTTGGAGGGACGTTCAGTTCTTTGCAACATCACTGTTGTCCCATATTTTCTCCACTATTTGATTACTGTCTTCACTGTGTTCCATGGTATATCCAATGCTGTGAAAAAGTTTTTTTACCCTTCTCCTGACTGATACCTTTCAATAATGAGATCCCTTTGATGCTTTGTAAGCTCTCTGCAAACCATGACTTTTGCTGTAGCAGGCAACTGAGTAAATGTCAGGAAAATCCTACTAGGACAGCTAAATTTTATATGGGGTTAATCAGAGTCTCTAATTGATGGCAGGTGTATACCCAATAAGACTGAATGTTGTAATTAAACCAAAAGGTGCTTGAAGAAAGTATTAGTTTATGGGTGTGCACACTTATGCAATCAGCTTATTGTACGTTTTTTATTGTTTATATTTTTTCCCCTAACAGATATGTTTTTCAACTGAACTGCACAGATTATAGGTCACATTAAAGGTGGGAAAAGCTTTGAAATGATTTTAATCATTTTTTATTTCACAAAAAAACTGGCATTTTAAACAGGGGTGTGTACACTTTTTATATCCACTGAATGTGCAGTGCAGAGATCCTATTTTGTTAGATCTGAGGGAGTGGAGTATAGGAGAAATCACAATCATCTTCCTGTAGCAGAACCGGTATCCCAGCATTGTTCCTGTGATAAAGACTCTAGCTCTCAGAGCAATCCAGATGATATTCATGTTCCAGAACGTGTCTTGACTCCTGATACTGCTCCGTCAGATGGTCTCAAGGTTAATAAGACTGAACAGTCAGAACAGACACAATCCCAGTTGATGAACCAGATCCCAAATTCTATGTCACACGATATGGTCGCATTTCAACACCTAGTGTCAAATACACAGCAACTTGGACACAACTATACATATATGTACCTAGCTATGTATAATTGCATGATGAAAATTATTCCTGTGTAAACTGCATATTTATTAATACCAGTGACAATGCCCAACTCATTTCTCAAACAGGGAGGATGTAGAATACCAGGTGTTCTGTACCTTTAAGAAGCATTTCCAAGGTCTGTGTTTGCATATAAATACCAAGCACATATCAGCTTCAGTGCCATTTTGAAGGTGCAGCCAGAGTGTTAACATCTATGTGCATGATAGCTAGTTTGTTCATAAGTTAAAGTTACTTAAATTTGCTTATGATGTGTTTGTGTACAATAAAGCTGCTTGAAAACGAACCCACAATGTTCACCCGTTTCTTCCTTCCCTGGCGAGCGACACCAAGTAAAGTGAAAATTCCCCCCACAATATTTTTTCAAACTATTCTGAAGTTAATTTGCATCTTAATTTTTTTGTGGCTCTTAAATTGTTCCTGATGTGAATGGAACAGGACACTTTTATTCTAAACCTCCTAGACAGACCTGCTATTGTAAAAGTATACAAACCTGAGATTAGATTACTTCACTTTGGAATTTAATTTTAGCCAAATTAACCTTGTTCTTCAGTTAAGGCACTTTCTTTTTCAACCTTCTAAAAAAGGCAACTAAACAGTCTGCATAAGCCACAAATGTTTTAAACTTCAATATTCCTAAACAAGCTCTCTTGGACTGAAGCCAAATGAATGGCTAACTTCTAATGATGATCTTGGATACCCTTAAGATGTATGTGTTTTTTTTTTTTATTTGCACGATAGCTGCAACCTATAAAAGTGCAATATAAGCTATCCTGGCCACTTTCTTTTACATCCTTATTAAAATTTACAGCTCCTCTGAACCCAATAAATTTGAGTCCTTAAATCTTCCCAAGCAAATTAAGTAAAAGTTTAATACTGTAAAAAAAATGCAATTAAATACCAAGTCCAGATGGCTTTTCATCATTTTTTTGTAAAACATTTGGTAAAAGATAGCTTAGAATCTACAAGATCTTTTATTTTCATATTCAAGCCAATGATCTCTCAAACATTTCCCTACCTCATTTGCTTTAACCACCGATTTTCTAGCAGAGTCAATTTCAACCTCTTTTTGACATAATCTAAATATAGTTTTTCCTGATAATTCTAACATATCAATTCAGGTCATCTACTCCTGTTCATAAATGGTAATTACTTCAGTGCCAAAAGAGCTATCCACTGCCCAAACTCCTAATCAATGTACACGAGTTTCTTTTTAACAAAATCAAATATTTTTACATGTATTTAACAATGCAGTATTACTATATACTATGTCAGCTGAGGATACTAACATTTTTACTTCCCACCAGTTACACCTTCAAAAAGTGTTGGTCTCTCCTGAAAACTTCACTGCTTTTAGTATATATAGCTTATATTTATAGAAAACTATTTGTACTGTCTTTCTGCTGATTATAAAGGAAACAGATCCTAATATTAACCTCAAATAACTTTGAGTTAAAATGCACTTCCTACCAGACCTTGCGCAAATGCAGAGGACTACAACCAATAAAACAGAAGAGAGGTAGACAGATACATAGGCAACACATACTGATGAAAGGGATTTATAAAAACAAGCAGTAAGTGTCACCTACTACTGGATTAGAGCTCTTGACAAGATACAAAATTAAGTTTATACAGTTGATCATTATCTCAACACAACACAAAGGAAATCCTACTTCACACATGTAAAAAATAAATAAATATTCACACAATTGAAGGTACAGTGCTAACCCACTGAGCCAGTAGAAGTTATAGGTATTACCCTTCAGCAAAGTAATGGCAATATGAAAATGCCACAAGATGTTTAAATCAATCACCCTAATGAATAGGGAACAGTAAAAAGGGGTGAAGATAGATATGGACAGACATATCAAAAGGTTGGTGTTACAAGTCACTAATGCACATCTTTATTGTGTGTTCTAATTAATGATACAGACCATAACAGATGAATAACTGATGACTCTGGGGATCAAGGAGATTTAGGAGAGGAAACCCACGATTAAACACACAAGTAGAATAGTGGTAGTTTAATAATTCTTCCTTATGGGTATGGAGGTCTTTGCAAATGCTTTTTGCAACAGTATGGAAAATATGTTCACAAAATGTCATAACTGTAAAAAAATTAAGATGAATGTCATTAAACATATCAGAGAAGTAAATCATCACAGTAAGAAATTGGACATGCATCTGGAACAGAACCCTTGATTCTATGGCCTAAAGGCAATCTTCACACAAGTGATTTAAGCCAACCTTCCACAGAGGAAGTTGCAATTTGGCACATCCAGTAGTTAAAAGAACTGTTAGTAACTTTTGCAAAGTATTCCCTTTATTCTGCATTCTGATTGCACAGCATGTTTAAGCACCTTGGCACGAGGATAAATAGAGTACTGCAGATGATGGCAACTGACCAGGTTTAGAAACAGCCATTTGTTGTCACTTGTTCTTGGTTAAACTTTACATTACAATTTGTTGTCACTTGTTATTGGTTACACTTCACATTACAATACTACTTAGATGAGACACACCTCATTTGCATCTTCACAGTGCTCAGAGGGCTGAATCTACACTATATAAACATAATTATGTAACTAGGGATCTTGACAGAGAGACTGATTTGATACAGACTATTACTGGTATTTACTTGGATAAATTATTTTTTGCAAATGACAGCATTTTTTCCTAAGGTTATGTCTGCCCTCCTAATAAACTGTTTACATGTTCATATTTGGAATGCATTTTGATATGCAACAGATTTTTTTGTACGCATCTTTTTAATTTACTGTTAGCACAGTCCAGATATGGCAGTTCTTGCTCTGTTTTTAAAGTTCTTTAATAAATGGTATGGTTACATGACAGTATTGTGTTACCATTTGCACTTCTGCAAGCCCCCCTGCACCCCCCGTTACTTAAATATACCATCTCCGAGATCGCACTACAGTGAAGTAAAGAGAAATATTCCCTACTGTGATCTCACATCAATGTAATGCGATCTCAGAGTTGGTATATTTAAGTAGCAGGGGATTGCCCCCCTGCCCAGAGCATTCAGGTAGGTTGTTTTTGTTTTTATTTATTTTTCTTTATACGTTCGAAGTTTTAAAACTTCGCTCATATAGTGTTGATTATATGAGCGTCAAAGTTTTAAAACTTTGCACATGTAATATAGACCCTATACAGGCACAGTTGGGGGTTGCACATGTTCAGTATGACATTGAAGTTTGTTACTCACACATTTCCTGGCCTTAACCAGGACACAGTCAGTATGCCTACCCATACCCATTCCACTGAGCCCTCAGACATGGAACAGGTTGAGGGTAGCACAGCTTATCATAGTAGCATGGTTACTCCAGTTGCAGAGTCGGCAGAGTCTGTCTGTAGCCATCAAGAGGGCATGCTGTCTCACAGGAGGGTTGCTAGATTTGCTTGGAGGAAGCTGCCTGTTCATCCTCCTCCTGATACCGGTGTGCCATTACATAACACCAGGTGTGTGAATAAAATATAGACATAGATATAAATAGAATATATATATATATATATATATATATATATATATATATATATATATATATATATATATATATATATAAAAACATCTCCATCTATGTATAGGGCTGTCATGGAGGAACATGCACATTCCACACCAGGGCCTCAGAACAGACTATGCGAATCCTTAACGTGACACATTCTGACATACGTGACTGCCTAAACCATGTGGGCGACTCCTTGGATAAGATGAGTGACACACTGGATTGGGCAGAATCTGTGATGAAACGTCTGCTGGGTTGGGCCAGTATCCACATGTCCATCTTCTGGTATTAGCCGTGGCTGTGCCATATCCCGCTCCCTTAGTGGCACTACTTTCACTGCTCCATCAGTTATTGAGATGTCCACACCCACACGTTGTAGGTCACAAGGTCAGGATCTGGATGTAGTTGTGAAGAAATCTCATCCAGCAGACATTGCTCATGTTCAGCTAGCACCTCCACTTCAAACTAGGGACACTGAAGTGGCAGTGCAATTCCTAGAAGAGGCAGTTCTTGTGGTCGAGAGTAACACTGAGCTTACAACTCTACCATGCATGGCTCACACCTGTGAGACACGCCATGACATAGTTCTAGCACAGAGCTTGATTGTGTTCATGCAGATGCACACAAAGACACTGTTTAGATTACATTTTTCTATGGAAAAAAAAAAAAAAGAATTGATTCTACCATCCCACGAATAGTAGGTAAACACCCAGGTTTCATTTACAAAAATTCTAGAAATTTAAAAAGTATATTTGAAAAATAATCTAGGTTACTTTTTAATAGGGATGGTAAAATAAGAGAGACTAGAAAGTGTGCCTTTTGCAACTACTGGCCAAATATTTACAAAGGTGAAACTAATCAATGTGGGGAGGGTGAACAAGGAATTTTACGTGATTGCAAGATGGAAACCATCTTAGTAAGGCTATAGTATAAATAGCATAATGTTCTAGGTAGGTCTATATCATATGCTCAAAGTTTCAAAACTTCGATGCTCATATAATATGAGCAAAGTTTTACAACTTTGAACATATAAAAAAATAAATAAAAACAAAACAACCTACCTGAAAGCTATGACGGAAACCATCTTAGTAAGGCAGAGAGGAACTTTAAGGAAAGGATACATGAACATATTCATGATATATCAAAATTATTAAAAGTGCTCTGTTTAAACATAGTGAAACATGTGCAGGCTTTGAAAAGTTTAAATTTGTTATTACAGACAAAGTAACATATCCCCCCCCCCCCCCCCCCCCGGGGAGGTGACTTGTAGACATTACCTGGAGTACAGAGAGCCTTGCTGGCAGCTTAGATTGAATGCTATTACAGCAGTAGGACCGAATGAGAATATGTCATTTATACCCATTTTAAAGCTTAGGTCAGCTAAACTATAAAGCCATATTGCTATTATGCTGTGAATACTATTTATTGAAGATTTTTAAAAATAGCATTTATTCAACCGTATTATAAGGATTTTTTCAGTTGTCAATACATAGTTTTGAAGGAAGGGCAGAAGAAGAAAATGTAATCTAAACAGGGGATCTTAATGGGAGAAGCTATAAGTGTAAGTGTTGTACGTAGCTTTAACTGTAACTAAGAATATGATTTATTGTGGAGTATATTTAAATCAAGGAATGGTTTGTATTGAATGGGTCTGATGAAGTTTTGATATACAATGAAATGAAAGCGCTCAACCTTAAAAAAAAGAGTTTTAACCATTATTTTTCCATTTTTGTGGTGGTGGTGGCATCACATATACACCATTTCTTTGGTTATTAGTTTGGAATTTTGGCACGTTAGCCATTTTTTTCCCAGTTTATAAATATAAATAAATTGTATACACATACACGCACCACATACACACAGGGACTTTTGCTTGAATGCTCTTTTGAATGTGTGAATCAGGGGCGTTTCCCCCCTCAATTCACAGATCAAACGGCTGGTAGTACAAATAGTGCAAGTGTGTATGACAGCGGGTTTTAGGGAAGTTTGCCCTTATCATCACCGTTGTGCAAGTAGGTATATATAAGTAGCAGGGGATACAATGGGGATTGCTCCCTGAAAAATGATTTCTCTGCACATTCAACTGAATGTGTATTTGGTGGAGTTTGGTTAAGGATAGTGTTTGGTTAAAAAATAAGAAGTTATGTACTCACCATAACGTTCCATCTGAGTAGGTAGCTTCATTTGTCTGTAACCTGTGGGTCTTGGATCCAATATCAGATCAGAGCCGGCAACTTGTTTCAAGCTAATGGATCCGAGCTCCTAGCTCCTCCCCTCACCCATAATCCCCTGCCAACCCTCCATGACCTCAGATCGAGTTTGCCCCTCAATATGTACCCAAAAAGGGTATCCAACTAAGACAGATCCGAAGAAGGCCAGGGGGAAGGAGGGGGGATGGTTGCAGACAAATGAAGCTACCTGCTCAGATGGAACATTATGGTGAGTACATAACTTCTTAATCTGAAGTAGGGACTTAATTTGTCAGCAACCTGTGGGACAGGGTCCCCAGCTACCTGAACCTTGGGTGGCCATCATGGAAGAATATTGCGAAGCACCGCAGAGCCAAAGGATGCTCTCCCTCTAGAAATGACGTCCAGTTTGTAGTGGTTAATAAAGGTATGAGATGAGGCCCAAGTGGCTGCCAAACAAATATCATCCAATGGGACTCTAGACTTGAAGGCCGCAGAAGTAGAGATAGAATGCGTGGAATGTGCGCAAACTCCTTCAGGTGCGGGTCTCCCAGAGGCTTGGTACGCTAATAGGATACATTGTGAAATCCAGCGTGATAGAGATACTTTTGATATTGCTTTCCCCAAATTAAATTTGGCAAAGGAAATGAACAGCTGGTCGGATTGTCTATGACCAGCCGTTCTAGGAGTATAAAAACGTAGCTGCCTATGAACATCTAATGAGTGCAGCTTGTACTCTCCTTTATTCTGATATTTAGGAAAGAAAACCGGTAAATTTATGGATTGATTTATATTGTTTTCTGATGCTATTTTGGGAAGGAAAGAGGGTCAGATCCTGAGGTACACTCTGTCCGGGTGAAAGATCAAATAAGGAGGCTTCACAGAAAGAGCTTGAAGCTCCGAAACTCTTTTTGCAGAAGTAATGGCTACAAGGAATGCTGTTTTCCAGGACAATAATTTGAGATCTACTGAAGCAGCAGGATCAAAAGGTGGAGCAGTCAAGGCTTGAAGAACTAGTGAAAGATCCCACAGTGGTACGGCAAAAAGGTGCCCTTGAGAAAGGTTTTACACAACCTGGCCGACATCAAAGGCCCTGTATCATGTCCCACATGGTAATGCGAGATGGCCGCCAATTGCAGTTGAGCAACTAGCGCCTTCCTGAAAAAGTTCGGTTATGAAGTCTAATATGGATGGAAGAGGAGCCGTAAAGGGATCTAGATTATGATGCTCTGCCCAGATGGAGAAACGTTTCCATTTACTGCGGTACACTTTCCTGGTGGAGGGCTTATGCGCTGCCACAAGGATGGCTTTGACTGGTGAAGAGATACCGGGAGTCCTAACTAGTAGTGGAACTGGAGCAACCAAGCTGTCTGCTTCAGATTGTCCAGATTTGGGGTCGGTAAGTCCGATGGATGGGAAATTAGATACGGACTGGGATCCAGAATCCAAGAAGGATTCACTAGGTGAGACCACAGGTAAGGGAACTAAATTTGCCGAGGCCAGAATGGGGCAATGAGGATCATCCTGCTCCCCAACCGCGAGGCTTTCTGTAAGAGTTGCAGCATCAGGGGTAGAGGAGGATAGGCATAAAGTAGACAGGGTGGCAAAGCATGCACCTGGAGGGGGAATCAGAGTGAAGAAATTGCCGCATTTGATGTTCGAGGGAGAGGCAAAAACAGTAGGGTTGCCCCCATATTGCGACTATCTGCTTCGCTACTAGTGGGTTGAGAGACCACTCGTACGGGGTAAGAAGGGTGCGACTGAGTTTGTCCGCCCCGGAATGTGCGCTGCAATCAGAAAGCGGTTGGTGGAGATCGCCCATTCCCACACTCTCATGGCTTCGCTGCATAGAGGGTAAGATCTGGTTCCCTCCTGTTTGTTGATGTACCAGACAACTGACATGTTGTCCGACTGAATTGCAATCGTTCCTATGGGGAGGAGATTCTGAAGTGCTTGCAATGTGTACAGCACCGCTCTCATCTCCAGAACATTGATATGCAGGGAGGTCTCTGTATCGTTCCACGTGCCTTGGACCGCCCTGCCTGATTTATGCCCCCCCACCCAAGGCGGGAGGCGTCCGTGGTCACCGTGGCGAGAGGGGGAGAGGTGCAGAAGGGTTGGCCCGTATGGAGGTCTGAAGCATGGAGCCACCATAATAGAGCCCTCCTGCAAGCCTTGCTGATAGCAATGGGGTGATGAGGAGGAAAAGACAGAAAGGACCATTGTACTAGAAGGGTCCATTGCAGTACCCGCATGTTCAGACGTGCGCATGGAAGGAGCGTTATCTCTGCCGCCATGGAGCCCAGTGCCCTCAGGACCAATTCCGCTGGTGGGCTCTCCGATTGGAGGATAGCCCGCACATGGAGTTGCAAATTCCTAAGTCTTTTGGACGTTAGAAAGGCTTGTAGCTCTCTGGTGTCTATTCTGGCTCCTATGAATTCTATGGCTTGTGTCGAGGCCAGAAGGGATTTGTCAGCATTGATGGCGATGCCTAACTGTGGGGCTAGGCGGAGAAAGAAATCTCTGGCTGAGCAAAGTAGATGCCTTGTTGGGGCGGTCAGGAGCCAGTCGTCCAGGTACGGAAAGACCTGTATTCCCTGGAGTCTCAGGTGGGCCGCAATCACTGCTAATCCCTTGAACACCCTGGGGGCTGTGGTGAGGCCAAAGGGAAGGACCCTGAACTGGTAGTGACTGGCTCCCAGCCGGAAGCGGTGGAACCTCCTGGATAGTCTGTCCATTAGAATGTGGTAGTACGCATCCTTGAGGTCTATAGAGCACATCCAATCGTTCTCCCTTAGAAGGGGGAGAATAGATTGAAGAGTGACCATTTGGAATTTTTCCTTGGTTACCGACAGGTTCAAGCGGGAAAGGTCTAGAATCGGTCTCAGGTCCCCCGTCTTTTTTGGCACCAAAACAAACCTGGAGTAGAACCCTAATCCGAGCTGGTCTTGGGGTACAGGCTGGATGGCTCTTTTTCTTAGCAGCTGCTGAATTTCTGTGGCTGCAGCCTCCCTCTGATTGCGTGGTACATCGGGGAGGTTCTTGAATTTGGGGACATGAAGTAATGGTATTTTGTACCCTCTGGATACAATTCGAAGCACCCAGCGGTCTGTTGTGATGGACTCCCATGTTGCTAGGTGCTCCGAGAAGCACCCCCCCCCCGACTGCCTCCAGAGTGGAGCAGTCGGGCAACCCTTCAGGGCTGCTGCGTGGGCCGTTCAGAGAAAGGTTCTCTGGACCCAAAGTTTCTCGGAGCCCCTCTGCCCCTGGGGCGGCGTCCTCCCTGTCCTCCTCTGCCATGGAAGGACTGGTTGTCCGGAACGGGTTGGGAATGTTGTGATTTCCGGAACCACATCTTCTTCTGACCCTTTTGGTTCTTCGAAAAGGACCGCTGGGGCACAGAGAAGCGGACTCCGACGGCAGACAACGTCTTCCCGTCCTTCTCGCTCTGGACAAGTGTCTCACGAACCGTTTTGCCAAACAGGGCAGAACCATCCAAAGGGGCATTCGCAAAAGACGCTTTAAAGGGCTCCGCAAAGTCACAATGACGGAGCCAGGCCTGACGTCTCATGACTAGGCCTGCTCCGCTAGCCCTAGCGGCTCCCTCGGTGGCGTGGGACAATAGCTGCATAGAGGTATTTGAAATGGATCTCAGAGTGGCCATTCGGGTGGAGTACAATTGTTTGTCCTCCGCCGACATGGACTCAGGGGGGGAGGCAGCATATTCTTTGATAAGATCCCACTGCATCCTGATGACATGTGCCATATAGTTCAGAGACCTTACCGACAAGGTCGCTGAACTAAAAACTCACTTCCCTAAGCGGTCCATCGAGCGGGACTCCTTGCTCGGTGGATGGACTGAGGGGCTCTCCTGAGCTAGTTTCCTCTTCATGGCTGCCGCCGTCAACATGGCATCTACGGGGGGACCCTTGCTCCAGTGCGACCGGTCTGAGGGGGGGCTTAGTATTCTGTCCGGGCATTTGGGTATTGGCTCCATGGTGTCTGGATCCTTCCACGCCCTGGTGGTAATAAGGTCCACCAAGGGGTCAGCCGGAGGGGACACCCAAGAGGTAGACGGGCCTGCTTCGAATGCCTCCAGAAACACGGACTCGTCGGAGGAAGACTTGGGGGCAGACCACCCACCTCTGATCCTCAGCATCTCCATGATGTCTCCAAAGGAGACATCCTCAGGGGGCGATCTTGGGGAGCCTTCCCCTTCATCCAAGTCCGTGTCCTCAGTTAAGGACTCAGGGGAGTCCACGTGCCTCCTCTTGTACTTATGCTTGCGGGGCACTTCCTGGGGGGGGGGGCTGTCCGAGGAGGCCTCGCCAGCAACATCCTGTTCTAATGGAACCATCTGGGACATTGAAGCAGGCTGTCCCTTTGGCCGGGTGATGGAAGCCTGGCCCAGCAGAGAGGGAGTGCAGGGTGGAGCCGAGACAAGGGGCGGCAGGTCCAGATGCTCTCAACAGAGCCCTCTCCACTACATCGAAGGCCGAGGGGGAACCACTCTCTCTGGGCTCCGAGAGTCGGCTCCCACTCGGATCCGATGAAGGGATCGGAACCGGCACCGAGACCATCGGATCCGAAGGACCAGTGTGCTCCGACCTGGATGGAGCCGAAGGCACACTGAATCCCTCGGATCCAAAGCTCGGGCCACGGCTCCAAGAGGTCAGATCCAACAGGCTCGAGGGCAAGGTCGGATCCTAAGTACCAAGTACTGTCGGCGCCGACCCACCCCCGGCTCCAATGCTGCTCGGCTCTGAACGCTCCGAGCCCGGATAGCGGGTCGGAGAAGGAGCAATAGGATGGAAAAAAGGTGTCGAGGTCCCCACCGAAGGGGGTGGGGGAAAGAGCACTCCCATCTGCAGCTGGGCCTGGATGAACCTTCGCATCATCCGGTCCAAATCTGCATCAGACATGCTGAACATCGATCTCGAAGAGGCCACCGAGGCAGGCCTGGAATGCCACCTCGATGACCTCGACGGAGATCGGGCCTCCTCCTCCTCGGGCCCTGGGGAGAAACAAGGGGATCGGAGCCGAGGAGGAGGAGACCTAGAAGCAGTGGAGGGAGAAGCCCGCTTAGCTGGCGGGCCGAAGCGGAGGCCTCGGCCCGCCGCTTGTGGTGCTTCTCCCTCCATTTCTCCCTCCTGGCCTCCCTGCCCTCCGGCGCTTTAGCGGGAGTTTGAGTCCTGGCCGAAGGAAGGGGGGCAGGAGTGGCAGCAACCACAGCCTGTGGTAGTGTCACGGGAGCAGCGGAGGCCGGAGCCGAGTCCGGGGGTAAAAGTCCCACCAAGACCAGCTTCGACCTCCGCTCTTTCATTGCCCTGGGGTTGAACGCTGCACAAATGGTACAGCCTGAGGTGAGGTGTTCAACCCCAAGACACCGAACGCACCAAGTGTGGCCATCAGCCAGGGAGAGCTTATGGCCACTTTCGGTACATTTAGTAAAAATGGCTTTTGGGGCCTCAGCCATACTTAAAAGAAAAGGTAGTGTTACACAAATACACAGGCCCCAAAACACAACACACACACACACACACTCACTAACGACCAGCGAAGGATGGGAAAAACTAATTAAAAGAAAAATATTTTTACACTACAGGGTACCTAACACTTACACACTTTATATTTTTGTAAAAAAGAAGAAAGTTTGACAGAAAAAAACACACTTAACTGATGATTACTAGTCGAGCTCAAAGGAATCCAGCTATCCACAAGCGCGGCAAACTAGATCTGAGGTCATGGAGGGTTAGCAGGGGATTATGGGTGAGGGGAGGAGCTAGGAGCTCGGATCCATTAGCTTGAAACAAGTTGCTGGCTCGGATCCGATATCGGATCCAAGACCCACAGGTTGCTGACAAATGAAGTCCCTACTTCAGATCAGTGCATTTGTATATAGTTATTGTAGCTGCACAACCTTTGGTCAAGTAGTTGTTCTGTCTACTATTGTAAAAACTGGTATAGTTGTTAGAAACTCAGTTAACTGAACAGTACCAGCTTTACTGCTGGAGATCAGGGAACAGTGAGGACTGGGGAATTTGTCGAGTGTCCTAAAGTGGCAAAAGGCAATTTGGTATATACAAGTAGCAGGGATGTAGGGAGTGCAGGGGTCTGCCCCCACTGCAACACTGTTTGTTTGGGTCTTTCGGTTTTTCCCGGTTAGGGGTCACCACAGCGGAACTCCGCTCCGCTAATGATTGGCAGTTGATTTTTATGTACCGGCTTGCCATGCCTGATGCACAACCTTCAACGAAGGTACGCCCATTCACGCATGTCTCCACGCAGAAGACCAGCTAGCGGAGAATCGAACTGGACAGTGTCTTACTGTGAGGCAACAATGCTACCACAGCACCACCACCAATATTCATTTTGTTAAGGTTATTGTAGGTTTGCTAATGTCCTTTTTTGATGGAGCAGAGTGCACTCGTCCCAGGACAAAACCATCCTCAACACGGACATATTCAAAAAGGCTAGGGCTGGTGGGAAAAACTAGTGTAAAGTTTAAGAATGACAGGACTCTTGAAACAGAGCCAAGCCCTAATCCAAGATATCCCACTATGACAACAAAAAAGGATAGTTCACAAAAATTAAAACAGTAAGCCATGCATCAGGCTTGGAAACAGGCAGAAGGACATGTTTTTTTTTTTTTTTGTCCACACAACACTTGCCTCTATACTGTAGATCAGGACTTTTCATAAAAGCAGACTTAACAGCATGAATAAGGGAGAACAAAAAAAGAAAATAACTAGAATGGAAAAAATATAAACAATTACAGACATCAACCAAAGTTCGTTAACTGAGCAAATAAAACCTAAACTGGTATACAATTAAACAAAGAGTGAAACAGGAAAAATAAAAGTTAAGAGAAAAAGAAGACTGACCACAGGTATTTGCAACTATAAACAGATAGAGGAACAGACTCAAAAGAAAAGAAAAGAAGACAGACCTAATATGGTGTAGCTCATATACAGAAAATAAACTCCAAATAATACCCTTACAACAAAGTCAAAAATATTTGAAGATGCATACAGGAAGACACCTAGACATGGTAAATATTACAAAAAAATTATATTTATATATATATATATATATATATATATACATACATACATACATACATGCACAGACATATATATGTAAAAAATAATGACAGAGAGAAAAAAATTACCATCACCAAATAAGACTTCAGTATTGACCAGTGGTAGCAAATTGAAAACAAGATCGACTAAGAAGTGAAGGATTTGAATAGGTATCTCAGATCTAAATGCTACTATAAAATCTTAGTTCATCAAAAAGGTAAAGCCTCAAGAAGGAACAGGGAAGCAAACAAATGCATCACTTAAAGAAATAGTTCAATAAAGCAGTTACATGCAGTAGTAGTAAAGGAACAAAAGCAAGATACTAATAAATTACAGTACTGATATGGCAGTATTAGGTAGCAGCTTCACAATGAAATGGTAGAGGGTTCAACTCAGATTCAAGGAACAGAGATATGGAACAATATAGCTTTTAGGGGATGGTATAATGGTTAAGGTGTTTATCTCACACACACAAGGTACAGGGGTTGATACTCACCTTTGATGGGGAAATTGGTCAAGTTTAAAATGACCCACAAGGACAGCAAGTCCAGTACTCATCTTCAAACTTTGGTTTGGATTTCGGGGTTGGTGCAATGGTCAATGTATTTCCCTCAGACACAAGGCAGAGAGTTTGATTCTCTTCTTTGAAGGGAAATTGTCTAGGCTTAAAATGGCCTGCAAGGTAGCTAGCAGCTCACTTATGAACATATCAAGATGTTTCACAAAAACAAAATTGTACATATTCTGTTGAAGAATCATCCAAATACCAATATATGGTTTTGCAGAGACAGAAAGAGCAAGAAACACAAAATGTAGAACAGCATTTTAACCATAGAGAAAACAATTTAAGGGAAGACCAGAACTGGATTATCGTAATACATGTAGCAGAGGCTATAGTAAAACACAGATTAAAAAAACAATAAACCAAATCTATACGGTAACTTGAATTATAAAGAAACCCACATGACATTAAAGAGATTAACAGAATATATTACTGTGCAGCTAAACAGGTAAGGTATTCTCAAGAAAGCATAAACCAGTACAAGAAAATAAAGGAACAAATGCATCACCATTACTGAAACATCAACAAACATCTGAGAAGCGGTTAAGAAGAGTAGTATTATTGGAAAGAAAGATACAGAAAAAGGAAATCAGGCTAAAGAATGTTAGAAAATGAATGTGCTAAAAGAAAAGCACAACATCAAAACAGACCGACATTTGACAAGATTAAAATCATTGCACAGGCCAAAAATCAAGGGATTCACACAGAAATATAAAGAAAGGATACAAAACAAGCAGTTTATGGATGACCCAATTTCTATGGGTAGCTGGAAAGGAAAACAAGCGAGTCACCACCAAGAATTGAGGAAATTGATACATTTTGGAGAAATATCAACAAGAACTGGGTTGAACACAAGGAAACTGAATGGATAAAATCAGAATTAAGAAACTCTAATATATAGAGCATGTTGACTGAACAAAGTAACTGCTTCACAGAAGGGAGCCTTTCTTAAATTCATCAATAACTGGAAAACTCCAGGTCCAGACATTTTATTCAACTTTGGGTTACTTTTAAGAGCCTTGCACCATGATTTAAGCCTGGAGTAAAATCAACTTATACACACCCTGAAATGAGATCATACCACTTAAAAGTGAAACTACAAATCACCCAAAGAATCATATTGACTAATGATTCATCTTACAACCACATATAAGCCATGTACAGAAACTGATACAGACAAGGGTATGCAGTCATCTGGACAGAAATTTTATCATGGCATTAGAATGAGAATAAAAGATTAATATGAAGCGAAGAATCATCCTTTATTAAATAAAGCAATAATGGGACACCTGCACAGCTAACAAAAGTCTCACTGTGGCATGGACAGATTAAAAAGCATTAGCAGTCCTACACTACAAAATGCTTACAAATGTACAAAATCCACCACACACTGAAATTATATAGCAAATGTTATGAAAGAGTATCAAACTACTTTGCACCGAACCACAAAACAGAGCAAATTACTATCCAGGTTTAATGATTTTGGTTATGTGTCAAATTACCGAACAGCTTTAAAAATCAAAAGCTGCTCAAGTCAACGTGTAATGGCTGAAAACAACTTCTGACAATACTTGAGGCAGAGTTTTTCCTCCACTGGTGTGAACCCACTGATTTTTTTTTTTTTTTAAACATGATGGGTTTGTGCAAGGGGACTTGCCACTAAGGAACAAAAGACTTGGTTAAGCACAGAGTGTGTTCTTTGGAGACTATTTGACAACACCTTTTAATGTAATGTCATTCATTGACTTTATACAAACCCGACATATCCAGCATGGAGTATTGCAGGGGGTTCCTTATAACCATTACAGTTTTGCATTGCCTTCAGTCCATTAGATTTACCTCAGTTCATTTGGGTATTTACTTGACAGTCTAAGCCGTCAAAAGATATCTCCTCTACATTCTCTAGACAATATAAATTGCAGAGCTCATCTGACAAACATGGACAAAAAGCTACAAAAATCATTAAAACATTTCAGACAACATAAGAATGTCATTTAGTCTTGACAAATGTACAAAGGCAACATTTGTAACAGGAAAATTGCAGTACAGAGTAAATATAAAACTTGGAAAGGAATGTGCTCTAACATACTGGAACAAGTAGAATATAAACATCTGGGAATAGATGAAAGCCCAGCAATACAGCATGAACAAGTGAAAATAAAGCTTAGTAAGGAATATTTTAGAAAACAGAAACTAATATTTCAAACTGATTTAACATCTAGGAATAAAGTTCAAGCTATAAAACCAACTTGCATTTTCCTTTCTAGTTTACAGCTTTGCTGTGATGGACTGATGCTAAAAAGGGCTGGACAATCTTGACAGACAAAACAAGAAAACAGCTTCATGCCAACCAATTGATACGCAAGAACCAGTGTTTGACAACATTACATACTCCCCAGCCTGGAAGGAATAAAGGGTGTCCCTGCAACTGACTACACATATTGGTTTGTGGCTGTGGGATAACATACATATTTATTACACAATGGGCAACCTGTACATCTTCATTTTGATTAGAGAACAGCACCCTGCTGGGAACATTCAATGTGCATGTATTACCCAGTAAATCACAAGTCTGTCGCTTCACAATAGCATATTAAACTCCCATGAAGCTCAAAGATTGGCACTTTTTTTTAGCTGAACAGCTCTTTGCATTTTAGCAAGAGTAAAAGTTAAAAAGTAAATAAATAATAAAGTAACATCTGTTTTATGTGCCTGTCTGTCTCTATGTATGTGTGTGTGAGAGACAGAATGACAAAGTGTGAGTAAAATAGGCAGAGACTACACGTTAATGCCTTTAGACTGCAACAGTTTACTGCACGCATTACTTTAAACAGTGTGATACTCTAATGATTGGTAATGTCAGATGTCTAGCCTCAGTGATTGTTCAGCAAGTCAAACCTTATACAATAGCTCTCAACTGTCTAGATTTCCCCCCTCAAATTTCTGGTCTGTTTCGCCTTAAAAATTGTGTTTTTGGGTACATCATTGAGAAATCAAGTCACTAATGACAGAAAATTGAGATTCAAACTTCATAACTTCGGAAATTGCATGCTAATGCAAAATATGTTATTCTATCAACTACGTTTTTAAGAGTAATATTTAAAAATTGCTCCTATTTTTAGCTTTGTCCACAAGGTTTATAGGCATGTATGAGAGATTGAGCAGAACGATGATACAAAATCAGAGACAGTTAAGAGGCATGCTAGTGGTGGTTTGCAAAGCCTTGCATTCTATGATTTTTATTTCATTAATTTGATCAAAATCAGAAATCTGAGATATGTTCACTCAAAGTGGCTGTAACTGCTAGGCATGTGTGCATAGATAAAATAATTATTTCCTCCAACAACAATTAAATGTGCATTAAAAAAATATTAACAGGTATCCCATTCTCTAAACACATTAATACCAGCAGACAGGAAGTATGCAATTGAAAAAAAATAATGCCCGCCCAGAAGTATAGATCACAACACCCCATGGGCAGGCATTTTCCCAACAACATACACCCTGTTTGGCATCATCAGATACAAACATCGAAAATTCTAAACATTGAAGAAAACAAGTCTAAAACAACCTCCTTGCTCAAGTTAGCAGAATTCCTTAGGAAAAGGAGCAGGAAAGAAATCAAACTGAAGTGGACAAAAACAGAAAGAGCAAAAAATATGATCACAAAAAAATAAATAAAAAAAGAAAAGAAAAAGAAAACCTGAAAGCCTACAACTGCAGTGAAAAATACAGAGAACTACTGAGAGAACCACAAGAGGTGATAAAGAAATGGCTCAGATGAGGTAAATTTAAACTGAGGGATTAAAGTTATTGGCAACTTAAGACAATGGAATACATTACATATACAATGGCTCATAAAAGCTACAGAAAATGTAGAAAATAAAGACAAATGTAGGTTTTGCAATACAGCACTAGAAACAGTTGCACATCTTGATACAGGCTGCACTACACTTATGGCTGAAGTTCAAAGGAAGCAACAGTGTGACAAGGTTGTTAGACTGGAATCTTTGCAAACATTATGACATGCAAGTGGCTGATAGGCATGAAAGACATGAACCAAAAAGGGTTACTGAATAATGAAGTAATGATAATGTAGGATCATCCAATACCAACAGTTAAGAAGGCAAAAGCAAGGAAACCACATACTGTAGTTTAAGTGGAAAAGACAAAAAAGCAGTACTGGATTATTGAAATTGATACACTCCATGAGACTACAGTATCTTAGGAACTAATATCAATGCATATAAAAAGAAAACTAGATCAACATGGAGTAAGGACATCCAGTAACAGTAGTATTAGGAGCAAATGGGCTAATAGAAAATAATTTTCAATCATGTACTAAGATGCTGCCAATATAGGTAATTTCATATAGACTACAGAAAGAGGCAATTCTGGGTATACTGGGGACTGATAAGATCATTTGTGACAAAGACTGAAGCAAAACTGAATCAATAAACTGTAATTATGTTTTAATTTAGGAATGGGGTTCATTCCTGCCAAGGCATTCGGACAAATTAAAAACACACTTTGATAAAAATCCATAGCTACTCTTACCGTACTGCAGTCATTCTCTCAAGAGAAACATCACAGAAACCTTACTGTCCAATACAACTCCCCTCACATCACTAATCACTCCAAAAAGAGCAAAAAACATGTGTCCAGGAAAAAAAAAAAAACAGGTCTTTCTAGATGTTCATTCTTAACGGACTTCTTTTCTGTAAAGTCATGCTGTTACCATCACAGAGGACATCTAGGAAATTTTGGGGATTGCACTATTTCTGCATTATTCTTTACCTCCCTCTGAGTAGTTCATATATTAGGTGACATGACATCTTAAGGAAAAAACTGCATCAATACATAAGATAAGGAAAAACCTTAGCGATCATGTGATTGTAAACACTATTCTCAAAAATTCCCTATCAATTTGGCTCCAAGATTCCTACAAAATATCATCCACTTGGCTCAAATACAGTTTCTACCTACTTTGAAATCACTGCTGATAAACAGGCCCTTCAGTTCAAGAACAAGTACTGTTTCAATGACTCCGTTAAATCTGTCATCTCCCTCCGATTGCACTCCTCAGCCATCATACTCTCCACTCTGGCTTTATCTGGAGACTATTAAAATGATGCCCTTGACCAAATTATCCCATGTAAGCATGAATACCACTTTGAGTGTCCTCATAAAATAGACAATAACCACCTGAATTACTCTGGTAAACAAAAACAAACAAGTAAATAAGGCAAAAGGAATATGAAGTGCGCAAGTAGAGTAGTTACTGACTGCCTTAGGCAATGGAAAGTGCAGAATAAAAATCAGAGAGATCTACCCACACCAGATCCAACACTACCTAAGTTATCTCCAGAGCAGAAGCCACAGATAATGTAATTTGTCATATGCAGTAGTTAACAAAACACCAACACCATTTCTCAGTACCGAATGCAAGATCAAAATTAATTCCCAGAAAGTGTTTTCACAAAAAGAGCAAAAAGTACATATATAAACCGAGTCTGTAAGAGGCATCAAGTCAGAGTACTTCCAATCCATGGAACTCCAGGATTATGGATGCTAGGAAGTTGTGTTTTTCTTAACTACACATGGCATGACTGCTCTTACGGCTTCAGACTTCGTTAGTAACTTGGTTGGGAAAGCATCAGAGTATAGACAAAGAGTAAAAGATAAGGGAATCTTAACAGAATGACCTGCTCTGGTAGAGTTCTTTTCAATCTAGAATAGACATTAGTATTAAAAAATGGATACTTATTAAAGGAATACAAAATATTGCATGATAACTTTAAGAATTAGAGAAGATTAGAAAAGACTGGGAAGAGAGACTGGAAAAGCAATTTACAAGTGAACAATGGGAAGACATGTGTATGGCTCCCAAGTATGTAAAAATAGCCAGTATGTTTAGGATCTTTGCACGAGTATCTGTACACCCAAAGCAGACTCAAAAATAATTTTCCATCTGGTACATAGCAAATGTTGGAGGTGTGACAGGGAAGTAAGAGGTAACTAGGAACATATATGTTTTGGAGTGTAAGGAGTTGGCAGATTTTAAAAATTCCCTACAGAATGCAGTCAGAGATACCGGGTGAACAAATGACTAACTAAAGAAATGATTCTTTACAGTTGGGACATAGCATCTGAATTGCCTAGACATAGTAAGGCCTTATTATGTTTAATTCTGTTGGTTGCCAAAAGAGCAATTATGAGAAAATGGAAATCAAAGTCTAAACCAATTGTATTTGAAGTGCTAACTAAACATTATAAAGGAGATAAAGGAAATGGAAAAGGATCTTTAAGAAGAAGCAAATTACATAGGAATAAATGAAAATTGTGGGAAACAATACATGCAAAATGATGTTCAGGAGAAGGAGTGAGGTTAAAATTTAAATTTATGTAATGTTGGACTGATGACGGTTAGGAGGAAAGAGAAGATATGCAATATATAATGTATATAAATGGAAAATGTTAATATGTGTTTGTTTTCTTTTATGTTAATGCAGATTTATGTCTTAAAAGTAATAATTTAATAAAAGTGAGTGAACATCTCTCAAACAGACATAAGGACTTCAACAACCCTCTGGTTAGACAGGCTCAGGTCTGCAGGAACTATGAGAAGTACACGTTTACTGTGTACACAATCTGACTGTACTAAAACCTCTCAGCACTACAATTACAAAAGTTGAGACCTACATAAATTCAGCCTCGTTTCACACAAATAGCTAAAAGTATTTCAACTTATTTCAAGAAAATGCTCCTTATGCTAGTCCTGCAAAACCAGTTAACTGAGGAACTACTTTCATCCATAGCACCCCAACACACACACACACACACACACACACACACACACACACACACACTACAAAGCCACTTTGCTTTGCTGTGTGCACCCCATGAGTGTAGTAACAGCTTTCAACCACTTGATGCAAGAAGCAAGGACTGTGACAAAAACTGAACATGATGCAAGAATCAAGGACTATGACAAAAACTAAACACATTTTAAAAATCTATTTGTGTACACTTAGAATTAAAGGTTTTGCATTAGCATGTATTTCCATTCCTCACTCTCCACAAACTTAAAAAAAAAATTCAGGGACATACCTTTTGGTTCTCCCCATACTCAGTTTTCAACCTTCCTCCTCCAAAATATGGAACATCACCTCTCATAATAGTAAACACTTACTAAAAAACTTCAACATGGAATCTCACAGCATGATAAAAATGTTCCATTATATACATATGAGGCAAAATCAGGGTACCATACAAAATCTAAGGACAGTTGAGAGCTATGCTGTCAATTTTGAACAGTGTGGAATATTGATTTTTTTAAAACTCACATTTAGAGTACTCCTTATGAGGTACATTTGAAAGGTATGCACTTACCTGTCCACTTCCCTGCTCCCTTTTGTAGTTATGTATACAGCCTCACAAGCAATATCGAAATCAATCCTCAACGATTTCCCATAAAACCATAACTGCCTGAGGAAGCAAGAAGAACAAAGTAAAATGGGACATTCTGCGAAATCAGAGGCCGTTCACTTGCCTGGTTTAACTTTTCATATCACAATATCCTGGCCCAGACTACTCAAAGCCCCCGACACAGACTACTATTATCTCCCCTAAATGTGTACTGCACACACACAAACATTAAATTCAGGCAACTGAGTACAAGGTGGCTTTTGAAACAGTTGGGATTACGCATGTACAGTACATAAAAAAACATCTAAAAATGGTAGGTTCAGCACACAAGAGTATTAGGACCAAATTGTAACTAAAGTATGTAGAATTATCAGATGAACTGCATGGTATTCACTAATGGGTCCCCCTCCGGACTCATGGGCTCTGAGCAGCCTCCAGAATCGCGCCTATTATAATGGGCTGCTGCAGTTCCAGCATTCTTAATCAGCAATGATTTCATGAGTAGTTTCATCTTCTATTAGTCAGCAGGCAGACTAGAACACCGTACATCTCGGCTACATTTACTTCATGTCTACCTGAGTATTTCAAATTGATAGTACAATGCACTTTTGACAGGTTACCCAAAGATACACAACTTGTCATTGAAAAGTACACAAAGGAGTCAGGTCTCTGGGAGTGAATCAAATCAATTATTTTATTTCTGCAACATAGCATGCTTTAAATTATTTTTCCCTGCAGATTAGAATAAAGAGCTGTAAGCACTGCTGTACCTCTGTTTCTGCCATGTGTCTGGGTGCCCAATGATTAAGTGAACAATAAGCAGCACTAGTGATGAAAGAGAATCAGAATATTCCTATTTAGAGGCATACTCTACTTTTAATGGTGCAGAAGGACTGCTTAAATCCATCAATTTTTTAAAACCTTCTGCCTACTGACCATCAGCATGTCTCAGCCTATCTACTCCATTTACTCCTCAGAGGGGAGAGAGACATCACTGATCCATTTGTTCATGGAGCCATCATCTAAGTTGATATCAGGGTCTCCCTCCAGCCCCCGGAGCTCCTAACAACCTCAGTAATTTCTAAGAGACACTACAGCTTCTACTCTTTGGAAAAGTAGCATGGGAGCCTCCCCATGTGATGGTGCCCTGACTCATGTGGCTATGCTGTGACAACAAGCATCTGTAACATGGACTCTGCAGAATGCACTAGCCAGATTTCCCACAATGTGCCATATAAAGTTGCTTCACATCCTTCTGAAATGAGCAAGCCATATGACACTCACTTCCATCCTCCCACCCCACTCCCTCCCTCAGCCATGCCCACTAATTAAAAACATAGGCTGTTCCAACCGCAGTTAGGGCTTTATCCATCTGCACCACACAGGTGGTTAGCCTATCAATTTTTCCATGCTTACAATAACTGAACCATCCAATTAGCTTTGCTATACTTTGTGTATTTATTGCTTTATTTTCCGGCTTAGGTCAGACCTGGAAAACATCTTCTGAAACAGTCCTATAACCAGTCAGTAATAAAGTAAATAATCATAACTGGGTAATGACATGTACTTTATCCCAATACAAGAAATGCTTAAATATCAAGCAAGCATTCCTAAAATCTACAATAGTTGAGTTTCCTAAGGGTCTCCCACTCTGAAAAAAATATTGCATTTGCCCAGTTACCCTTACTGCATTCACCTCTTCTTTTCTAATATTCATCCCTTTTCTAATTGTCTGTGGTGTTGTCACAGCATTCTAGATGCCCCTTTCCAGAATACCAAACTATGCAACACCTTGCAATCACATGTTCTAATAATTGCACACAATATTTGGGAGAAAAAGAATTCCAGGTTCTTACTAGCAAGGTGTCTTCTTATGGATTCCAGTCTGATGTCTCCATTCAAGTCCACTTTACAGATCTGTCATATTTACAGATCTGTCATATTTAAATGATCCAAAGCAAGTTCTAGATCTTTTGTCTGCACACACTGAGGGTGGAACAAAGCAGCCTACCAGCTGGGTTAGGCATTACATGGCACACTACCAGATTTTTCTTCACTTACTACAATGTTATGTACTGTATAGGATCCTAAAGGGTATCATTTATTCCTAACATAGCACACGAGTAATATATTATATTAATGTACATATAGTATGATGCAAGATGAATCATCATGCCAGCAGGAGAAATACGATCCTCCTCTTTAAGCAGCTGGGGCCTCACAACACCCACACTAATCAGTTATCTCCCTGTAACAACCACTCTGTCAGGCATTCTTGCTTGTAAACAAATGTTTTTTTCTACGATTAAAATCAGCCACTCATATTTACAACTTCTAGGGCCCCTTATTGGGGGGGGGGGTCAGTAAATAACTGCCACTATTGCGGACTTCTATTCAAGTGGGGTTTCTGGTTTCTCTCTGGGAAGGCATCTTTAAAAATACACTTACTCCTGCCCCTAACAATCCTTGATAGCTGATCATTTTAATCACTGAGCTTTTATGTACATTCAGGATTTCCTGAAGGAAGTCTGAAACACTACTAACAAAACAAGCTTCAAAACAAGTAAAACTGCCTTTGTAAATACTAAATGCAAATGGTTTCACACCTCTTCTTGATGAACTTGACCAAGAAAGCTGGAAAAAATCAAATTTTTTTCTCACCAAGCATAAAAAGGCCTTTTTTGTATTCAAATTCTGCTTTACAAAGTTTAACTTTCTTTCCAGTCTACCTCTAGCAACTCATGAATTGGGTTTTGAGATTCTTCCTCTTCTATCCCCCTCTCCTTCAGCCTTAGAAGACCTTCTAACCATCCCCTGACCTATGTCAACAAACTTTGTCATTATGTGCCATTATTTTAAATTATTAAAATACTTATTGCAGCCCCACAGCTCCTCATCATCTGTTCTTGCTTCCGAATGCTTCCTCTGCACTTTTAGATCAGCTGAACCACATCATTCTTCTGTCTCTTACCCAAACGTACATGAAAGCAAACAAGGACAATGGCACTGCAACTCATCAGTTCTCTAACTGCACAACTGCCTGAAGTTTATTTTTAATAATACATATATACGTATAAATTATATCATCTAGACTTCCTCATCTGCTGCAATAACCTAGTAACATCTTTTGTTTTGGTGCCAATTATTTCAAGTGCAATAGCAGCCCCCTCTCTAATTAAATCTGGTGCTTTATGCACAGCAGCTAATCAGGTATGTCCAGCCTCATCCTGAATTCTGCTAGTCAAGCATTTGCAGTTTAGCAAAGTCATTATTCTATTACATTTCATTTCATCAAATGAATATGCAGAACTTTCCCTCAACTATAAAAATCATCTACTTACCTTCCCAACTTTTGATGTACAATTTGTGGCCTGGTAATTCTATATTCAAATCCTTCAGAGCACCGGCTTACACTTTTTTTTTTAACTTTGTAATCTCTGGCTGTTCAACAAGTAATTGAAATGCTTCCATCTTTCCCAGGATTAAATGCATTTAACCGGGAAAACCCTCATATCCCTACAACTTTCTTTGTTTCCGAGATTCAGGACTTGTTTACTTATTCTACTCGTGACATTTCTGTCAGCCTATTTTATCCCACAAATGTAAATTAATGGCATTAGCACCTCCGTGCATTTTTTAAAATTTTCCCCATTTACTTTTCAGAAAGGGCCATTTCAAATCACGAATTGCTGACACAAAGCCCATTTGCAATTAATGCAGCCGGCAACGTTAGCTCATCAAGTAGTCCATCAGCCTTTGACATTAAAAGATCTGAAGATTGTGGGTTACATTCCTACACCAGGTGGACGAATTCCTACAGAGGGGCGTTTTGTGCTCCACTCTGAAAAGGCAGTGTTGTAAAATGCATCTCTTGCTAGTTTGCTATGCACATGAAGTTATTACCTGGTTAGTAAGAGCACCCAGACTGCATAACATGATCCAGACTATTTAGAATTCTGCAGTAGGTTATAACAATAAATAAAAAATAGTTAAACACTGCTAAACTTTTGTTGAAAAAAAAAATAGTAAATATTAGAAGCTACCATTTTTCCCTCAATGCAAAGCCCATAACAAAAGGTGAATTGTGTGTGGGGGCACTGAAAGTTTATAACATATACAATTATGAAAAGCTGCCAAATATTTTTAACTCTAATTTATACAAAGTGAAGCACGGTGTATGGGGGAGGGACTACAGAAAGGGCAAGGCACTCATTTTATTGCAAGAAATAAAAGCTTGCATTATCCACATTTAGTGTATTGTTTTTGTGAAGAATCTTAGTAGAAATTACTCAAAGGAACTTAAATCAACAAAGGACAAAATCAAGCCAATAACAATGGTCAAAGCAGTTAGCATTCTGAAGTACAGCCATGTCAGGAGAATACAACAAAGCTAATTTCATTTTATTTATTTCACATTTGTTAACCAGGATAGTCCGACTGGAAAGCAGGTGTCCATTTTCAGTGGAGCCCTGGGGAGGCTCCAGCACAATTAAAAAGAGAGAATACAATTTACAATAACATGAGAAAAGAAGTTGTAGACTACTTTAACGTAGTATAACAAGTTACAAAACATCTTACAACAGGTTAGATCATAGATATAAATTTGCAGGTAGATGTTACAATATAAACATATTTTAGATAGTAGCAATGAGAGTTCAATTGTTAGATAAAAAGGTAAAACATTTTTATACAGGATGGAGATAGCAGTCTCTGCATTACACTGATGGGTAAACAGGTGACAAGTCTTAAAGGCGCATTTAGAATTCTAAGGGCAGGAGGAAGGTTGTTCCAGGTCTTGGCAATTTCATGAGCAAAAAGATCCCCCCCCTCCCCCCGAGTTGTTTTTGCAGGAGATGGTTTCAATTAAGGCTTTGTTGCTAGAGCGTAGTTGTCTATTTGGATTATGGAAGTTGAGGAGGTTGTTTAGGGCAGGTGTTTTTTCAGGGTAGTACAGTATTTGATGGGCTAAGTTGATTTGGTGATATTTTAGAAGGTTGGGAATTCTAGCCAATGTAGGGTTTGTAGAACAATGCAATGGTGGGAACGTGACTTGGTCACGGTGGCAAATCTGGCAATTTTATTGTAGCAGGTGGAGAGTTTGTTTAAATAAGTTTTATTTAGGTTTGTTAGTGAGGGAGAGGAATATAGCAGTGTGGACAGATAAGCTCTAGAGTTCTAGCTATGGCAATAAGAGATTCTGAGGTGAGGTACCTTTTGCATCTATAAAGGGAGCCTAGTTTTTTTGTGGACCTTCAAGATGGTTACTGATATGTGTTTGTTAAATGAGTTGTTGGTGAATGGTGAATAGTAATTCCTAGGAGTTTTGCCTCAGAGACTGTGGTGATTTGGGTGTTGTTGGTGGAAAAAAATGGAAAAGGGGAGATTAGAGGGTTTGGTTAGGCATGAGGTTTTTTTTTTTTTTTTTTTGGGGGGGGGGGGGTAAAGTATAAGTTGTGAGTTATTGAGCCAGCTCTCAATTTCAGTGAAGGTTAGACGGGCTTTTTGTTGAAGAAGTTGGATATTGGGTGCAGAGCATATGAGGGTTGTGTCATCAGCGTATTGGACTATATCGGCTTTTGTGGTAGCTAGGTGGAGTTGGTTGGTGACGATATTAAATATAAGTGGGCCGGGGATAGAACCTTGGGGTACACCTAGGGTGACTGGGAGTGGGGGGATAGGGAGTTTATCCATTTGAAGAGTGGTGACAGTTACCTAGGTAGCTTTTAAACCAGAGCAGAGTGGGGGCATCAAAGTTAAGGTCAGAGAGACATTTTTAATTTTTCTGTAGGATACCGTGTCAAATGCCTTAGATAAATCAAGGACAATAGCCGAGACATGATTGCCTTGGTTCCTAAAGGAGTTTATAGTGTTGGTAAATCTAAGTAGGGTGGTGGAGGTACTGTGAGATGGGTGGAAGCAGTGTTGGGTAGGGGAAAGGAGGTGAGAGAGGATTTGGTGATATATGCATCTCTCTAAATTTTTGATAGGGGTGAAAGAATTGCTATTGGCGAGAGTGAGAGATCGATAGAGGATCCTCCTTTTTGAAGGGGAATGATGAAAGAGGTGTTCCACAAGATAGGCACGATGATTTCGGTAATGGATCTGTTAATTAATAATGTGATAGGGTAGGCTAGGACTGTGGATGAGCGTTGCAGGTATTCAGTGGGGATGTTGTCAGTGACTACAGTGATGGGTTTGAGTTTAGCTAGTAATTTTTGTACTGGCATGAGTGAGAAGTAGATACAGTCTTGTTGGGTTGTAGGAGGATGGGAAGTGGTGGCAGAGTTATTTATGATATTTAGAATGGAGGAGGTGAAGTAGTTGTTAAAGCTGCAGGCAATATCGAGATCAGTGCCGGGGACATTAGGGGTGGAGTGGTGGATTTACCAGGCTGAAGGATATCATTTACTGTTGCCCAGAATTTCTGAGGATTGCTATTATACTTCTTTTGCAGGGATAGCTAGTAATTTTGTTTATCTAGTTTTACTTGTTTTTTGGCCTTATTCCTAAGTTCAAGAAAGTATTGCCTTGTTGCAGGTGTTCTATAATGGCACCAGATTTTCCAAGCTTTGTCCCGATTTTGGAGTAGGGTTCTTGTGGGTTTTTGAAGCCAGGTGGTAGGGTTACTACATATCCTAATAGTTTTTAATGGAGGCTAGTTGGTTGAGGATGTTTAGAAAAGTATTCAACTGCACTAACTAGTGGAAGGGTTTTGATGGGAGACCCGTTATAGGCCCTCAGGAAGTCATCTTTGGGGACATTTTTGCAGGAGAGGGTTTATAGGAGGGAGGGAGAGTTGGTGGCTTTTTGCCTATGTCTAAATATGAAGATAGGGTTGTGGTCACTAAGTCTGTTGGCCAATGTGCCCCATTGAAAGGCAGTATTGGGATGATTGGTGAGATCCAGTCTAGTGTGGATTCCCTTTTTGTGGCTTTATCAATACCTGTAGGGGACTGGATGAGTTGGGTGAAATTATAGAGATTAATATGACAGGTGGAAGTGGGAGAGTGTATATAGTTCCAGTCCACATTTACATCACCTAATATGATGGTTTCTTGGGGTAGGGAGTGTGAGGCCCAGTGAAGTATGGATTTGAGGATTGGAAGATTGTCACCCAGGGCCACCTGGGGGTACCCAGGACTAATACATAGAAAAGGCACTTGGGTGATATCGCAGAAAGATTTTCATTTTAATTTCTTAAGGAGTTATGCAGTAATGGTTGAAAAGGAAGAAACAAGGTATGGAGTTCTAAAGTCTAGGACTGTAAACTTAGAAAGCTTTACTACCCTGCAAAATTTTGTATTTGGAGGTAACAAAAACAGCTAACAGGAGGAAAAAGAAGAAATGATGTTACTGGACTCAAAGCAGGACGATGTACCAGGGTTGGACAGCAGCTGAGGAATAAATGATGGAAAAGGACTGCTCAGAGGATTATAAGAGTGATGGACTCAGAAAAAATGCAAATGCCATGGGAAAGGTGCAAACTGAAGCTGAAATTCTTTCTTAGATTATGGGGAAGACAGTAAGCTTTACAAAAGTTAATACATCTGTACATGGCAAATATCTACAATGAAGTGCCAGGAAGATTAACAACCAAAACTATCACAACCAGTCCAGTTGCATCAGACTAAAACTTGTTGTGGTGAAGGACTGCAGACAGAGACTCGTAAGGTTGTGTGCTATACTATTACATTTTCCTCCCCAATGTGTACAAACATCAGACTTTGAACCAATTCTAATTTCACAAACTAATCACATTTTGACATAGGAATGGGGTCCATTCCTGTCATAGGCTGTTTTCATCAATCTTTGAAGTTTTCAAGCTGTACCCAGAACTGACTCCTTCTGCAATTCATACAGAGTTGTTTAATCAGTAGCATAACTAAATACAACAGTAAATTATTTTTTTACGAGACCCATTACGTGATACCCATTATATACCTAACCACAACAATTTCAAATCCATGCTTCTCTCCCATCTCTCCTTCAAATGGGAATGTCCTTCACATGCTCCCACCTAAAACTCGCACACTACTAACTCCACACCTAAATCATCATTTCTTTGCCTACTTTAACTTAATTCAGAGATCTTGCTCAGAACACCTTTTCATAAATATTTTCCATGCATGCCTCTGGCCTACCTTACTCATATTCTCAAACTTGTTGTTTTTCTTATCCATTGTACCCATAATATTGTTTTCCTCTGTAATATTGTTTATTTGTCTCTATTCGTATGTATTTGTATGTCTGTTTGGGGCTTTTCCCCTCGGGTCTCCACTGAAAAAGGGTAATGCTTACCCAGCTGGACCAACCCGGTTAACAAATGCAAACAAATAAATAAATAATAAAATTACTCCTATTATTACTACTTAACTGACTGGGTATCTTTCTTCCATATTCCCTGGTTTCTGCCTGCAAATCCTGGCAATTTATAATTCTGTGTCTCTGTACTTAATCAGTCATTGGGTATAGCAATTACAGTGGTCAAGGTTACTTTTGTCTTCTTTTCATAGAGTATGACATCTGGCTTTCTTGCATTTTAATACTGTTGGTAATGGGTAATCCCATGCAATAGAAACTTAATCATTCTCTATAATGCTTTGTGGTTCAATTTCCAATGCTTCTCAGCTACCTCAATATTGTAATGACTGTACAATTTCCAAAGCAACAGTCTTGCCACATTATTATGCCTTTCAGTGTATATATGTCCTCTGTTATTAGTGTACCATACCCAGCAACAAGATGTGAGATTGTTGCAAGCTCTTGCATTTGTCTCTCACTCTCTCACACATGTTCAATGGACTCTGTGAACCAACGTGTACATAGTCCACTATCTTGGGCCGCCAATATTAACCTTTCATCTTTTGGTTTAAATTCACCTCTCCTTAACCATTCCTGTGTCAGATCCTGATTGACATGAAGTTGTTCCAAGAGTTAACAGGAGTTAACTGTACTTATGCTTTTTCTACATTTGTCACCTTCTCATCTGATCCTTCGCCTTAAATTATGTCTGTTTTTTTGACACATTCAGTTGCTGCCTGATTTTTGTCTACTTCTGGTTCGATTTCCATTCTCACTTGACAGAAATATGCTTCTGCTAAACTAAGCAGGGAAGTCATCTTAGACTTGCTCTTCATGTTTCACTCTGTTTGGATCTGTGAGGTCAGCAGATATATGCAATCCTACTCTATACATGTAATTAAATTTCAAGAAGGCACATATCTCCTTCAGAACAAGGAATATATAATCCTGGTATTCACTGATTTTTATATACAATATCATAAGAGGGAAACATTTTTTTGGTTTCCTACCCAGCTGATCCAATATTTTTGTGGCCAGTCAATCACTCCAAAACTGTAAATTAGAACAGGAAGATCAAATTAGTTTATAACTTAGACTTTGTTCCTCGATGTCAGGGCTGTTCAGTATTCATTTTAGTCTTCTAAAATATTCCGTAATGAGTTTTGTTCACATTTGTTCATGTTTTATTGTTGATCCTTCATCAATTCCAAATATTTATGCACTCCCTCCTGCTAAACGTTCCTATCACAATCCTGTCCCATTCTGATGTGCCTTGGTACTGTAGCTTTCCTGCTTTAAATGTTGCTTTTGCACATATATTATCAAGACCAAAATGACCAAATGACATTCTTTATCTTCTGATAAAGTTTTGACCACTTCCAGTTGTGCTTTCAGATCTTCATCTGATGCTCATCCACAAAAAGATAAGAAGTCTTTACACTTTGTTGTTTTCTGGCAGCCAAATTGTAACCATAACCTAAACTTTTAGGTAGACAGCTTAATGGGTTAAGGACAAGAAAAGCTAGCAGCTGTGATAAAGAGAGTTACCTTTGAATATCCCCCTTTGAATTTTTATGCCTGGGATAGTAAAAAATGTCCTTTATCATGGCTTAGCTGCAAAGTGGTTTGCCACTGGTTCATGGTCTCTAATGCAATTGATCAATGTAGGGTGCATCCGAAGCACTCTAACCATGAAATGTGGGGTACTGTCAAATGCTTTTTTAAATGTATCCATATCACACCATATTTAGATTTTTTCCCCTTTTCCAATTCTTCATTATGACATTAAACGACAAATGATCCTTTGTTCCATATGATCTTTCTTACCCTTTTGTTCTATTGCCATAACTGAGTTTTCTAACAATAAAATCTGTCTTCATAAATTCCAGGATATAGTTTATATACAGACAGGAGGCAAGCTATTGGTCTATAGTTTTTAGGATAGCTTGCTGTTTCACTCTTTAAGTAGTCGTGTTTTAAGCACATGGGTGTCTGCTTAAGAACAACTTATATGTGCACCCCCACTCAAGGCTAAATCTTCACGTAAAGATGTTAATACTTTTAGCCAGAAGTAAGGTTCTGCATCTGGGCCTGGGGTTTTTCAGATTACAAGTTTTTTCTCAATTTTTATTAGTTTCTCTGGCCATATAGACTTTTTGATTCATCGACAAATTGCTTATTTTGTGCTTTTTCCTTACATGTATCTGCATATCTTCTACATTTTTCCTGCCTGTCCAGATATCTTTAGTTTATTATTTGCAATAGTGTATGATAAATCCTTGTCCAATATTGTGTGTTGCTTTTATTCATGTCTATCTTTAAGTATTTTTGTTGATCTGTTCCCTCTTCAATAGTCCAACAGTGATACTTTTTGTCTTAATTGCTTTATATTTTTTTCTGTTCAGTACTTCAATGATGGCATTCCTTCCTTTCCCTTACTATCAGTTATTAATTTAGCTGCATAATAATATTTACTTCCGTTACACTACATGAATTTGTTAAAACAAATGAACACAGTAAAAGACTTTATCAGACTTCTAATATTTTTGGGTCTTATTGACTTCTACTTTTCGATCTTAATATGTCTATCCATCTCTGTTAAATCAAGCAACTCTTCCATTAGATCATTTGCCTCTAAACTACGGGCATATTCTTTATTCTACATTTCCTGCAGGCATTCTGCAGAAAGTTCCAGAATATCTTTCTGTGGCATTCTCTTCAGCTGCATCCTGTGTCATCCATAATTGCTCGTTCATGACAACTCCCTAGCCTATCACTCCACAATATTGACTGTATCAGAGATGCCACTGTTTCCTGCTCCTGCCCTTGTCCTTGCTGTGCAACTCCAAACGAACTTTTGTGCTCATTTTCTGCTGAAGGTGCCAGAGTATCTTCATGCGTCAAGTTCTCAAATGCTTCCCATTCTACCAGTTTCTCCTTAATTATGGGTTTCACTGCTCCACTATGCTGTGATGTTGCCAGATATGGATTCTCTACACTAAATCCCTCACTTTGCAGGTAATCCATAACTCAGGTTTCTATTTCTGTAACTTCTCCATTACTGATCTTATTTTCTAAATTTCCCAGTTTGTTTTCTTATTTTTTGTATGGTGAATTTTCCATATCCAGATGTCTTTGCCTGCATTCCTCTCAAAATATCTTTAGTGCTGCATTTTTGTACTGGATTAGTTTTGCTTTCTCCTTTGCATAAACACTGCACCATATTAAAATCTCTTTTCTTTTCCCATGTCCATATTTTTTCAGCAGTCTCCTACTCTGTGACATAAGCTGCATTAGATTTTTGATACATCCTTAAATTTTTCAGGTAATCTATAACTTTAGTTTCTGTTTAACTTCTACTTTACTTATCTGCATTCCCCTTTGTGATCTTATTTTTTATTATGAAATTTTCCATTTCTGCGTGGCTTTGCTTATATTTCTCCAACATTTTTGGAGCTGTTTTTGTGTATTGCTTGGTTTGGCTTTCTCCTTTGCATAAATATTGCATCACATCAGATCTCTCTTTCCCATGTCCACATTTCTTTTTTATGCCTTTCAAAAATCTCTAGGTTTTGTTCATAGTTTTGCACTTCCTCAGTCACTTTTCCCAAACAGTCCAAGGTTTCTTGGTCTATATAAATGTTTTTCATGGATCTGTTGCATTAATGAACAAATATTTGCATCTAAAGCTTACATTTTTTTCTTGTGCAAATATTTTCTATCTCCCAATTCTCTCAATCTTTTTGAATATCTTCTTTCTGGAAATTCTGGGCTTCTTGCATATTACGAACAATGCATTATTTCTTTCTTATCCTCAACAGTCCACTCTATCATTTTAATAGTTCCTTTTTGGCCCGTCAGTTTTTGTGGACTACTACTTCCTTCTACAACAAGGGGACCATTCTCCCTTTCAGCATGACCTAACTCCATTGTAGAAATGCTTCCATGTCTTGAGAAAACAGCACTGTCATTTTTTTCTAGCCCTGGCACCAGTGCGCATACCAGGATTGGGCTTTTTTTTTTTATCCTGGAATTTGTGCACCCGGCTATCTTTATTTTTTAACCTACTTCTGTGCATGATATATGCTATATAAAAATACAGTCTATATACGAGTGGTGTCTTGGTGAGATTTTGGAAAAACATGGTCTGCTTCATGAAGGCACTCACCAAGACTTGAAGATGAATTCAGTTCCACCAATACTACTCTCCACTGCTTGTTGATGTTCTCTCTCCATTCAGACCCATACATACTGTATGTATAGGACGATCACCCAAGTGACAGAAACACACACAAAAGCTTACAAAACCAACATTTTATATTTTGTGCGCATGTACGCACACACACAAGTGTATGCAGATATATTAGCACTTACCAATTTACTTTTATTTTCTACGGTCTACTGCCTTGTCATGAAACATGCAGTTCTTCATATAGATTCTTGTATGAACTTTTCTGATCCTAGGTAAAACAACCAACAAAATGGGAACTCCACGTGCAGCCACTCACTACTGGAAAGGGGCAGAGTACTGATTATTGTATAATTTTAGAATCATTTAATTTATTAATGTTTGATTGGCTGTTTTTTGTTGTGCTATATGATTGTTTTGTATTTAAAAATGGTTGTTAGACTTTTTAAACTGTCTGAATATTTGTTATGTCTTGGATTTATTCTTTTAGTGAAGTGGATGAACAGCCAGCAAAAAGAAGAACTAAATAGTGCTGACGGTCTTTTAACCCATTCTCTTGTTTCATTAATGCAAGAGAATCCACTGTTAGGATTGGGTTTGGCTGTCAACAAATTGGACTATGTAAATAATAAGGTACCAGTAGCTATGGACAAGAATTTTGAAGATCTTTTCAGAGACCTTAGCTACAAAATGGGCAGACTACAAAGACTTACATGGCAAGCCTACCACTTTGATGCATGTCAACAATTTGGGATTGTTCGTTCTGAGTTATTGGCACAATGGCAATCCCTTTAATATCGAACAAGCTTTAAATGGCACATATGGATCTAATGAGATAGAAGAAATACAACGGGTGATAAAGAGTGACTATACAGATACTGTCCACTGAAAATTAGTAAATTAATTCAGGACACATCTTTGTTTAGGAAAGACAGAAATCGCAAGAGTGAAGCAACTGTTAAAAGATAATTCAGGTATATGCTGTTTAACTGATGAACACTTCCTCCTTTGCCCTCAGCTGTGCAGTGTGGATGTATTAAAAATGGAAGCAGCAAACAGGTAGGCAAAGTGAATGATGACTTTACTAATAATATTGTTTATAATTTATCGACATATGCACTGACCTTTAATGAGACTGTTTTGGACATTATGCTCTTCATAGCAATATAGATATATCTAATGTACAACTTAACAACCTAGCTGTTTTGTTGTCTCTTTAATGATAGTAGTGAAAGGGACTGGGAAGAATACATTAGGGACAGTAATCATTGTAAATATTTTAATTTAACACAATATACTACCTATTATGACAATAAGATACAACAGATGTTATCTGATGAGAAAGTTTATGTAAAAATTAGTCCTTTAGTTGTTAAAATGACTATTGAACTGTTTGAACAGCTTAAGCTCAGAATTTAAAATTAATGAAGAACTGTATGAATTTTTAATGATTAGTAAACCTGTGACTCCCCTGTTTAAGGCTTTGCCCAAAGTACATAAATATGGTTGGAATGTACATTAAAGCCACTGTTGGATAAGTTACCCAATGTATTAAAAGACACCAGAGGTTTCCTACAGTTGGTAAAAGAGGTCAACTTGATATGGTATAGAGGCAATAGGGAATATTATGCTAGAACTGGGAGAGTCCACTACCAAGATAGATCTGGTAAAAACACTATTATCAGTAGTATTGGAAAATAATATATTTTTAGGTGGACAGCAGTTGTATAGGCAGGCACAGGGGAAAGGAATTTTATTTTGGGAAACGAGGAATGGAAGAATCATGTTGTGGTCTACTGGAGGGTGATTACCCATCACTATACATTCAACTACTTCTTTCCTAAGATTTACCCTGACCTATTCAGATCATAGCATTAACTTTTTAGATGTTAACTTAATGTGAACTAGTGAAGGATTTTCTTCTTTTCCAATATTGTACAGGGACAAGTGTAGGACATCCAGACTGAGTATGGATGACTCCTTCAAAAGAGATTACTAGGTTAAAGAGAACTTAAGAACACTCCTTTCAAAAAAGTTACTAGGGTTAAAGAGAACTTAGAAGAAGGGGATATAATGAACACTTAGTGGAGAAAGTAAGGCATGAAGAGCAGAAATAATAGATACAAACCTTGGTTGAGGGTGTGAGGATGGTGAGATGTCAGCAGGACAGGGACTCCAAAGCTTTATTTTACTTATAGTAGTAACATCAATGATATAAGGAATATAGTAGATAAAAATTGGAATATTCTTAGAGAAAAGAACTTTGATGGTTACCAGGCAGCCCATCAATAAGATGGGCAGTATACCATGTGGAAGCTGTAAAGCTTGCTCACATATCAATAAAAGTAATAATATTTTTATACATCCTATTAGTGGCAAGATATTTGAATTTAAAGGTAGAGCCACATGTAGAACTTCTAATATAGTGTACATAGCAGAGTGCACTATATGTACATGTTTTTATGTGGGCATGACAAATAAAATGTTTAAGGTCAGGATATTACAACACTTATGTTCCATTAGGAACAAAGATGTCCACAATGCCCTATATAAACATATTGAGGTCTACCCTTCACACTCTTTTTTATTTAGAGTAATAGCCAATGTAGTAATGAACATACTGAATCCCTTGAGTCACGCTGGATATAGAATTGCAGGATCATATAGGAACCAGGACTTAATGACCTGGTCCCTTTTTTTATTAATGTTTGATTGGCTGTTTTGAATATTGCACTATTGATTGTGTTGTATTTAAATGAGTGGTTAGAACTTTTTAAGCTGTCTGAAGAAGGGTGTTATCCTTTACTGTGTTTTATTAAACGGAGTTTATACAGCAGTGTCCTACCTTTCTTCTGTTTGCTGTTTCTCTTATTTGTTAGGAGGACTTTGGCATTAAACATAATTCTTTCATTGAAATGAACAGAATTACACTTTAAAAAAATGGAAGATAATCATGAAGATCACACACAAAACAGAAAATATGAACAACTGGAAAGGAACGTGACACACTCATTTTTGCATTGCAGGTAGTATGCAAAGAGAATGCCACTCCATATTTAACTTGTTATATTTGGACAAACTGATTAGCTGAAGCAGCTTACTGACGTTTTGTAGGAATAAACTTGTTATATAAACTGCAGTGATAAACGCAAATAAACCTTATGCACTTCTTCATGTGGATGTATTGTCATACAAAATCTCAATATATAGAAATATTTCACATATGTTTCAGAGATTGTTCAATTAAACTAACATTACTTGTTCTGTCAAATGATTCAGTACGCAGTATTTGCATGAGAAACCCTTTTATAATGCTTGACAAATGACACCATTCAGGTTTTCACAAAGTACATTTTGCAATAATTCAGGTACCAGTGACCAAACAAAGACATCTCATATCTGCCTCCAAACTAACATGCTACAAAGAAAACTAAAGGAAAATGCTAAACTCTGCAATGAAAACAAGGCTTCTATATCACTTTCTAGACCAAGCTCCATATTACATTCACAGTAAAGGGGTGGGAGATTCATCTCTTAAGATCCATAGACTAACACGAAAACAAGGGTGCAATAATTCATAAAGGTGATGACTGGGCATTTAAAGATCTGCAAAAGTTATCACATTTGCTGCAAGATGATAAAAAATCTGCTACTCATCCCACTCCTTCATTCACTTAACATTGACTATTTTCTGTGAAACAATGTAACACTTTACGTTACATGTACAATCCCACATGTTTGCTAAGGCAGGAGTCTCTTACTTCAGTTTCTTAAAACCTATGAGAAAGCTGTCACAAGGTTAACTACACTACAACAGAAAAGAGTCAGCTACCCCTCTGCAACAAAAGGTATTAAAATACTTTAGCCACTTCATAATAAAAACACATTTCACAAGTACAATTCCACTTCTTTGGAAAGGATTGTCTCCGACTTTCATTTATCATTCTAACAAAAATACATCAGCCAAATAAGTCATAGTTATTGTACACACCGTTTATTTTTTTTTTTGTGCTGGTTTCATTTAAACAGTGAAAATCTCATCTAATGCACCTGATAATTCAATTACTAAGGTTTATAAATTGATAACGTAACGTGCTCATAAAGTAAAGCTACTTTATAATCAAGATGAATAATTATTTACAAGAGGATAACAAAGTCCCCATGTATTACTTTGTCACTCATTACACTGAGCTATATTACAGAACAGTCTTTTTAAACACACATCTCAATCGTTTTCAGGTGAGTACACGTCATACATACAGCCTGTCTAGTATACAGAATTCATATATCTCAATATACTCCAACAGTATTCTTTCTAGTTGCTCTTCCATTATAGCTATCTATTTAGAGCAATATAAAACCTTACCGGTCACTTTTAATCAGCTGCACGCGACCAACTGTCAAATAGAACCAACCAGAATCACACTTGTAACACCCACTCTACACTGTTTTCGAACCCTGGCCACCACTCGTTAATCCTGGGCCAGCGCATTCTGATGATACCATAGAAAACCAACCAATCTACTGTCGGCATTCATGGGAAGGCAACAGAAATTACTAATCAAATTGAGAGAGGCGGGACTTTGTAGTGAAACACAGCTGTTACTGATGCTTGTGTAATTTTAATGAGTTACGTGTATGGCTTAACGTTTAATGTTATGTGTAGTTAAAGAAGAGAAAACTGGTTGTAGCTCTTTTAGGATAATTGTAACTTGCTTTTGCTGTTGAAGTGTATGCGTCGGTGTTATTGATTCAGTGGTATTCCTTATTAGTTACGTTGTGATGTGATACATTTTCTTAGTGCTTATGTGGATCTGATTGAATTACTTGATCGGGTCTATACATTTTGGAATTAATGTTGATGAGGAAGTCTTGTAAAGTAATTGGACTATTGTTCGTTACACGTTTAGCTCTTAAATGATATAGTGCGGTATTAAACTTAGTTCAAAAATTATTACTGTCAAGCAGGTCAGTATTCATTTGTTTCTCCATCTTATGCTATAATGTATTAGCGATTTAGTGTTGTATTAAGTTATGGCACGTTGCCCAGTAATTGCTCTAAACTTGAACATTCCTAGTAGAATATGTTTTATTATACCATGACCCCCCCCCCCCCCAAAAAAAAACGTGCACGCTGATTGGCCAGCGTGCCCGTTGTAAATCGAGTTATACTAATGGAAAAGGTCCGGTCGCCCGGACTTTTTTCCATTAGTATAACTCGTTTTTTTAAAACACTGTCTCGCTATGTTAAATGGGTTTAACATAGCGATACAGCTTTAAAATAAGCAACTGCTCCGTTGCTTATTTTAAAGCTGTCTCGCTATGTTAAACCCATTTAACATAGCGAGACAGTGTTTTTAAAAAAAGCAACGGAGAAAGCAAGATCTCCGTTGCTTTTTTTTAGTGTCTCGCTATGTTAAACTCATTTAACATAGCGAGACACTAAAAAAAAGCAACGGAGATCTTGCTTTCTCCGTTGCTTTTGCCCACAGCTCTGATGTACTGCGCAGGCGCGCAGTACATCAGAACTGCCGCTGATGCCAGACATCTGCGGAAGGGCAGTAAACAGGCATTATACTATGCCATTATTTAAGAAAAGTAATAGTTTCTTTTCTTAAATAATGTCATGGTATAATAGCAATAACCCACTTCTGGGTGTGGGTAATGCTAAATTTACCCACGGTTGGCTTTGTTTGGTAAACCACGCCAACCGTGGGTAAATTTAGCATTACCCACACCCAGGCGTGGGTTATTGCTATAATTTATCAGAGCTGCAGCATGGTTATAACATTTTGAGAGGGGTGCTACATGAAATTTGAATTACATGGTTCAAACTTCTTGGTCATTATTTTCTAAAATTTGTGACCCATCAAAAACCTTTGCTTTAGCATGATGTAAATGACGTGTTCATACAGTTGCAGCAGTGCGTTTAATGTGGCGAGTTAACGCAAATCAGTAATTGTAATTGCATCTCGTTTTATCTATGTACGAGCCGTATGTATTAATTTCAGTTTGTTAACCGTGGTAGAATATTGGCCGCGGTGGACCGTTTTCAGGTTCAGTTGCAGATGCCAAAAAAGTATAACACACAAACTGAAAAAAGTAACACATTGGTAAAGAATGCAGAGATTCAAATACTTAAGTTATTAGAGTCTTGCTTTAGTAATGTAGCATGCATAGGGTAATGTTTCACACACACACTGCATTGTTTATTTATTTTTATTTTACAATTGTTGACCGGGCTAGTCCAACTGGATAACTGTCCATTTTCAGTGGAGGCCTGGGGAGATAAGCTCCAAACTATGCTAAGTAACAATATTACAAAGAATACATGAAAAAAATGAAGACAATAAAGACAGAAGACAAAAATACACATCAATAAACATTTATATACCCTTTCTTCATTGATTGAATTTCCGAAAGCCCCCCCCCCCCCCCAATGTAAGCAGAATGATTAGGTAAAATGATAGACGTTTGTCTTAGAGAAAAGTAGGAAAGGTAAGATGGATTTAGGTGGTTACTGGGTATGTTAAGGATTATACCCACTAGAAAAACAGAAAGAAATGCACATAAGGTTGAAATGCAGGTGCTTGGAATAGGGGGAATATTCTTATTTTATGAATACAGGGTAGTTTACAGGCACTAGAAAACAGGAGAAGATTAAAGCCAAAAAAAGCAACAATAGTAATTGGGTTTGGTTATTGGATGAGGTGAAAAACAGTAATACTACATTTAGTTTTAATCTGGGTTAGTGCATGGACAAAACCATTGGGTTTTAAGGAGTAGTTTTATTCGATTCTTGAAAAGTGGTAATGATGAAAGTAATTGTAGATTGCTGGGAAGCCTGTTCCAGATTTTCCCTACTGAATTAGAGAAGAGGGAGTCACCTGCTTTGTTAAAGGATTTCTGGATGGTTACTTGTAATTTATTCGCTGAGTGAAAGGTAATGAGATTACTATAGGGACAGATGAGGCTACTGAGAATAGGGGTGTTGGTGGGCTGATGTATTTTATGGGTAATTATAAGTATTTTATGGGTAATTATAAGTTGTTGAAAAAGTATCTGGTTTTGAAGTTCTAGCCAACCAAGCTGTTTAAGATTTAGGCAGTGGTGGGTTTTAAATGGGGAGCCAGTGGCAAATCTGTTAATGTTGTAGGAGGTTGCCAGTTTATTAAGGTTACTTTTGGAGAGATTGGTATAAATGGGAGAGGCATAGAGGAGGGTAGAGATAAGGTGGGTATGGGCAATGGGGGTTATGGCTTCAGGGGTAAGAAAAGATTTTATACGATAGAGAGAGCCAAGTTTTCTGTTTACAGTTTTGATAGTCATGTTAATATGTGAATCAAAGTTAAGATGTTGATCAATTGTTATGCCTAATAGTTTGGTAGTTGGGTCTGGTGCAATGATAGTGCCGTTACTAGTCTTGACAGTGAGGTGAATAGGGGAAAACTTAAGTGTTGGGGTGAAAAGCAGTAGCTTAGTTTTTTTGGCATTTAGTAGGAGACAACATTGTAGGAACCGATTCTCAACTGAGCTAAATACAGTTTGAGTAATGGTTTGGAGTTCAGGAGCAGAGGAGGCAGTACATACTAGCGTAGAATCATCTGCATATTGAATGCAGGTGGCTTAAGGAATATTTAGATGTATATCATTAATGAATATAGAGAAGAGGAGAGGTCCTGGGATAGAGCCTTGTGGGACCCCCAAAGTAATAGGAAGATGAGAGGAAAGGTGATTGTTCCAGATGACAGCTTGCTGTCTATTTTCTAAATAGGACTTGAACCATTGTAGTGTTTGTGAGGTGAATGAGAGAGTATTTAGTATGTTTAGAAGTAATTGATGGTTAACCATATCAAAGGCTTTAGAAAGGTCAATAAAAAGTGCAGCAGAGAGCTTATTATTGTTACGATGTTTGTTAATGCAGTCAGAGAAGGATAAAGAGTGCAGTAGTGGTGCTATGAAAAGGCCTAAAGCCATGCTGACAATCTGACAGAAGGTTATTTAAGAGAAGGTGATCAAGTAGCTGTTGGTAGATACATTTTTCCATTAGTTTGGCTAGAGGAGAGAATAGGGCAATGGGGCAATAGTTTGAAAGTTCGATGGAGTTACCACCTTTATGAAGTGGGATTATGTGAGAGATTTTCCAGAGAGATGGGATAAGGCCTTCGGTAATGGTTCTGTTGATAAGAATGGAAATAGGGTAGGATAGTACTTTTGCAGCAATCTGCAGATATTCAGCTGGTAAGAGATCAGCCGAGGGGGTACATGGTTTAAGTTTAGTAAGTAAGGTAAAGATGAGAGATGTAGGAACTGGTTTTAGATGAAAGGTGGGTGGTATGCTAGCCAGGGTGGATGGGAGGTTAGAGTTAGCAAGAGATTGTACCGTTTCAGTAAAGCAGGTATTGAGGGCATTAGCAATCTCATTTGAAGAGAGACCTGCGAGGGTTGTAGTCTTGATGTGTCCTTGGGTATAAGAGTTTATTTATAGCTGACCAGAAAATTTGAGGTTTTTGTTGATGTTTATGCTGAAGTTTAAAGTAGTTGTTCTTTTTGTCAAGTTGTATTGATCTTTTAGTGGCATTTCTTAACTGTTTATAGTTCTGGTGGTCAGTTAAATTTTTAGTGATTCTCCATTTAGACCAGATCTTATTTCTTAATCGAATTTTTTGTTTAGTCTCTTTGGTAAGCCATGGATAGGTTGTGGTGCTAGTTCTTATGGTTCTAGTAGGTGCATGGTGTTCCAGGATTTGTAGGAATTTGGAGTTAAAAAAGGATACAGGTTCATCCAGTGGAAGTTCTTTCAAGGGAGACCAGTCACAAGCTTGTAGTTCAGCTTGGAAGCTGACTGGATTAAAATTCTTTTTGTTACATATAGTTTTAAAGATGGTTTGGTTGGGAATGAATGCTTTTTCCCTGACTGTGTAAGTAAGGAAGTGATCACTTATATCATCTGGTAGGGTATCAGCTTTATATGAGAGTTGGTGGTTATTTACAAGAATCCAGTCTAAGGTGCTTTGTTTTCCACTAGGCTTATAGATTCTGGTTGGTGAGGTGATAATTTGTGAGAAGCCATAAAGATTTATAAGGCGTGCAGGTTGGGCTGAGGTACAGGTATTCCAGTCAATGTTGAAGTCACCAAGCACGATGGTTTCTTGTGGGAAGGAGGAGGAGAGCCAACAGAGGATGGTTTGTAGGATATCGATGTTGTTGCCTGGGGGAGGTAGGAGCATATTATATTAATGGACTTGTTTGCATTGATCTGGAGCTTAGAGATAAAGATTTCTTCATGACTATCAAAGGGTAATTGTATGTCTATTATGGAGACTTAGATACTTCACAAAACACGTAGCGCAATAAAATTCACATGTATCCACAGTTTTGATAAGGTTGAGCGCTTTTCCATGCTACAGATTTCATCATTCACTGATTTGATTTAAACAAGTCTTGCTTTCATTAGCTGTTCCAGAGCTGTGATGCTTGCCAAATGCTTGCCCAAAAACAATGAACCCAAGAGCAGGACAGAAAGAGCACAAAGAAACGCAACACAGTACACAGTACAGATCATCCACAAGTTACCCTTCCAACATTGTATGAAAGCAATCAAGCTTTTAAAAAAATCAAATGTTTAACAAAAATCTGAGGTTGAAAAAATCTGTGGTAGCAACCAAATGCAGAACCTTTATCAACTGTTCATTTGTGTGTGGTTTTGTGATGTTTCGTACAGTGGAGCTATGCTTGGATTATCAGCCACATTTTGTTATATTATGGAGACTTGTAGGGAAGATTTAAACAAAATTGCTACCCTCCACCCTTTTTGGTTCTACGATCTAATCTTATTATATTATAACCAGGTGGGATGACTTCCTCGTCCTTTGTTGCTGGTTTAAGCCAGGTTTCTGTTAGACATAGGACATCAAAGGATTGGGTGTCAAGTAGAGCATGGAGTTGGCTGATTTTGTTATTTAAGCTCTGTATGTTAAGATGAGCTATGAGTAAGGAGTTAGGGTCTTTAGTAGAGGTAAAAGGGGGTGTAGGCTGTGGTTGGTGGGACTTTAGTGGGATGTTGTTATTTGGTCCTGGGTTGGGATGAATATCTCCATGGAGTAATGGGTGTTGATGAAGGGTAAATAAGAACTTCAGGGTTTTATAGAGACTATTCAGGGACTTTCTGGCTTGATGGATGGAAATATGAGCTAGTCTATGATACTTTGGGGAAAGGTAGGTAGAGGTAGAGGTGATGTTAGCATGGATATGTGAGCTTGGTTGACTGAGAGGCAATGTTTGTTTTAGAGAATGGGGGGTTCCCTATAGTATACATTCTCATATAGAGTAAGGTTAAATGATATAGAGAATTAGTATTAAAGTAGGTAATATAATAAGGATTGTTAGTTTAGGTTTGTGTTGTGAGGGCATTTTTAAGAAAGAAATATAGAATATCAGCAAAAGGTAGGGAAATTGTTAAGGAGATAAATTAGAGTCAGACTGGGCTATTCTGAAGGGTATTGTGAAGAGTGTTTGGAATATGGGTGTGTATTCTTGTTAAGTGTTAGGTGAAGGTCGGATGCTAATTGTTAATTAGGGATAGGGTGTGGCTTATGATGTATAAATGTAGGAGCACTGGGGGGTGGGTGGAATTTGGGGGTAGGGGAGCGAAGTGAGCCCACATGGCAAACGGAGCAGGAAGAGCCAGAGAGGGTAAGAAAAAGTGAAGGAGAACAATCAGTAAGGTATGAAGATCAGAAGCTAAATGTGTAGTATTAAGGGGAAAGTAAAGGGGGTTTCAGGGAGAAAACTAGAGGAAAAGAAGAAGGGTTGTAGGGAGAGACTGGGCTACAAGTATAGTGAGATTTGAGAATTAGAACCTACTGGGAAACAGGGTATAGGGTGAAGTAGACTACAGAAAGTCTAGGAACTCAGCATCAGGAGGAGTTACTAGAGACAGGAAAGAATACAGGGCAGTTAGCTGTTAGGCTGCCACCTAGTGGCCAGGTAAGTAAATGCAGCAGGAGAACGATACCCCCTAAGGGGGATAAGAAGTCCCTTAAGGGAGATAAGCTGGAATATGGGATGGAGCTATACTAATTCAGAGTGAAGAGGGTAAGAGATTTAAGGGACTCTAAACTCTAAAGGTTTAGGGAAAGTAGTGGCGACTGACAGTATACTTGGAAAGTATAGAAAGGTGAGGAGAACGAGTGGAGTAAAGTACAGAAGGGTTAGAGGAAGAAGTGTGTTTCATACCTCGTGTATACAGATAAGGAGGATCTTATGATGATACTAAGTTTTATTTTTGCAGAAGAAAATGAAGTAGATTAAGCCTGTGCAGTAGTGAGGTGAGTTATATAGTACATGTGGGGAGGGCAGAAGATGGAAGATGTACAAATCAGACTAATAAAATAAACCAGCTAACGAAAGGTAAGTTGTTTTGTCTTATGGCTTTTCCCGGTTAGGGGTCGCCACAGCAAAACTCCGGTCTGCTAATGATTGGTAGTTGATTTTTACGTGCCGAGTTACCAGCCCTGACCCACAACCTTCAACGAAGGTACGCCCATTCACACATGTCTCCACGCAGAATACGCTCTAGCTAAGAATCGAACTGGACAGCGTCTTACTGTGAGGCGACAATGCTACCGCAGCACCACCACCACCACCATTGCGGATTCAGCTAATGAAATGTAAGCAATCCCTGGAATTTAAACACAGCCAACACTGTAACTTGTCAGTACAGTTTGTAGATCTCAGGCCTTGGCCATGCCTGCCCACTAACCCCAAAAAGTGTGCAAGGGTCTACCCCTTTGTCAGGTCCCCGTACCACTTTTGTTTGTCAAAGACTTTTTGATTAAAGGAGCAAATGCCCCCTCACAGCAGGCTTCTTGTGAATTTTGGTCTTCCAAGTTTGCTGTTGTTCAAACACCATGACTGGGAAAATCTAACCTCCCTCACCCTAGCAGGGATGGCAGAAATGTTTAAAAAAATACTTTGGGCAAAAATGGAGAAACTTATTCTAGGCAGTTAGAGAAATCACATTTGTAGGCCACCCAAATCTCCCTAAGCTGTCACTCTTTCGTATCTTTGTGAAGAATGAAGAGTGGATTTCTCAGATATTACAGTATAAGAAGGTTCTAAATTATCTAATGTCCCTTTCTAAAGCTCTCTTTTTTTCTCCCCACCCCGTGCCTGTCATTCTATTTTCTCTGGTTTCCTTCTCCTTCTGCTTCTACATTACTCCACCCTTCTGCACATAGAGCTTCTTATTCTCCCATGCAAATTACATAGGACCTTTGATTACATTCCATGTTTATTTGCCTTAGGATGGGAATGGACATGCTCTTAAAAACACTACTGACTTCTGTTCAAGGAGGATGGCTGCAGGTATTCATTTATTATGACGACTTAAACCAAATCAATTAATTATCAACTTAGTGAATAACCAGATATTTGCAGACAGCAGGATTTTGAAAGAGTACCAGCAAGACCAATAAATCAACAAAGTCAGTCCCAGGAATACTAAACAAGCTTACACAAATGGCTGAGGAGACACACTCAGTCCAGTCTGCCGGTGCCAGACCATGGCCAAGCCTGCCCATTAGTTGCTAAAATGCGCAAGTGTGCTCCCCTCTATCATGGTCCTTTGCTGCTGGCGGTAGCTAAATGTTATGTTTTTGAAGGAGCCAGAGTATTCAAGCCTAATCCTGTCCTTAAATTAATCTTAAAGTGTGCCCTTTTGTCACATGTGAGTGACCCATTACTCCTCTCCCAAACACATCTTAAAAATGTGACGGAAGTGCATCTTGTAAAGTTTGCACAAACAGTTGCTGCCCCGTCTCTGCTATTTTAACTTCTGCCTTCCAAATACAGCAAGGGACAAGAAGTTACACCCTTTCTCCCTGTATGGAGTTGAGTAACACCCGGTTTTGCAATTTTCTTGATATGAAATCCTGGCTTTTCAGCAGTTGACTCCATTTTAGTCCTCTTGTGCCTACCCTTTGTATGTGATTCTCTTCCTTACTCTGTCCCAGGTTACTTTGTCTAGCTTGCCGGAGTTCTTGTTCTGCATAGTAAGTATAAGAATTCTGTAACATAGAAAATGTGAAATACCGAGGAGAACAAATTAGATCTGGCATATGTCTTGCAGTACATGTATGATTTCCACCAGTCTAAAGCTTTACATAGTACCACCTTAAATAGATAACTAGAAGGAAGGAAACTTTCCACATTTCATAAAAATGGTGCCTTCTTGATTGGCATGATGTACATAACAAAAAAAAACAAATCATTGTGTTGTACCTCATTTAGTACTATTTGGGGCCCTTAGCTTATTCCAGTTCCTTATCCCTTGCTCTTCCTGATGTGACTCTAAATAAAGTCTAGGTCCTTCTTGACATCTCTGGCCTGTAATGCCCAAGGTAAAGTGCTATACCTATTTTGTTCTACTATCTCTAATGTTGGTGTTTTGAAGGTTTGTAGGACAAATATGCTGTCCTAAATAACGGCATGTCAAAATGACATGTATTCCCCAAATACTTTCCATAAGCTTGTAAAGGTGTTGGTGCCTATGAGAAAATGGTCATTGCCCTATTTATTTTCATTTAAGACCACTGTTGTAACATATTTCACCTGAAAATGCTTGGGCACTGCCCCACCCTACCCCCTGACTTTCTGCTACCAATCAGTTGGCAAAGTTTGCATTGCATGCTGCCCCTTGACATCTCTACTTTTAAGATTAAAATAAATCTTAACAATTGTGCTTTCAGCTCAGGACACTGAACCTGCCAGTCTTTGATAGCCCTAGTTTCAATGAAATTTGAAATGCAGGCATTGTACATAACGCATTGTCCTAGAATACTGTGCCCTTTTTGTAATAGCTCATTTTCCTTTGATGTCAACTTCCTGAGCCTGTCCAACTGAAAATGAGAGAGACTCATAATGGTGTTGTCCATGCTTGGGATATGCTGTGCGATGAACCTAACATTACGGTCCATGCAAGTTAACATAAGCAGTCTTGTCAAGCATCCTTCATCGATAGTCCCTTAGCAGCTTAATCAGTAAAGTGAACATCCTCGTGTTATCATTTCTAAGCAAACTCTGTCTGTTGTTCACTTCCTTGCCCAGTGTATATCAAATGAAATAACTTCAGTTCCATAATGAATGTTTGTGAGTGCCTCCATTTCTACTGTTTGGGTCATCTCTACACAAATCACTTGTCTTGCAAATAGCCCCCTTTGGTATGCTTCCTGCCTATTCAGTAAACAGCTGACTCAATTTAAATTCTGTTGCCACAAAAGGCTCTGTTAGGGCCTCTTAGAAAATTATATCAAGTGTTCCAAGTCTCCACCATCTGTTCTGTGACTAAACTTGTGATGTATCTTTTTTGCAACTTTTACCTCTACTGCTAACTTTTGCGTAAAAGATCTCCCTATGGACATGATCCTACAAGCACAATTAATTGAAGCTGGAAGCCTCTAATCACCAATGCTAGTGTTCCCTGAAGGGCCTCTCTGTTTACAGTGCTTTCTGTTATAGAGTAAAAATACATACATGTGCATTCAAATACATTCAAAGAAGACAATACAAAAAGAAAACCTTATTTGACTAGTGCACCCTTTTTAAATTTTATACACTGTAACACATTCCTCATTTGAAACTTAATGGAGTAATACAGTCATATTTTCTCAAATGGTGCATACATAATTTCACCGTCATTTGGGCAGTTTTTCCATCTCTTTCAACTTTCTGTTTTAAAAGCCTGCATTTGCACTTGCTTCCCACCTTCCCTGTAACTAGTTTAGCCCAGATACAGATTTGCTGTATCCAGGACTGTTTGTAAGCTTCTGTGCCCCACAAGCCTTTCTGTATTGGAGGGAAGCCTTCTAGCTTATCAGTGGGAGTGGTAAGCACTAGATAGTCTTATCTACAACAAGATCCAGATACAGATTCTTAGTTTTAGCACTTGAATTTGCTTATCCGTGCTCAGCACTTGTTCAGAACTTGTTGTAAGCATTAAATAAACTACAAATTACTACACCACTCACCCTTCCTCATTACCTAGAGGAAAACAGATTTAGTACTTACTTTCCTCACTTGCTTAGAGAAAAACAGCTCTTGTACTCACTTTCCTTACTTGTCTAGAGGAAAATATTTTTTTTATTCAGGCATGTCCAAGCGTCAGATCCCAGTGTTCCCTCCTGTCTATCTGATGAATCTGGGCATCTTGGGGCAATGTGGCAATTGCCTCATGTACACAGACAACCCTCTCCTCCTACCATCCAACACTACAACCTGTGAGACATGCACTTATCTAGCCAAACTGGAGGTAAAGCTCTCTCCAACCAAGACTGAACTTGATAGTCAAGAGGAGAAGGTAAACACTTGCACCACGCCACACTTATCACATAGTCCCACTAAACCCACACCACCAAAATCCACACATAGAAACACAAAAGCATTCGCTGAGGCTCTCAATAATAATCTGCTCAAGCAACAGAGACCTCCAAAGCAGAAATGCAAGCAACCTCCCACCACCAACACAACCCAAATGACACACAGCCCACAGACTCAGTGTGCCACTCAACCACAGTCCATAAGGCAAAACAACATACCCAACACACTAGTCATAGGTGACTCTGTAGTCAGGCACACTGATGTCCCACTCACCAGGCTAAACAAGGAGAAGGTCACTGTCAGCTGCCTGTCGGGTGTCAGGATCCTTCACATAACCCACACACTCAGGTCACTCCACAACAAGTACAAATATGACTCTGTGATTGTCCATGTTTGTGTGAATGACGTACCTCCCTGGACTACATGAAAAGAGACATGGAAGAACTCTCCGATCTTGTAGCCCAGGGCAAGTATGACCCTAGCCCTGAGTAGCATCCTGCCATTGCCCAGAATGATACCACACTACAAGGACAAAATGACTGACTTCAACAATTGGCTAAACTTCTGGTGTCATTCTAAAGGGATCCATTATCTGTTTGCCTGGGACGACATGGTCGACAGAAGACGATGCTTTGCCAGAGATGGCCTGCCCCTGTCATCCCTGAGATTCCAGATACTGGCAAAGGCTCTTGCCACCCCTATAGTGCCTTTTTTAGGCAAGGTTCAAACGACAAATTCAGCACCATAACAGGAACAGGCAAGCAAAAACTGAGGGTAATGCTACTCAATGCTAGAAATCTAAATCTCAAAATGTACTCACTTGAGGCCCTCCTTAAAATGGGGAACATCGATGTCTGTGCAGTGACTGAGACCTGGTTCAAGGCTCCAGAGAGCACCCCTGCATTACCAGGCTATAACTCATACTGCAGTTTTCGGCCATCTAACCTGGACCGGAACACCAAAGGCAGAAATGTGTCCATATTCATTAAGGATATCCACACCTCCAGGCTAGTTGCTCAGCATAATGCAGCTGAGGTTATCCAAGTGCAACTAACTCTGGGCAAAACTGCAATCCGAATTGTAGCTTGCTACAGATCCCCCACCATGCCCCAAGATTCCCACTCCTCTTTTCTTGATATAGTGGAAAATATTAGGGTTCAACCAAACACCCTAATATTGGGCAATTTCAACTACCCCACCATTAACTGGGAAAACTACTCATGTACCAACACCTTTGCTCAGCGCTTTCTGGAATTTATAAATTCCAATGCCCTGGATCAACTTATCCCCACCCCCACCAGGGGCAACAATATTCTAGACCTAGTCATTACCAACATGAGTGCCCGGTGTTTCACACCCGAAGTTAACTCCTCTTCGGTCAGATCCGACCATAAGCTAATCACCCTAGATATCCACATCCCGCCCCCCACCCCATTAAGGAAACCACGGTAAAAAAATTCTCCAAAGCCAACTTCAGGCTATTTAAGACAGAAGGGGTGAACTTCATGACACCCATGCAGATGGACAATACAGTTATGACTGCTGAATCCTACACAGATGGCACTCTATAAGCACTTACACAAGTGCCTGGATCGTGCTATCCCAAACAGAAACAAGATGCTATCCTCCAAAAAAAGGAAGCCAATCTGGTGGTCCCCTGCCATAAACAAACTCTACAACAGAAGGAAGAAATTGTTGTAAAAGAGAGTAAAATCCCATGAGTGGAGGAGCTACCTGGTCAGACTCAGCAAGAAGCTGAGATCCCTTATAAGATCCGCCAAAGCTAGCTATGAAAACAAGATTGCCACTGATTCTAAGGACAACCACAAAGCATTCTATAGCTATGTCAAGAATCTCAATGGCAACACCCAGATCTGCTCTGAGTTACAGCACAATGGCATAAAAATTACATAACCAACTGATATTGCCAGCATCCTGGCAGATAGGTTCAGTGCTAACTTTACCCCCCTCTCACCTCCTAAAGGGCCCATATCTATACAGGAAGAATGCAGAGTCCCTGTAATCACGGCTTCACAGGTAAAAGCAGCACTCTCTAAAGCCAAAAACACAGCATCCATGGGACTGGACAACATCCCAGACTGCGTTTTACACGAACTTCAGAACGAACTGGCTCCCCACCTAAGCACCATGTTCAATCATAGCCTCACGTCAGGCTATGTGCCCACTGAATGGCACACAGCAACAGTTATCCCACTCCATAAGGGGGGAGCCACCACTGATCCTGGGAACTATCGCCCTATTAGCCTGATGAGCCTGGTTTGCAAGACCATGGAACGTATCATCATGGAATTCATAAACAAAGACATTGGTAACCTCCAAACTCTGGACCCCACCCAGTTCTGGTTTGTGAAAGGCAGATCTTGCCTCCTGAACCTGGTTGAATTCTTTGAGGCAGTCACCAAAGCAGTAGACGAGGGTAAGGTGGTTCACACATCCTATCTTGACCTAGCCAAGGCTTTTGACACCATCCCCCATTCTGGAATTATAGCTAAAATCACTAAACTAGGTATAAATCCCTATGTCACAACATGGGTTGCCAACTGGCTCACTGACAGAACCCACACTGTAAAAGTTGCAGACTCCAAATCTGACTTCAAACCAGTGACAAGTGGAGTAACACAGGGTTCAGTCCTGGGACCTCTCCTGTTTGGTATCTACTTCTCTAAAGTACAGGCTAACACAGAAGGCCTCTGGCTAATGACGTTTCCAGATGACTGCGAACTAGGAGCTATAGTCGAGTCCCCAAATGATGTGGACATCCTACGGAAGGGCCTCACTGAGACAGATGCCTGGTGTCAGAGCCATGGCCTCAAGCTCAATGCTAAAAAGTGCATTGTTATCCCCTTTGGTAAAAACTCTGTACCCATGAACTACCACATAGGTGGCAGTCTTCTTAACACTGAATGTGTGATAAGAGACCTTGGGAACCAGGTGGACAGTAGTCTCTCCTTTGATAATCACATTGCCACAGTAGTCAGGAAATCCTTCTACATGGCACACCTCATCACAAAAGGGTTCTCATCCAGGAAAAAAATGGGTCATTGTTCACCTCTACTCGACACTCATTAGACCCATTATAGAGTACAGCGCCCCTTTTGGAATGTACCTCACAAGACATCTGCAGCAGCTGGAAAAGCCACAGAAGTACCTCACAAAGAGAGTTACTGACCTGAAACAGATGCCCTACACTGATCGTCTCAAAAAACTCCAGCTTTACTCTGTAGCATATCACCTACTCCGAGGTGATCTCTGCCTAACATATAAAGTTATGCCAAACCCAGAGCTGTTGGACATGCTACACCTAAAGAAATCCCAATCCCTCCGAGCTACACGCTCTAGGGACCTAAACCTTCTCACCACAATAAACAGGACTTGCTTAAGGGATAGATTCCTGTTCCAGAGACTTCCCGTACTCTGGAACAAGCTACCCATCTATGTCAAGCAAAGTTCCTCATTAACACTCTTCAAGAAAAATCTTGATGAGTGGATGGGAAATAGGAAATACACCCCCAGGGATCACTTCTGTGGCTCTGCTTGACAGGGGCACAGGAAATTAACTTTCTTGGGTTGGCATAAGCCAGGGAACTTTGTTGGCTACGCTTACTTAGGCCCTTGGGCTGATAGCCTAGTACCTTCCTATGAACCTGTGAATCAATATTGACAGCACAAAGTCTACCCCATAAAACATCTAGCATGAGGAATTGAAGTGTCGCAACTTTTTCTGTGGTTCTCTTCTCACATGTAAAATATAAAACTTTATACATTATACAAGATTTGTTTTTTTAACTCTGGAATTTTGGCATACAACAGCTGAATTACAGTTGAATAAATCTATTAGTAAAGAAAAAGGACACCATGCAGAAATATAGGTCTTGCGATCTAATTTAGTTCTTCTAACACCCAGCATACCAAGTTTGCCTGGAGTGTTATCTTGTAGAAACTTAATTGTCAAGTGCACATTTCATCTACTCAGCCCCTTGCCCATCTTAAAACCTTTTCCAGTATAAATGCTTACCCATTATTAAGTCTACCTCTTCATGAAAGTCAGGCATTGAAATCATGTTTTGGCATATTTGTGTAATCACTATAAGGAAGCTGCAAAAGTGCTCAGTGAAGTCGCCATAATACTTGACAGTTTTTAACTTGATTAGGTCTTTGCATGTTGGAATTAAATGCAGTTTGTTAAAAGGTAAAATGACAAAGCCATCAACAATATTGTACCATATCTTAAACCAATAGTGCCCCTTTCTGTCCTGGTTGCCTGTATTAGGTTCATAGGTTCATACTAGGCTATCTGCCCTAGGGCATTTATAAGCTTAGTCAGAGTTGTGTGGCTTTCACCACCCCTTAGGTTGAAGAATACTATACCCATTAGTTTGCTGTGCCTTTATCCAGCAGTGATACAGAGATGATCCCCGGGGTAAACCTACGATCTCCCATCCACTGGTCAAGATTCCTCTTGAACAGAGCCAGCGAGGTGCTCTGTCTCACATGGACCGGGATTCTGTTCCACAGCATAGGGAGTCTCTGGGTGATGAATCTGTCCCTCCAGCACGTCCTATTTATATCCATGTTGAGGTTTAAGTCTCTTGCTCTTGTGGCTCTGGTGGATTTGGATTTTTTGAGGTGGAGCATGTCCGTTAATTCCGGGTTGGACATGGCCTTGTATGTCAGGCACAGGTCACCTCTGAGCAGACGGTATGCGACTGAATAGAGCTGGAGTTTCTTCAGTCGGGCAGCATATGGCATATTTTTGAGCCCATTTATCCTTTTGGTGAGGAACTTTTGGGGTCTTTCCAATTGCTGCAGGTGTCGGGTAAGATACATTCCGAATGGGGCATTGTACTCAATCATTGGTCTAATAAGTGAAGAGTACAGGGGAACAATGACCTCCCTTGATCTGGATGTGAATCCCTTCATAATCAGGTGGGCAATGTAGAAGGTCCTCCTAACCACTTTGGCAATGTGAGTGTCAAAAGAAAGGTTACTGTCAACTTGGGTCCCCAGGTCCCTGATAACCTCTTCTGTGCTTAATGGATTGCCACCTATGTGGTAACTTGGGGTTACCTTGTTTTTACCAAAGGGTATGACTATACATTTTTGGTGTTTAGCTTAAGGCCATGGCTCTGGCACCAGTTATCAGTTTCTATGAGACCTCTCTGAAGGATATCTGTGTCTGATGGATTTTCAACTATGGCGCCCAGTTTGCAGTCATCTGCAAACTTTGTCAGCCACAATCCTCCTGTGTTTGCCTGCACTTCTGAAAAGTAGATACCGAACAAGAGGGGGCCCAGGACTGAGCCCTGTGGGACACCGCTTGTGACCGGCTTGGAGTCTGACATGGCACCAGCAACTCTAACCCTGTGGGTTCTGTCCTTGAGCCAGTTTGCAACCCATCTTGTGACACATATGGGTTTACATTTAAGCTGGTGAGCTTTTCTATGATACCCGAGTGGGGTATTGTGTCGAAAGCTTTTTGCAAGGTCAAGGTAGGCTGTGTGAACTGCCTTACCCTCATCAATGGCCTTGGTGACTGTTTCAAAAAAGTCGACCAAGTTCAAGAGGCATGATCTGCCCTTGACAAAGCCGAATTGGGTAGGATCCAATGTCTGTAGGTTCCCTATGTCTTTATTTATGAGTTCCATTATGATCCTCTCCATAGCTTTGCAGACCAGGCTTATTAAGCTTATGGGGCGGTAATTACCAGGGTCCATAGAAGCACCGCCTTTGTGGAGTGGGACCACAGTTGCCGTACACCACTCTTTGGGTACGTATCCTGTGGTAAGGCTGTGGGTTTAGTTCCTCATTGAGTTCGTGTAGCACACAGCCGGGGACACCATCCGGTCCCATTGATGCTGTGTTTTTAGCTTTAGAGAGAGCAGCTCTCACCTGGGCATTTGAGATGATTGGGAGGCTACACTCTGCTGGGATAGATATTTCTCCTTTTGTGGGGGAAGGAGGGGAGAAATTTTCACTGAACCTGTCTGCCAGTATGTTTGCAATGTCTGTGGGTTCAGTGATTTTTGTATCATTTTGGACTAATTCTGAGCATATCTGGGAGTTTCCACCCAGATTTCTAACATAGCTAAAAAAGGCCTTATGATTGTCTTTTGAGTCCTTGGCGATTTTTCTCTCAAAGTTGGCCTCGGATGATTTTATGAGTGATCGTAGTTTTTTACTAGTATTGATCAGAGATGTCTTCCCTTTTAGGGATTTTGCTCTATCTTGTAGTAGCTTTCTCCTCTTGTTGTAAAGTTTGTTTATGGCTGGGGTCCACCAGATCGGGCGCTTGCCTTTGGTGGAAGGGGTCTTGATTTTATTTGGGATTGCTTGATCCATGCAATCCTGGAGGTGCTCGTAGAAAGCATTTGTAAGGGATTCAGCAGCGTGGGTTGTGGTTTCCAGTGGCTCAGGGGCCTTGAAGGATACCACACCAGTCTTAAGAAGTGTGAAGTTGGCTTTTGAGAAATTCTTCACTGTGGTCTTTTTTGTTGGGGGTGGGGGCGGGATGTGGATCTCCAGTGAGATTAGTTTATGGTCTGATCTCACCAATGAGGGATATACTTCCGGTGTGGAGCATTTTGTCCCCATGTTTGTGATCAGGTCTAGTATATTTTCACCTCTGTGGGAATGGTGACAAGTTGTTCCATAGCATTTGAGTTTATGAACTCCAGGAACCTTTGGGCTAGGGTATTGGGGCTTGAGTAATGTTCCCAGTCTATGTTTGGGTAGTTGAAGTCACCCAATATGATGGTGTTTGGAGAGACATTTATACTCTCCAATGTCTTCAGGAAGGCTATGTGGGGTTCCTGAGTTTGAGAGGGTGGCCTGTAACATGCTACAAACCGTAGAGCAGTTTTGCCTATGGTTAATTGCACCTGAATGGTCTCTGATGCTTCGTGAGTTGCCACCAGCCTGGAGGTGTGGGTATCCTTGATGAATATGGATACACCCCCTCCTTTTGTGGTACGGTCTGGGTTTTGGGGCCGGAACGCATGATATGAGGTAAAACCTGATAGTGCTGGGGTGCTCTCAGGAGCCTTGAACCAGGTTTCAGTCACAGCAGAGACATCAATGTTCTCCATACTGAGGAGGGCTTCGAGGGCGTGCATCTTGAGATTTAGACTTCTGGCACTGAGCAGCATTACCCTTAGTTTTTTTCCATTATTGTTTTCTAGGGTGGTGGGTTTAGAATTTGAGCCTTGTCTAAAAAAGGCACTATGAGGGTGGCAAGAGCCTTTGCCAATATCCAGAAACCCAGGGGTGACAGGTGCAAGCCGTCCTTTGCGAAGCAGCGTGGCTTGTCAAGCATGTCATTCCAGGCAGACAGACATTGGATCTCCTTAGAATGACACCAGAAATTAAGCCAATTATTAAAACTGATAATTTTGTCTCTGTATTGTGGCATCATTCTTGGTGAAGGTAGGATACTGCTCAGGGTCAGGGTCATACCAGCCTGGGCTACATAATCTGAGAGCTCCTTTATGTCTCTTTTCATGTAGTCCAGGGAGGTAAGTCTCTGGCCATTCACACCAGCATGGACAATGACTGAGTCATACTTGTACTTGCTGTGGAGTGACCTGAGTGCTTGTGTTATGTGGCGGATTCTAGTGCCCGACAGACAGCTTACTGTGACCCTCTCCTTGTTCAGTCTGGTGAGTGGGACGTCAGTGTGTCTGACTATGGAGTCACCTATGACAAGTGTGTCTGGCATTGTGTTTGGCCTTAAGGGCTGTGACTGATTTGCACACTGACTTTGTGATCTATGTGTTGCTTGTGTTTATGTCATGAGGTGGCAGTTGTTTGGGTGTCTGCTTTGGAGGCCTCTGCTGTTTTGGTAGATTTTTGATCAGTGCCTCCGAGTATGTCTTTGTGTGTTTATGTGTTTGATTTGTAGTTGTGATAGTTCTATGTGAGACTGGGTTTATGGTGTGTGTGGTTACCTTCTCCTCCTGTCTGGTTTTGCCAGTCCTGAGTTGAGAGAGCTCAGCCTCCAGTTTGGCTATATAGTTGCATCTCTTGCATGTATTTGTGTTTTGTGGGAGGAGGAGAGGGTTGTCTGTGTACATGAGGCAATTGTAACATTGCCTCAGTATTCCCAGATTCACCAGCTGAGCAGGAGAGGACGCTAGCAACTGACCCTTTGACATGCTAGAAGAAATGTAAAAGTTTGCTGTGTAACTGAGTCAGAAAGGACCTATAGGGAAGTGGGTACTCAAGGGGGTTTTAAGCTAGTGAAGTACTTTGTATAATATAGAAGTGCTTTACCTGACTAAAAATGCTTTAGGAACAAGTGCTGAGCTTTACAGATAGAGAATAGACTGTTTAGATTACAAGTAGAGCAGTTCTAAGGGAAAAATGAAGAGCAGACTTTACGGAGCCAGAAATAGTTTAACCTTGTTTAACGGGCGCTGCCCGATGGTGCTCTAGTGGCAACTCCGCTAAATGCAGAAAAGGCAATAAGTCAGTAGTACAGGCTAGCACACTTTAGTGGGCAGCCAAACAATTAAATTAAACAGCAAACAAACACTTTTCGACTTGAATTAGACTAATTTCACTAAAATGTACTTTTAAGTGCAGATAATAAAAATGCAGTAAATAACTATGAAAACAGTTAAAGCTTGCTCTAGGTAAGCAGTAGAAAGTAAAACAAATATAAAAAACAGCAGGATACTTAATCAGGAAAGCAGTCACTTTTTTTCAGTTCTCTGTAGCCAGGAAGACTCAACAGGACCACGTGGAGCTGTGTCTGAGCAATATGGCTTCAAAAAAATGCCAGAGGCAGATTTTAACCAGGGAACTTCAAAAGAGCTAGAAATGGTCCAAAATGACAATTACTTACAGCTTCTTCTGCTGAGGTCACTTCCCTCAAGGACAGGTAGGCTATTCAAGGCTCCCCACTCCCACTGGTGAGCTAAGAAACTTCCTTCTATCCAAGTAAGGCAATGGACAACACAGGAACTACAACACAGCCCAGGATACAGCAAGGCTTGTAAACTGGTCTAACTAGTTTAGGAGAGGCAGGAACACAAGGAATATTTTTTTGTTTTTAAATAGAAACACACAGAAATGCAGAAAAGGCAATAAGTCAGTAGTACAGGCTAGCACACTTTAGTGGGCAGCCAAACAATTAAATTAAACAGCAAACAAACACTTTTCGACTTGAATTAGACTAATTTCGTCTAAAATGTTCTTTTAAGTGCAAATAATAAAAAATGCAGTAAATAACTATGAAAACAGTTAAAGCTTGCTCTAGGTAAGCAGTAGAAGGTAAAACAAATATATAAAACAGCAGGATACTTAATCAGGAAAGCTTTGATGGTTCTGCTCTGTTTGGCAAGACGGGAGTCCATACATCGGACCGCTGGTTCTCCCAGATCATATCAGGGATATCGCATTCCTCCTTTCCTTTTCCAAAGAAAGTCCAGCCCGCTCCCCAGACCAGATCGGATCGGGTTCTACTCCAGGACAGGCGCCCAGGGAATTTCACCCTCCGCGCTGGGAGCCAGTCACTACCAGTTCGGGTTCCCTTCCCTGGTCCCACCACAGCCCCTGTGAGTATGGTAAGCATAGCAGTGGTAGCCCAGGGTGAGGCTTCAGGCAGGTCCCAACAAGGCATCTACTTCCTCTCGCCAGACTCCCTTCCCTCCCATCTTCTCACATTGGGCATCAAATACATATAAACAACAAACCCTGGCCCCACACTGCGGACAGAGTTCTAAATCTGCAGCTCCAGGTGCGGGCCATTCTCCATTCATGTTCTGTTCCAGCGGAGTTGGTCCTGAGGGCTCTAGGGTCCATGGCCCATGCATCATCCCATAGCAGCAAGCAGCAAGGCTTCTTCCCTCCCTCTGGCTCCACTCCCCGATCTTCAGAGACCTTACTACATATCAATGTTCTAGAGATGAGAGCAGTTAGCTTAGCGTTTAGCGGTCCAACATCCTAGCGGACAAGCTCAGTCGCACCATTCTGAGGGAACCCCTTCATCTACTCTTTTTTCTCTCCTCAAACACCGTCTTCTGTATGCCTATCACCCTTGCCTCTGATGCTGCAAGTTCTCTTCAAGCCTCTCTCGGGTGTTGCAGAGAATGATCATCTGCTCCCATTCGACATCCTCCTTGGATTCTAGATCCCATTCGGATCTGATATCCCATCCATCCTGCATTCCTCCTCCGAACCTGGACAACCTGAAGCTGACCGCTTGGCTGCTCCAGTTCCACTCTTGATAAGGACTCCCGTATTTCTTCACCGTAAAGGCTATTTTGGGGGGGCTCTCATAAACCATCACTAGAAAGGTTTTACGAAGCAAATGGAAACGTCTGTGTGGGCAGTGCTTGATTTTCTAACCTCTCTTTAATGATGGTGCCAGCAGTTCCACAGTCAAAGTTCAACTGGCGGCAATTCTCACTATCACATTGGTCAAGAGTCTAATCCTCTTATGTCAGCCAAATTGTGCAAAACATTTCTTAAGGGTACTTCTTCTCAGGCCCCTATAAAGCAAGCAGTTCCTCCTTGGGACCTTTCTTTGGTCCCCAGGCCTTGACCGGATCTCAAATTCTTGTCCTACAAGACGGCCTTTTGGTAGCCATTACATCAGCCAAGAGAGTTTCTGAACTTCAAGCTTTATCAGCTAAACCTCCTTACTTGGTATTTTATCCGGACTCTGTCCTCCTCAGGACCAACCCTTCCTTCCTAAAATCGCTTCTGAAGCAAACATCAATCAATCCATTAACCTCCTGTTTTCTTCCCTAAGTATGAAACAAAGGTGAATATAAGCTACACTCACTAGATGTTCACAGGCAACTAAGATTTTATCTCAACAGGACAGCTGGTCATAGGCAATCCGACCAGCTGTTTATTTCCTTTGCAAAATTCAATTTGGGCAAGCCAATTTCTAAAGTTTCTCTGTCCCGCTGGATTTCACAGTGCATTTTATTGGCTTATCAAGCGTCAGGAAGGATGCCCATTCAACCCGGTCAGTATCTACCTCGGCAGCCTTCAAGGCTGGATTCCTCTAGATGATATTTGTGCAGCAGCCACGTGGGCGACATCTCATACATTTATTTCTCACTATAAGTTGGAACTTGCAGCTAGGGTAGAGATCCCTTGGCTGGTCTGCCGTTGAATATCCTCCATGATGGCCGCCTGCAAGATTCAGGGGTAGCTGGGGGAGCCTCATTGTTGCACTTGCATCTGGGGGGTAGGCATCCTTTGGCTCAGGGTGCTGCCGATATCCTTCCATGATGGCCGCCGCCCAAGATTCAGGTAGGCTGGGGACTCCCTCCCACAGGTTAAATGAATATCCTACTTCAGATTTAGAAGTTATGTACTCACCATAACGCTCCATCTGAGTTTCAGTTTCCTGCATATTCCTTGTTACCCTTTTGAGGGTACTGTTGCTGGCAAACACTCGATCTGAGGTCACTAGGAGGAGCAGCAGGGCATTATGGGTGAGGAGGAGCTGAGAGCTTGGATCCATAGCTGGAAAACTATGCCGGTTGGGATCGATCGGATCCATAACCCACAGGTTGCAGACAAATGAATACACCTACTCAGATGGAACGTTATGGTGAGTACATAACTTCTAATTGTAGTATGCTGAAAAGTTATCACAGCTCACACACCCCACGGATAGATGTAATATCTTGTATTTTTAAAAAACATAAAAAAGAACTACATAGGTTAAGCGCTTTCATCTACCACATGTAGACTTCATCAGAACACCATTGTGGTAGTCAATTCTGTTTAAATAATTTTAAATACCCAATGGGAATGGACAATCAAGACACTTGAAATACATATTCATAACCTAATGAATATTCATACTGTTACATCACATATACCTAAATGTGTTTGTATACTATAAATAATGCATTAAAATATATGAATACTTTAACCATCAAGTAAATTCCCAACAGTTCCCGTACCCATTTTATAAAAAGGACATATGTATATGTGTGTGAAGAAAAAAAATGTGTGTGCTTGTGTTTGCATAAAGTATTGTATAAGACAACAACCACATAATTCACAAATGCATTAATATCCAGAAATTACTCAAGAGGCTGGAGTTTGACTGCCTGTTCACAGTCTGACTTCCAATAATGGCTTAGTGGTAATATGATAATTCAATCCAGGAGCCATGGCTGTGTTTAACAAATGCTGCCATTTAACTTCCTTTTCCCCTAATATGGCCTTAATATTCCCTCACCTAGAGTTTAGTTTAACATGTTCCAAAATCCCAAATTTGAAGGTATGACCCTCACTATTCCTCTCAATGTGTCTATATAATGCATTATTTCAAGCCTTCCTCCTGATACAATAATTGTCATAAATCCTGTTCCTAAGTTGTCCATCCGTCTTCCCCACATAAAAGCTCGGGCAGATACCACACTTAGGTATATAATGTGCTGTGAACAACAATTCCCTTTCTTGAACCAAATCTTGGTGTGATTAGCATTGCCTAAAATTATTGTTTTCTGTTCCACTATATCCTGGCAATGGTTCCATCGCCCACACTTCCTTGTGTATCCCTCCCCCATTACATACCTAGATACTGTGTTCCCTCTTTCACATCTGTACTTTAAATTATGTCCAGTCTTGTACACATGTCTAGGATTTGTACCTAACTTACTATGTACCATGTTGTCACTTCTAAGTATATTCCAGTTGTTACTTATAATATCCTTGACTTCTTCTACATACGAATTATATTCAACTATACAGGCCCTTTTATACTGTTTATCTTTGTCCTTATCTAACATATCCATGTTCTTCTCTAAACCTACGCCTAACAATGGTCTGTATTTCTTCCCTCACTTATTTTTTACATAACTGGTAACATCACCTATGATGGATCTGGAGTATCCCCTCTCCTCAAATAGGGACCCTATCTATTCAATTTCTCTAATCATCTCACTATATTCTGAAGTCATTCTTGTGGCCCTGATGCATTGCCCCTTCAAGATACTCTTTTTCTGACTGCCTGGATGACAACTTGTGTATTCCAGGTACAAATTACTGATGGTTTCCTTCCTATATATCCTTGATTTTAATCTGTGAGTACCATTGGATATATATGTGTCTAAGTAAGCTGTACCTGTACTACTACAACTATGTGTGAATCTTAGACAAGAACTGGTTCCATTCAAATAATTAACATAGGAATCAACCTCTTCTATTGTACTATCCCACAAAAGAAATATGTCATCCAAAAATCTTGTATAACATCGTAACTTGCTAATATATTGACTTCCGAAAATATACTCCTTTTCCCAGTCCAGAAGTATAACATTAGCAAATATCGGGGCGCAGGCCGTTCCCATGGCTACCCCATTTGATTGTCTATAATACTCCCCTTCAAACATGCTGTAATTGAAATAGAGTACAATAGACATGAATTCCTCAAGTAAACTTACATTTTCCCAATCAAACTTCATGTATTTCTGTATGCTTTTACTAAATCTTCCAAGACCTTCGCCCTTGGGAATACAGGCAAACACATCCACTATGTTAATAGTTAAGTATATAAGCCCCTCTTTCCATATTTCTGGTTTTAAATGGCCTAAAAAATCCCATGAATCTTTCACAATATGTGGAACTCTGTCATATATAGTTTTAAGCCAATTATCAATTACTTTACCAAAAGGAAAGGTCTTGGACTTACTACCAGAAATTATAGGCCTGTATGGAGGGTCCAGGATATTTTTGTGTATTTTTGGAATCCCTGTATGGTGGCTAGGACAAGGAATTCAACACGTAAAAATTTGTAAATGTTCATATCAACCTTATTGTCTAAGAGGAATTCCTGTAAGTATAAATCTATACGTCTGTGTCGTATATTAACTTCATTTCGAGAGGGCACCATATACCTGTTATCATTATGTAACATTTCAAAAATGTTATTATAGTCCTGTGTATCTGCGAATACCACACCACCACCTTTATCGGGTTTTATTACTCTCATGTCAGTCTCATAACATATTTGTTTTAAAACAGTCTCTTTCCTTTTACATAAGTTGTACTTGACCCTCTCTTTCATATATTTCCCCTGTAGCTTGTATAATTGTTCCATAACTATTCTTTCATAAGCCATAAGTGTGGGATGTAAAGGTGGTGTGTACTTAATTTTTTTCTTTAGGTTACCAGTCAATTTATTCACTGTTACATCTTGAGAATGGAAAGCCAGATTCAGTTTTCTTAAATATAACTTGAATGCAATAAGGACATCAACTATATTAAACTTTTCATACGGGACATATTTCATACCCTTAGCAAAAGCTTGGTGTTCTTTTTCAAGCTTTAACTGCATGTAATTGTATATATTAAATTGTCCCATACTGAACTGAACCACATTATGTTGCACTATCCCCACCTCTGCATCTCGTTTGTCCATTGTTCCTTGCCCCCATAAGGAGTCCTTTCTTCCCACTCTTTTGGTCTCCACTCCCTGGAGATGTCCCTGGTCATTCCCTTCCAATGTTGCTTCCTTTCTAAAACAGCCTTGTTTCCTAGGTAACTCCCTTGATTATGTGTCTCCCTATCATTCCATTTCTTATGTGCTTTTGGTCTCCCTGTATTCCTATGACTCCATAAATAGCCTGCATTTCTTTTCTTCCATGTATATTTCTTGTGCTTCTCATACTGATCCAAATTTCTCTTCAGTTTACAACACTTTTTATTAAATATTTTGGTACTTTTACTATCAACTATGTCATATTGTACCTATGGGAATGGATTTAACTGAAGACAATATGATGGAGTGCAATATTTTATTTGACAGTTTTGGTTTTAGGTTTATGGAATTTATAATCAAATGTAATGATAAGTTGTGGCATATGTTAAAGGATGTGGAAAAATTAAATGAAAATATTCAGAAGGATTTGTTATTTAACCCATCCACCCACTCTCCCTGTTCTTGTTTTGGTGTTAATGTTGGTGACTTTGAAATTGCCCGCCCCTCTTGTAGATTTGCATTTGGATACTCCTCCTGGGCCCATCTCATTTGCTTACTCAACTGAGTGCAGTGAGATCATATTCTGATTTCAGGCACTCCTGCTGTGTACAAAGAAAGCATTTGGGAAGGACAACCCCTGTAGCCTCTTAATACTGCTCTGTTCCCTCCCTCAAAAAAAAAAAAAAAAAATATATATATATATATATATATATATATATATATTTATATTTTATTCAGCTGCTCTTACTGTAACTGTCTTAGTTGCTCTTCTGCGTGCTGTTATCTGTTCAGTCGCTCTTACTCTGCATTTATTACTGCTTGTTAGTAGCCTTCTAATTTACTGCCTTCTGCACTTTTTTAGTCATTTGTTAATTTAATTGCATTTATTTGAACTGTATTTGCCGTAGTGTTGCTACGCACTCGGGTGTGCTGGCCTGCACTACAATTTGAATTGTATTTACTGCTATTTTAGCTGCTTTTCTGTAACAAAAAAAATTCTGAGCTTGTTTCCTGCCTTTTGTGTAACTAGTCAAATCCAGATACAGACTTGCTGTATCCAGGACTGTTGGTAAGCTTCTGAGCCCCCCCCCCCAAGCCCTTCTGTGTTGGAGAGAAGCCTTCTAGCTTATCAGTGGGAGTGGTAAGCACTAGGTAACCTATCTACCACAAGAGGAGTGGTTTCTGGCCCAGAAATTATAGTTTATTGGCCGTTTGGGACGCTTTTCCATTTCTTTCAACCTTCTGATTTAAAAGTCTGTGTTTGCGCTTGTTTCCTGCCTTTCCTGTTACTAGTCTAGTCCAGGTACAGATTTGCTGTATCCAGGACTCTTTGTAAGCTTCTAAGCCCCCCAAGCCTTTCCGTGTTGGAGGGAAGCCTTCTAGCTTATCAGTGGAGCGGTAAGCATCAGGTAGCCTATCTACCATAAGAGGAGTGGCCTCTGGCCCAGAAGTTGTAGCTATTGGCTGTTTGAGCAGTTTTTTTTCCATCTCTTTCAACTTTCTGGTTTGAAAGCCGCACTTGTGCCTGCTTCCCGCCTTTCCTATAACTAGCCTAGTCCGGTTGCAGAGTTGCTGTATTCAGGAGTGTTAGTATGCTTCTGAGCCTCCCAAGCCTTTCTGTATTGGAGGAAAGCCTTCTAGCTTATCAGTGAGAGTGGTAAGCACTAGGTAGCCTATCCTTCACGGGAAGAGTGCATTTTGGCCCAGAAATTGTAGTTTATTTGGCTGTTTGGGCAGTTTTCCATCTCTTTCAACTTACTGGCTTAAAAGCCTACGTTTGTACTTGTTCCCCACCTTTTCTGTAACTAGTGTAGTCCAGGTACAGATTTGCTGTATCCAGGACTCTTTGTAAGCTTCTGAGCCCCCCAAGCCTTTCTGTGCTGGAGGGAAGCCTTCTAGCTTATCAGTGGGAGTGGTAAGCATTAGATAGCCTATCTACCACAAGAGGAGTGGTTCCTGGCCCAGAAATTGTAGCTATTGGCCGCTTGGGCAGTTTTTTTTCCATCTCTTTCAATGTTCTGGTTTAAAAGCTGCACTTGCGCTTGTTTCCCACCTTTCCTGTAACTAGCCTAGCCCAGATACAGAGTTGCTGTATCCAGGACTGTTGGTAAGCTTCTGAGCCCCACAAGCCTTTCCGTGTTGGAAGAAAGCCTTCTAGCTTATCAGTGGGAGTGGTAAGCACTAGGTAGCCTGTCTACCATGAGAGGAGAGGTTCTTGACCCAGAAATTGTAGTTTATTGACCATTTGGACAGTTTGTCCGTCTCTTTCAACTTTCTGGTTTAAAAGACTCATCTGTGCTTGTTTCCCATCTTTCCTGTAACTAACCTACTGGGTAGCACTAGAAAGCCTTAGACTGATACAAGCCTTCTAGCTTAGAAGAGAGACTTTGGAGTGATTAAGTATCGGTTTCTGTGCTTTCTTGCTGTACTTAACTGTTTGCCGCCTAAATGCAGATTTTCCAGCATTTATTGTGATTTAAAAGCTTGTTTTTTCACATATTGTACTTATTTGACCGCCTGCACTTTTAAAAAGTTGTTTTTTGTTTAAATAATTTGTTGAACTGTTGTAGGCTACACACTAAAGTGCAATAGCCTTTTCTGATCGTTTGTAGTCGTTTAAAGCCGTTTAAAGTGTATTTTTACTGTTTTTGCCTTATCTTTAAAAAAAAAAAACAAATTCCTTGTTTCCCGCCTTTCTAAGCTAGTATAGTCCAGTTTTCAAGTTAGTGCTGAATTCAGGGCTGTGGTACTAGTTTCTCATACCTTACTTGGATAGAAGGAAGTTTCTCTGTTGACCTGTGAGAGAGGGGAGCTTTGAAAATCCTATCTGTCCCTGGAGGAGTGGTTCCAGCTCAGAAGTTAGTAGTTTATTGGCCATTTTGGGCTAATTTCTATCTCTTTCATTTCCCTACTATAAAAAACGCATTTACACGGTTTTGCGCACCAAGCAGTGCCAGTTAGCTACAGTTAAAGTATTCCCGACTCCACTAAGTCTCCTCTTCAGTTTTTCCCTTGAAACTAGTCTAACTCTCAACCTAAGCACTCAAAAAAGCATCTTACAGCCCAGCACTTCCTCAGACCTAATAACAAGCACTAATATACCCTGACACTGATTGCCCAGCAGGGCAAGGCTCTTTATTCACCCCTCACCAACTAAACAGCTCACCCTACTCTTTAGGCATGACCAAAGGGAAACTTCAGGTGCACTTTCCAGTCCAGCTGGTGAATCTGGGTATCCTGAGGAAATGTTACAACTGTCTCATATACACAGACAACCCTCTCCTCCTACCACAAAATACTAACATATGCAAGAAATGCAATTATACAGCCAAACAGGAAGATAAGCTGTCTCCACCGAAGTCTGGAACAGACAGTCAAGAGAAGAAGGTTAACACTTGCACCACACCTCCAGCCACACACAGACCTACTAAAACAGCACTGGCAAAAAGTACACATAAATACACAAATTCATACTCAGAGGCTCTAAATAAAAACCTGCAAAAGCATCAGAGACCTCCAAAGCAGACACCCAAACAACCTGCACTTCCCGTCACAAACCAGACAATGCATAAAACACAAAATCAGTGTGCCGCACATTCACAGCCCTTAAGGTGAAATAACATACCTAACACACTAGTAATAGGTGACTCTATAGTCAGGCACACTGATGTCCCACTCACTAGGCTGGACAAGCAGAAGGTTACTGTTAGCTGCCTGTCAGGAGCCAGAATCCACCACATAACACAAGCACTCAGGTCACTCCAGAACAAGTACAAATATGACTCTGTCATTGTTCATGTTGGTGTGGATGACCCGAGACGTACCTCCCTGTACTGCATAAAAAGAGACCTGGAAGAGCTCTCTGATCATGCAGCCCAGGCTGGTATGACCCTGACCCTGAGTAGCATCCTGCCCTCACCAAGAATGATACCTCAGTATAAAGAAAAAATGATCAATTTCAACAATTGGCTAAGCTTCTGGTGTCATTCAAAGGGGATCCAGTGTCTGTCAGCCTGGGACAACATGCTCGACAATCCACTTTGCTTTGCAAGAGATGGCTTACACCTATCAACCCTAGGCTTTCGAATACTGGCCCAAGGCTCTTGCTGCCCCCATAGTGCCTTTTTTAGGCAAGGCTCAAAAGTCAAATCCACCTCTGCAAACAGCACAATTAACAAAAACTGAGGGTTATGCTACTCAATGCCAGGAGTTTAAATCTCAAAATGCACAACCGAAACACAAAAGGAGGGGGTGTATCCATATTCATCAAGGATAACTACACCTCCAGGTTAGTGTCGTAGAATGATACCTCTAAGATCATCCATGTGCAACTAACATCGGGCAAATCTGAAATGCAAATTGTGGCCTGCTACAGATCACCCTCCATAACCCAGGACCACCACTCCACCTTTTTGGAGACATTGGAAAACATGAAGGTCCTACCGAACACCCTGATATTGGGTGATTTCAATTACCCTACCATTCACTGGGAAAACTACTAGAGTATGAATTCCCAGGCCCAGTGCTTCCTGGAATTCATCAACTCAAACGCCCTGGATCAGCTGGTAAACTCCCCTACCAGAGGTGAAAACATATTGGACCTGGTCATCACCAACATGGGCAACAGGTGTTCCACACCGGAGGTCAACCCGTCACTGGTTAGCTCAGACCATAAACTAATCACTCTGGATGTTCACACCCCACCACCATACCCAACTAAGGAAACCACAGTAAAAAACTTTACTAAAGCAAACTTCACCTTACTTAAGACAGAGGTGGTATGTTTCACAGCCCCCACGCTAAAGGGTAATGCTGCCCAAGATGCAGAAACCTTTACAAATGCACTCTATGAGCACCTACAAGGATGCATGGATCGTGCCATCCCTAGCAAAACCAAGACTCACTCCTCTAAGAGAAGGAAACCAGTTTGGTGGACCCCTGCAATGAACAGGCTATACAAAAGAAGGAGGAAACTAGTTCAGAAAAAAAGCAAATCCCAAGAAGGAAAGACATCCCTGATCAGTATCAGTAAGAAACTAAGGTCCCTCATAAAATCATCCAAGGCTAACTTCGAAAGAAAAATAGCCAAGGATTCAAAAGATAACCACACAGCCTTCTTTAGCTATGTTAAGAATCTAAGTGGCAACTCGCAGATATGCACTGAACTAGTGCAAAATGGCACAAAATATACTCAACCTACTGATATTGCCAACATCCTGGCAGATAGATTCAGTGCAAACTTTACCCCACTCTCACCTCCAAAAGGGCCCACAACAATACCGGAAAAGTGTAGTATCCCAAAAATCACAGACGCACAGGTGAAAACAGCCCTTTCAAAAGCCAAAAACACAGCGTCAATGGGACCATATGGTGTCCCAGGCTGCGTCTTGCACGAACTACAGAACGAACTAACCCCCCACCTAAACATGCTGTTCAGTCTCAGCTTCTCCACAGGCTATGTGCCCATAGAATGGCACACAGCAACGGTTATTCCTCTCCACAAAGGAGGGGCCACAACTGACCCTGGTAACTATCGCCCCATAAGCCTGACTAGCCTGATCTGCAAGGCTATGGAGCACATCATCATTGAACTCATTAACAAAGACATTGGGAACCTCCAAACACTTGACCCAACCCAGTTTTGGGTTTTGGCTTTTGGCTTTAAGGGCAGATCATGCCTACTAAACCTGTTTGACTTCTTCGAGACAGTCACCAAGGCCATAGACGAGGGAAAGGTGGTTCACACAGCCTACCTTGACCTCATCAAGACTTTCGACATCATTCCCCACTTGGGTATTACAGAAAAACTCAACGGCCTGAACATAAACCCCTACGTCACGAGATGGGTTGCCAACTGGCTTACAGACAGAACTCACATGGTAAGAATAACAGGCTCCAGGTCCGACTCTAAACCAGTCATAAGTGGTGTCCCAAAAGGCTCGATCCTGGGACCCCTACTGTTCGGCATATACTTCTCAGAAGTACAGGCAAACACAAGAGGACTATAGCTAACCAATTCCGCTGATAACTGCAAACTGGGAGCCATAATTGACTCTCTGGCTGACACGGACATACTACAAAAGGGCCTTACTGAGACAGACACCTGGTGTCAAAGTCATGGCCTCAAGCTAAATGCCAAAAAATGCATAGTCATCCCATTTGGGAAAAACAAAACACCCACGAATTAACACATAGGTGGCAGCCCCCTTAATACAGAAGAGGTAATGAGAGATCTGGGGACCCAGGTAGATAGTAATCTCTCCTTTGACAATCATATTGCCAAAGTAGTTAGGAAATCCTTCTATGTGGTCCATCTAATTACTAAAGGGTTTGCATCTAGAAATAAAGAGGTTATAATGCCCCTCTACTCATCACTCATTAGACCCATCATAGAGTACAATGCCCAATTTGGGATGTACCTCACAAGACACTTCCAGCAGCTGGAAAGACCACAAAAATACCTCACCAAGAGGATTACTGGCCTCAAACATATGTCTTATGCAGCCCGACTGAAAAAACCTCCGGCTGTACTCGGTGGCATGTCGCTTACTCAGAGGTGATTTCTGCCTGACTTACAAAGCTATGTCCAACTCAGAATTGATGGACATGTTCCACCTAAAGAAATCCAAGTCACTGCGAGCCACGCGCTCTAGTGAACTAAACCTCACCACAGCAATAAATAGAACATGCTGGAGGGATAAATTCCTGTCACAGAGACTCCCCATGCTTTGGAACAAAATTCCAAATTACATCAGGCAGAGCCCCTCACTAACACTCTTCAAGAGAAACCTTGATGAGTGGATGGGTAACAGAAAATACATCCCTGGGATCACTTCATTCGCTCTACTTGACAGAGGATCAGTTAATTAATCAATGGGGTGGTGAAAGCCGACACACTCTGGCTAGGCTTATAAATGTCCTCGGGCAGATAGCCTAGTACCTACCTATGAACCAATGGGAAAAATTATATGTGAAACAATATGACATAGTTGATAGTAAAAGTACCAAAATATTTAATAAAAAGTGTAAACTCAAGAGAAATTTGGATCAGTATGAGAAGCACAAGAAATATACATGGAAGAAAAGAAATGCAGGCTATTTAGGGAGTCATAGGAATACAGGGAGACCAAAAGCACATAAGAAATGGAATGATAGGGAGACACATAATCAATGGAGATACCTAGGAAACCAGGCTTTTTTAGGAAGGAAGCAACACTGGAAGGGAATGACCAGGGACATCTCCAGGGAGTGGAGACCAAAAGAGTGGGAAGAAAGGACTCCTTATGGGGGCAAGGAACAATGGACAAACGAGATGCAGAGGTGAGGATAGTGCAACATAATGTGGTTCAGTTCAGTATGGGACAATTTAATATATGCAATTACACGCAGTTAAAGCTTGGAAAATAACACTTCAAGCTGTTTGCTAAGGGTATGAAATATGTCCCATATGAGAAGTTTACTATAGTTGATGTCCTTATTGAGTTCAAGTTATATTTAAGAAAATTGAATCTGTTTTTCCATTTTCAAGATGCAACAGTGAATAATTTGACTGGTGACCTAAAGAAAAAAAGTAAGTACATACCACCTTTGCATCCCACACTTGTGGCTTATGAAAGAATAGTTATGGAAGAATTATACAAGCTACAGGGGAAATGTATGAAAGAGAGGGTAAAGTACAACTTAAGTAAAGAGGAAGACACTGTATTAAAACAAATATGTTATGAGACTAACATTAGAGTAATGAAACCCAATAAAGGTGGTGGTGGTGTGGTATTAGCAGATACACAGGACTATAATAACAACATTTTTGAAATGTTACATAATGATAACAGGTATATGGTGTCCTTTCTAAATGAAGTTAATATAGGACACAGATGTATAGATTTATATTTAGAGGAATTCCTTTTAGACAATAGGATTGATATGAACATGTACAAATTTTTACATGTTGAATTCCCTTTCCTAGCCGCCATAGTAGGGATTCCAAAAATACACAAAAATATCCTGGACTCTCCATACTGGCCTATAATTTCAGGTAGTAAGTCCAAGACCTTTACTTTTGGTAAAGTAATTGATAATTGGCTTAAACCTATATACGATAGAGTTCCACATATCGTGAAAGATTCATGGGAATCTTTAGGCCGTTTAAAACCAGAAATATGGAAAGAAGGGCTTATATACTTAACTATTAATGTAGTAGATTTGTTTTCTTGTATTCCCAAGGACGAAGGTCTTGAAAGATTTAGTAAAAGCATACAGAAATACATGGTTTCACTGGGAAAAAGTAAGTTTACTTGGGGAATTCATGTCTCTTGTAATAATTTCAGTTACATCATGTTTGAAGGGGAGTATTATAGACAATGAAATGGGGTAGCCATGGGTGCGGCCTGCACCCCAATATTCGCTAATTTGGTACTTCTGGACTGGGAAAATGAGTATATTTTTGGAAGTCAATATATTAGCAAGTTACGATGTTACACAAGAGTTTTGGATGACATATTTATTTTGTGGGATGGTACGATAGAAGAGGTTGATTCCTTTGCTAACTATTTGAGCCTGACTAGCCTGGCTCAAATAATTTTCTAAGATTCACACATAGTTGTAGTAGTAAAGGTACAGCTTACGTAGACACATATATATCCAATGGTACTCACGGATTCAAATCAGGGATATATAGGAAGGAAACCTTCAGTAATTTGTACCTGGAATATACAAGTTGTCATCCGGCCAGTCAGAAAAAGAGTGTCTTGAAGGGACAATGCATCAGGGCCGCAAGAATGACTTCCGAATATAGTGAGATGATTAGAGGAAATTGCATACATAGGGTCCCTATTTAGGAGAGGGGATACCCCAGATCCATCATAAGTGATGTTACCAGTTATGTAAAAAAAATGAGTGGGGGAAGAAATACAAACCATTGTTAGGTGTAGGTTTAGAAAAGAACATGGATATGTTAGATAAGGACAAAGATAAACAGTATAAAAGGGCCTGTATAGTTGAATATAATCCGTATGTAGAGGAAGTCAAGGATATTATAAGTAACAACTGGAATATACTTAGAAGTGACGACATGGTACATAGTAAGTTAGGTAGAAATCCTAGATATGTGTACAAAATATTGGGAAGAGAAAACAATAATTTTAGACAATGCTAATCACACCAAGATTTGGTTCAAGAAAGGGAATTGTTGTTCACAGCGCATTATATACCTGGCTAAGTGTGGTATCTGTCCAAGCTTTTATGTGGGGAAGATGGACAGACAACTTAGGAACAGGATTTATGACCACAATTATTGTATCAGGAGCAAGGATTTGAAATAATGCGTTATATAAACACATTAAGATGAATAGTGAGGGTCATACCTTCAAATTTGGGATTTTGTAACATGTTAAACTAAACTCTAGGGGAGGGAATATTAAGGCCATATTAGGGGAAAAGGAAGTTAAATGGCAACTTTTGTTAAACGCAGCCAAGGCTTCTGGGTTGAATGATCATATTCCCACTAAGCCGTTATTGGAAGTCAGACTGTGAACAGGCAGCCAAACTCCAGTCCCTTGAGTAATTCCTGGATATTAATGCATTCGTGAATTATATGGTTGTTGTCTTATACAATACTTTATGCAAACGCAAGTACACACATTTTTTGTTCTTCGTGTACATATGTCCTTTTTATAAGATGGATACAGGAACTGTTGGGAATTTTCTTGATGGTTGAAGTATTCATATATTTTAATGTATTATTTATAGTATACAAACACATTTAGTTATATGTGATGCAACAGTATGAATATTCATTAGGTTATGAATATGTATTGCAAGTGTCTTGATTGTCCATTCCCATTGGGTATTTAAAATTATTTAAACAGAATTGACTACCACAATGGTGTCCTGATGAAGTCTACATGTGGTAGATGAAAGTGCTTAATTTATATGGTTGTTTTTTTTATGTTTTTTTAAAATAAAAGATATTACATCTGTCCGTGGTTTGTGTGATACCTTTTCAGCGTACTACAAGATTATTTTGCTGTTATTGAGTTGGGTATATGCTGTATTGTGTGTATTTAACACCAATACATATAAAATTCTCCTTGAGGAATATCTTTTTGTTTTTTCTACAAATGGGATCTTAACTGTAGGATAGTGTTACTAGTGTAAACCTTTCTCTGTTACAAGCTGTTATTTTATAAACACTCTGTTCAGTATTATTTATTCCTATGGTAATTGACTTCCTGACATGTCAAACCACAACCATGTTAAAGAGAAGTCGGCTTTAGATAATCAGTCATTAATTTACATCCTTCCCTTTCTCACTGAAAGGGAGGCCATTCACAGCACTTATGTTCCTATACTTCATCTTGATCCAGTACAAAGACTAGGTCTAATTTCATATTATTCTCATGTTAGTCACAACTGGATTACCTGACATATGTTTCTATAATCCTCACAATTTCTGACTCCAAGGAGTTCATTTTGTTGCTAAGCCAACTACACTATTAATACATTATATTTCATTCCTACCTAATAAACTCATAAAATCTACTTTGTAACAAGAGAAGCTATTTGCACCTTACCAATTTCTATTTAGCTGTTATGGGCGGAGGCAGTGGTGCAGCGGTTAGCATTGCCACCTCACATCAAGAGGTTATCCAGTTCGATTCTCAGCTGGGATGCCTTCTGTGTGAAGTCTCCATGTCCTCCCTGAAGGCAAGTGGATTTTCTCCTGGTGCTCTGGTTTCCTCCCACATTCCAAAGACATGCTGCAGGTGGATTGGACACTCTGAATTGGCCGTAGGTCTGAGTGTGTCCCTTCTGTGGAAGGTTGTGTGCCGAGCTGGCAACTTGACACAATAAAACACCATTGCCAATCATTCTGCTGACCATTGTTCCACTGTGATGACCCCTAATGGCAAAAGCCGTTGCCATGCCAAAAGAAGAATTTCTGTTTAGCAGTTGTGGTCTTCTATTTAGCAGTTGTGGTCAGGCATGCTTCTCCCTGCAGATCAGTTGTAGAAACTCAATATCTTGTACATTAGACTTAGTGTGGCAGGTCTCGATTAAATAGTTGGCAACACCTTGCAATACTTACTCGTAGTTGTTCACAGGCCTTCTCATTTCACATTACCTACTTACAATTTTTTTCAGCAGTCACAACATATGTCACTCAAACCATCACTATTATCCCATTCATCCAGTTGTAGCCAAGTAAATTACATGTACTGATATCAACAGAATCAGTATTATGTCATAGACCTTCACTGGCTGTAACAGGTGCCTTGCTAATCTAATAAATACTATGTTAAATTTAAGGTTGAACACATGTTCAGTCCTGTAAAATATTTGTCAGCACTGTCTGTATGTTATGATTATTTGTCAAAGGTTTTTCCCCTGATCAACAAAATAGTAAAAAAAATAAAAATAAATAGCTGAAAACCACTTCAATGAATATGACTTTAAGCTTTTTTCCACCCCCTCTCATGAGAAAGACCTCCCACAAACCCTTCACACACACACACACACACACACACACACACACACACACACACACACACACACACACACACTTTATTGTCTCACAACACTGGGTAAAGGGCAGCTCCATATGTTTGCTGAAAGTGGCTTTCAGCAATAAAGCTGGCTTGCTGATGTCAGTCAGAAAAATGGCATTTAGCAGGAACACGTTTTCAGAATAGAGAATACAAAAATCTGTTAATTCAAGTCCATAATGTTATATCCAGTAGTAAAATTATTTGAACAGATCAGTTGTCAAGGATGCAGATTGAGCCAGAGGAAAACTTAAAGAATGATACCTGTCCAAGCAGTTGTAGCTAACATAAAAAAATAAAAATGAATTTGTGAAACGATTATAATTTTGCAATTGAAACAGTTGTCATGCACAGCAGCATACAGAGTCCTAGAAACATGCATCTGACTGACTAAATGTTCATTCTGCTTATTGAGTTGGTCTTCAAAATTAGCTACAATCTCAGAGACCAAATTTGCTATTGCATTTGTCTACATTTGAAGAAAAAAGTATGTTCTGAGTGCCCTCCTCATATTGTGAATATTAAATCAGTTGATCATCTACCATTGTAGTAGGTAAATCTTGCAATTTCTACTGATAAATCTGACATTTAATTGCCATTCACATTCCCAAATTTCTAAGCCTGAAGCAGGATGCAACAATTTATTTATTTGTTTGTTTCTTCATTCGTTTATTATTTTTTTACAGTGTTTTCCTCAGGCCTTAAAAAATCAAATCAAGCTTACTGATGGATAATTTGTTATGAAAATGCGTTTATAAAAATGGCCATTTGAGCTGGTTTCCAATGCTACAACAATATCTGTTCTTTCATGAAACAGGTTTCAGATTGGATCATGATAATTCTAGGACACCTAGCAGATGCATCCACTTCCAGTAAATGAAGTCAATAAGGTTTTTTTACTAGCAATTGTTTTCAGTGAAGAAAATGCAGTCTGAACTGTACATTTTTTCCTTTATAGATCTGATTTATTTTGGAACTCCTCCTTTTCCTGAGAAGCCTGTGCCTCTCAAATTATTTCTTTGTTGTGTCCTGTGACCTACAAAATGTAAGAGTAGTGGAAAAAATGGTAGCAATTCTTTAATAAAGTTAAGTGCTTTTGTCATCAAACTATCAAAATTCTTCAGAATCAGGAAAAGCAAATGGATGCACTGAAGACATTTAAATAATTTAGCCAGAGCCAACGTGTGATCAGAACCTATTTATAAATGGGAAGAGTGAACTAAAAATCATACATTGACAATTAAAGCAGGGAATTCACGCCCATTCACGCATGTCTCTACGCAGAAGACGCTTTAACTGAGAGTCGAACCGGACAGCTTCTTACTGTGAGGCGACAATGCTACTGCAGCACCACCACTGCAGAATCCAAATCTTATGTAAATAAATGTTAAAAATTAGTAATGGCAAAGGAGGAAGCCTTTTATCTTCACTAAGAATTAGAAATTAACAAATGAAATCTGAAAATGTGCACATTGTGGTTATTCAGTGGTGTGCCTGAAATTTCTGCTGCTATTGTAGCTCACAAGCTTCCAGTTTACTTTGGTAGTTACCCCACCACACACAGTTCAGTCTAGCATGTGCCACCACAAAAGCATATTTTTATAATTACTACAAATCACGGGAGGAAATCAGCGGTGGTGCAGCGGTAATGTTGTCGCCTCACAGCAAGAGGTTCTCTCGTTCGATTCTCGGCTGGAGCGCCTTCTGTGTGGAGTCTGCATGTCCTTTCCATGGTCGAGTGGCATTCGAAAGACATGCGTAAATGGGTGTGCCTTCATTGAAGGTTGGGCATCGGGCTGGCACCATGGCATCATAAAAATCTACTGCCATACATTAGCGGACCGGAGTTCCGCTGTGGCGACCTCTAACCAGGAAAAGCCAAAAGAAGAAGACAAACCATGGAAGTGATATCATTGATGTTCTTCCTCTTTACTGTGTAAGTATATTCATATATTCTGTAGTTCTATGCTTCCTAGATATCTTGCCTACATAGAATCCACTTATGTGACAACATATACCATGTCTGAAGACTGAAAATTGTAGTGGCTAACCATGCCAAATGTCCTTTTGATGTGGAATAAACTTAACACAGGATCACTGATAATGAATTTGCATAGTTATCAGTACAGCGGGGAAAGGTGCCCTTAGACTCGCACATTTGACTGTAAGTTGTAGGTCACCCATCTGTATCAAATTATGCAGAATATTATATCCATAAAGTAGCAGAAAGTATTCTAAGAAGTAAGCCAACACAGGAATGGAGAAAGGAGATTCTGCTGATAGGTATGACTACAATTGGTGATATAGACAATAGGCAAGAGGAGGCTGAAATTTATTGGTGAAAACTGGCAAAGGATCCAAGGTATTGGGAGCAAATAATTTAGAGAGGGAAAGATGATAGAATGGGAAGATGCCAAGGATTTATTTGGACTGCAGGTTAGAGACTGCTTTCACTATCAAGGACTGATATCAGTATAAGCAAAGACAAAGAAATAGTCCTAAACAAAAGACCAGCACTGGTAGAGTTTTTAGTAGAATCTAGAACAGAAGCTGCCATTAAAAAATGAATAATTAATACAGCATATAAAATATTGCATGATAACTATAACAATCAATCAGAGGAAGTTAGAAAGGACTGGGAAGAGAGAGACTGGATAAGCAATTAATAAAGAAACACTGGCAGAATATATATATGTCTCCCAAATATGCAACAAAATGTAGAAGATGTAGGATTTTTGCTTGAAAATGTTTACATAGATGTTTTTATACCCCGAGTAGACTCCAAAGAATTTTTCCTCAGGTAAATAGCAAATGTTAGAGATGTGACTGGGAAGAAAGAGGTAATTAGGAACATATTTTCTGGGAATGCAGTTAGTTGGCAGAATTTAAGGATTCCCTGCAGGATGCACTGTCGGAGTTGCTGGGTGGGCAGATTGGTGTGACAAGGGAGATGATTTTTCTGAGTTGTGATACAGAATCAGAGTTGCCTAGATATGATAAGGCCTTGCTGTTTCTAATTATAGTGGCTGCCAAAAAAGCAATTACTAAAAAAATGGAAATCAAAATCTAAACCAACTATATTAGAAGTAGTGGTAACAGAGATAAAACAACTGGAAGTGAGAACTTTAGAAAAAGGAAGGAGCAAACGGCATAGGAAAAAATGAGAACTGTGGGAACACTGCATACAGCGGAGGAATGAGGTTTAAAAGAGGAAAGGACTTAAATGAGCTATGTAATGTCTGACTAAAAATGATTGGGTAGATTGTAAGTGATGCATAATGTTTGCAACTGGGAGTGTGTTAGTATGGTTTGTGAAGCAAAATGCTTGCAACTAGAATTCTATCGTGGTCTGTTTTCATTTATATAAATGTTTGATTGCTTATGTCATGATGATTTAATAAAGATGTTTCTTGTTTTAAAAAAGGGGCATGAATTGAATAATTACATTTATGTAATGTTGCTTAGGTTATATGATATATAACTATATATATATATATATATATATATATATATATATATATATATGTATATATATATATATATATATAAATATAGAGTATAATGTTTGTTAATGTTAATTTATTAATACAGTTTGATTACTTTTCTATCAATGTAAATATGCCTATGTCACAACTGATAATTCAGTAAAGATGTTTCAAAATAAGAAGTATCATTTGGCCAATGCACTACCACTCTTTTTAGGAAATCCTTTTATGTAGCCAGATCGATCACCAGGGGTATACCTTTTAGATCAAAGGAAGTCATCGTCATCCTCTAGTCCTCCCTTATCAACTTGTTATACAATATGATGCCCTTTGGTATGCACTTATCTAAGCATATGAACTATCTCGACAGACCGTAGCATTTCCTTTTCATATATATATATATATATATATATATATATATATATATATATATATATATTTATATATTTATGTAAATATAATATGCATATGTATACACACACACATATGGTTTACCATTGAAAGGTTGAAAATCAACCTGCCGAACGGCCCTTTGTTTGAACCGGAATGAAGAAAATAGTCAGTCCGATCTACACCGAAGTTTGAAAATCAGCAAATCGAAAAGCAGATTTGCTGATTTTCGAACTTCAATTCAAAGACAAAACGTAATGCAGGGGGGCTGTGCCCCCCCACACCCCCTACTTTATTAGTCTAACGCTGAGGTCGCACTAAAGTGGGGAAAGAGTCCACTTCCCAATCCCCCACTATAGTGCATCTCGCACCAAAAATGCTGAATCTGCAATGAGTGAACGTTACTGTGCATTCACTCATTGCACATTTGATGCATTTTGTTTTCGGCCTTCCGAAAACTTGAAAAAGTCATTTCGGACTTTTGTATTTCATACATGTGCATTACGCACATGTAAAGGTAAACCTTTAGACATATATATATATATATATATATTATATATATATATATATATATATATATATATATATATATATATATATGTATAAAAGCAAACAAACAGGAACAGCCACCAAAGTACAGCACTACATCACAAAGTAATATGAGAAAACCAAAATCAGTGTTGTTGCAACAAGGAATTCCATAAAACAATAAAACACTGCTCTAACTCAAATAAAAACTTTAATAAAATAGTAACACTTAAACTTCCAAGAAACATATAAAACCAGCAGATAACCTCTTTCAGGTACAAGATTACCCTTCATCATATCTGTTAAACTAATCAGTGGTGTACTTGGCTATATGCTGTACAAGTTTCTATGTACATAGGCAAAACTGTGAGACAGTTTAAAGAAAGGATACCTAAGCATATCAGTGATTTCCATCTGAAAGATATTAAAAATCCCCTGGCAAAACGTGTATGAATCAAATGGACACAAGTTCTTTTTTAGAATATAACAAGTGGTATGTGAGCAACAGAGAGGTGGTGATCATAATAATAACATGGAACTTGCAGAAATGAAATGGATAGGAAGGTTCCAAGCACACAGATATCCTGGTTTAAACTCACACTTTCCATTGAAACCCACCATTAGGGGGCAGAAGCTGAAACATTAATGTTGAT
>NC_056743.1:1127627193-1127629693 GCF_019279795.1 Protopterus annectens
ACTAGCGCAAACAATAATGGAGAAAGAGGGCAGCCTTGTTTTGTGCCCTTAGTTATTTTAATAGATTTAGACAGGCAAGATCCCAGTTTTATATAAGCCAATGATTTTTCATATAATGATTTTATTAACAAAGTGAAGTTGTTTGAGAAGCCATATTCTTCTAAAACTAACCACAGATAATCCCAGTTCACTGAATCAAATGCGCTATTTATGTCTAAACTAATAACATTCATTTTGTTTTTTGTGACATTTATATAATCAATTAAGGAAAGAATTATTTTAATGTTGTCATAAGTGTTCCTATCTTTTATAAAACTTGTTTGATCCTCCTCTATCAAAAGTGGTAGTAATTGTTTTATTCGAGCAGCATGTATTGCCATAAAAATTTTATAATCTATATTAAGAAGTGAAATGGGTCTGTATGATGAACATTCACTGGGATCTTTATTTTGTTTCAGAATTGGTGATATTAATGTGTACTTACAAGAAGGAGGAATGTCTTTACCATTTTTAACTGATGTAAAGACTTTCAATAACAACAGCAAAGCCTCATTTGATAGTTATTTAAACATTTCTGGGGTGATATTATCTATACCTGGAGCTTTGTTTAATTTTAGCTTATTTACTTCAGCTTTAAGTTCTGTCATTGTTATTTGTTTATCTTTTAGTTGTACCTGCTCCTCTAATAACCTAACTTTAACATTGTTTTTGAGAAAAGCTTTCAATGCTGAATGTGTTTCTGTTTTCTCATTTTGATTATTAAGTTTATGAAAAAATAGCCTAAAAGCTTCTAGTATTCCTTCTAAATCAGATACTTTATTTTTGGTTTCTATATTATGTATTTCCTTGATTTGATTTGTTTTAATAATCTTTTCAGTCCTATTTGCTATTCTTCTTTGGTTTTTAGGGTTCATTGAATAGTAACATAGTTTAATTTTTTCTAAGTTGATCATTGTTTTGTGGTGTAGCGTCTCTGAGTATTTTTTATTAGTATCTTCTAGTTCTTTTATTAAGTTGGTGTTTCCATTTTGAATATCAAGCTTTAAATGATCTACTTTTGACTGTAATTCCATTAATTCCTTATTCCACTGTTTTTGTTTATTTTTATACCATCCCACCATTGTTCCATATAGGTATGCTTTCAATGCATCCCATATATATATTTCAGATACATCTTTTGTAAGATTGATATCTAGGAATGTTTGTGTCTCTTTAATATAAAATTCCTTAAAATCTTTGTGATTTGTTATGTAAGATGGTATCCTTGTTACTGATATCCTTCTCTTGAAACATAAGTCTTTCTCAAACGTTATGGTGTTATGGTCCGAAAATGGACATGAAATTGTCTTGACTTTATTTAATTTAGAGGTTAAATCCTTTGTTATGTATACTCTATCTCTTCTAGAGTATGTATTATGTCTATGGGAAAAATGGATAAAGAATAGTGAATCTGGGATAGCATACTCATTTATGTCAACTATATTAAAAGTTTCAACAAACTCAGATAGCAACTTTGTTAAAGGTGATCTCTTATGTGTAGTTTTAGTATTTGTGTCAGTTTCTTTTATAATGCAATTGAAATCTCCAGCTATGATTAAATTGCCTTTGGTATATTGTACAATGTAGTCTAAGTGTTGTTTGGCCACTCTAACACCTAGTCCTGGTATCCAATAAATATTCACTAATGTATATATCATTTCATTGATAGATATTGTCACTAGACAAAACATTCCTGAGTTGTCATGGAACGTGTTTATGATTTTAGGCATTAAAGTAGTGTTTTTCCACAAAATTGCTACTCCCCTTTGCTTCTGATTATAGGTGGAACTTACTAGCATTGTATAATTTTTATTGTTTATTTTATTTATGTCTTCCTGTGTAAGGTGTGTTTCCTGTAAAAATACTAGTTGCTCTTCACATAGCTTTAAATATCTATAAAGACTTCCCCTTTTGCAGCTATTATTTAAACCATTTACATTAAGAGATATACATTTTGCAATTGTATTTATATTAGCTTTGCTTTTATCCATATTCATATACTCGTAACAATGTGTAGATGTGTGTACATGAAGAGAATGACTTGTTCTTTCTTCTTCCAACAGTATTACAATAGATTATAGACACCCAATAAAAGTAAATTATAAGATCATAACTGAGAACAATACAAGATAAACAATCACCAAACCTCTCCATGAGAAAAAACATCTCATCCTTGAATGATCTAATCATTCAAGCGATCTCTCTAAGTCTGCATTTTAGCATCCATCCCTGGCCCCGCCATATGGTAGTTTTATAATGAAAAGTATCTTGTATATCTTTTAAGTACACATGTATCTGTCTTTACAGATTACTTAAATACAGTCTTTATTTTTAATATTTTATAAAACACTAAGGCAACACAACTATACATAGATTTAATACTTAACTATTTGGTTTTATTTAAATTGTAAAGGAAAATCTTTTATTTTAATATATCTTTTGTATAGCAATAATGGTTATG
>NC_056743.1:1127632193-1127727193 GCF_019279795.1 Protopterus annectens
GTTCTTGAACTATCAAAAAGAAAGCAAATTTTAACAATATTTCTGTCAGAAATCACATTGGAAATTTTCCTGTCAGTTTATCAGTCTGAAATGAGTTCCAGTAAGACAAATTCTCAAGACTCCAGCATCAAGAAAGAACTTCAGTCTCTGATAACTATACTCCAGCAACTTACTGCTAAGATGGATAAAATGGATACTAAAATTGATACCTTCATAGAAAAAACTACAAAACAAATAGACTTGTTACATATAGACCTGCAACAGAAGATCCAGATGACAGGCATAGAAGAGGCTGTGAATGACACGGAAAATAGAATCCAAGAAGAGGAAATCAACATTGAGTTTCTGCTGAAACAAAATACACATTTACAAACAAAGCTGGATGACCTGGAAAATAGATCTAGGCGCAATAACATTAAGGATTTTTGGACTGCCAGAAAATATTGAAGGTAACAATATTACTTCTTTTTTAACAACATGGCTCCCTAAAACTTTAGACTTACCAGAAGCATTCTCTTTTGGTATCGAAAGAGCACATAGATCTATAGCTAATACTAACTCTAACAAAAACTATCCTAGATCAGTTATAGTTAGATTTCTATCATCTTTTGATAAAGAGATGGTTCTTAAATCTGCTTGGGCTAAAGCTCCTGTTAAGATTAATGAGACAACTGTGCGTTTTGACCATGACTATTCTTCCTTGGTAATAGCTAAAAGAAATGTTTTTCTGCCACTAATAAGGGAGCTTAAAAAAGCACAGTTTAAAACATACCTTCTGTTTCCTGCCAAGCTAAAAATCATCCTTCCTGATGGTCCTAAAATTTTTGATGACTTAGACTCTGCTTTACTGTTTATCAAAAAAAATAAGATTTTGGATAAAATAGAGGAAATGGAATGGGCTAGTCCTTCATTAAAGAGACTGGCAACTGAAACTTCGTGGAAGACTTCAGAGAAGAAGAAGAGACTAAAGAACAAATGATTTGTTCTATGTTTTTTTTCTTTTTTCTCTCATCATTTTACTTAATTATTAATCTTTTTAAATATAGTTCCTGCATTTCCAGAAAGCCACAAATATTCTGAAAAAGATTTAATCAAAGTTATTCTCTGTGTGCAAAGAAATGTTTTGTTTCATAACCAGTCAAAATATCTGAGGAACTAATAACAAGCTATTATTCAATTTGTTTCTCTTTCTGAAAAAGAGAAGTAAGGTCAGTAATTTGATACATTTTTTTTCCTTTTTTTTCTCCTTTTCTTCTTTTCTTTGTTTAAACAATGACATTCTATTTAGATTATGTAGTGGGTAGAGGGCGGGGGGGGGGGGCAGGGAGAGAAGAGTAATGAAAATATGATAAATGGAATAATAACATATTTATTCCTTGTAAAAAGTTTATATGTTCTTCAAATGCTATTCATAATTATACTTTCTTGATTATACTGCTTATGCTTGTTTGTAAATAATCTGTCATGCTTTAACTAATAATAATTAGAACTAAATAATAGTAAATAATATGTTTTATTTTTAACTCTATTAATATAAACAGTAAGTAATATTCCATTGTATATACTTCTTATAGCTTTCTCTTACATTTTTTTATTTCTGCATTACACTCTTTTATTTTCTACTCTCTTTTTCTTTTCTTTATTCTTTCTCTTTATTTTTTTTCTCATATTAATATATAGAAATGCTTTTGATCATATAGACACAGTAAATAATAAGATTTGCATAAAAATTGAGTTGGGACAAAAATATTGAGTTTTATTACTTATTAATAAATTTGGGCTTAATTTCACTTACATAGAGGCTGTAATAACCTGTAAAATACATCGCGAAGGTTTTGTCATGTTTAGATGCATATACACTGCTAAATGAATGTTTGTCACTAGTTTTTAACAAGTTTCCCGCCAAAATGTTAAGGGAGACGATCTGGGATGTGGGCTACCTCATGAACAGTGTCCTCGAGTTGTTTTAAAAGCTTCAACTCTCAGAATTCTCACAGAGAAGCTGAAAGCAGTCAATGTGACCTTTGACCCAGATATCACACTGACACATCGCAGATTCAGGAAGAACACTCTACCAGGAAGTAGAACTGATGCAAATGCGACTATGTGAAGGAAAATGAACTCTTTAACATTTAAATGCGAGTTATTTTATATAATTACTTAAATATCTATGTTATAATTCATAAAAATATGTCAGTTATAATTATTTTAAATGATGCAGTTTCTTGTAGTAAGTAAATGTCTTATTTTAGAAGGCATAGAAAATGAAACATTTATTCAAGTGTTTTTGAAAATCTACTTGACTGCAGCATACTAATCTGTGTTAAAAACTTATGTTCCAAACATATACATTACTATAACTCATTTAATTCATCTGATTGACAAGCATAAATAACTTTATAACTCTATTCTGGAAGAAATTGTCATGTGATATATTTTAAAGCAGTAGTATAGACATACAAAATACAGATGGCTTTTTTACAATAATGCAAGTGTTTCTGAGAATTTGCATAACTATGCAGTATGATTTATAACAATTTCTATAAATATAATATTTTATTCTATTGACAATAATGAGTATGAGTAAAATGCTCCTATACAAGCAATTCAAGGTTTTTTTTGGAAGCTGTTGACTGCATTTACATGACAGAAAATAGATGCATCTTAATATATGTAATGTCTGAACCATATTAGCCAAAGTTTTGATTTAAATGAATGTTGGAACTTATTTTTACATACTTTGAATAAATTAATATGTAAATATGCCTTCCTTTTTCTTTTTTTTCTCTCTCTCTCTCTCTCTCTTTCTTTCACTCTCTCTCCCTCTTTCATGTCTTTATTTCTCTCTCTCCTCCTGGTTCCTAATATCAAGATTATTTGAATGCTATTTGAATACAAGTGTATTATATTACATAGGTGTATATAGTAGTATGAATAGTTTAAAAAAAAAAAAAAAGTTTATTTTAGTTTATATGATGCTGTTTTATCAAATGTGTAGTCTTGTCTTGCTAGATAATTGAATTGAAAGCTGTTAATTTAAGTTAAATATAACCAGTATTAAATTGATAAGGTGGTAGCTGAGGTACTGCTGCTTAGGGTAGGGGTTAACTTGAGTGGTAAATACTACTCTAAGTTGGAGTTTTTAACTCCAGGCTGGATGCAAGGTTTAATCCTTACATTATTTTCACTTGTTCATTGTTATATGTATATAGTTTTGACATCCACAATATATTTTGCACACTCATTGTCACTACAAACAAAATTGAATCCTATACAAAATCCCATAAGAGATTCAATAAATACAGCTATATTTAAAGGTACACCTAAAGGAGGAGATGTAACATTACTTATGTTGTTATTTGTTATTTTGATCATAAGATTCTTCAAATATAAGAAAGACGAATGACATATTTAAAAGGAATTTCTTTAAACATTAATGGATTGAATAATCCGTGTAAAAGGGCAAGCCTAATAAGATACATTAATTTACATAAGGCCAACTTAGTCTTCCTGCAAGAAACCCATCTCTTGAAAAAAGATATTGATAAACTAGCCACAAACAAATATACAGTATTGGTTAGTTCAGAGCACACTCAGAAAAAAGAGGAGTGGCTATTTTATGGAATAAAAGTATGCCCATTCCTAAAACCATTAAGTCTTATCAGGATGACAAAGGAATGTTTTGTATGGTTACAATACAAATTAATGGGAAGACTTACACTTTAATTAATGTATATTGGATACCTGGAATTGGTATTAATACAGTAAAACATCATCTTGATAAGATCATATCATTCTCTATAGGAGATATTATTTTAGCTGGTGACTTTAATTGTATACTACATGAAAGTGATACTACCACTATAGGAAAAAGAAGAATTACATCTAATGCAAAACATTTAAATGATTTTGCTAATTCTTATCATTTGAATGATATTAATAATCAGATAGATTCAAAATCATTACCATACACCTTTTTTCTAACAGATACAAAACTTATTCAAAAATAGATAGGGTCTTTATTTCTAACCAGATGGTAACAGATTTAATTAATTCCAAAATCATTTCATGTCCTATATCTGATCATAATTCAATTGTTTTTGAATTCATGATAAAAAATACTCATAATGTTCAGATCAAAAGGATACTAGCATACTTAACTCAACTAAAAGACTATAAAGAATATATACTTTCAGAAGTAAAACATTTTTTAGACATAAATAATACTCCTGAAGTCTCCATTGTCTATGTTTGGGATGCCTTAAAATCATATCTATATGGACAAAGTATCAGATGGTATAATAATAAAAGGAAATCTTGGGATAAGGAATTGTTAGATATTCAAAGTAAATTAGACTCTTCTAAACATAATAATAAAGAAAATATTATGGACAAGAAAGTTATTGAAGAAATAAACTAAATGAGAAATACAAAGAAATTTTAACTCATAAAGTTAAAATAACTTTAGAGAAATACAAGTTTTTGTCTTATTCAATAAGCCCCAAATATTTACATAGACTTAAAAATAAAACATAAAGGTTGAATAAACAAAACCATATCAAAGAAATCTTTTCTCCAAGGAAAAAGAAGAATGTTTCTAGTATACCAGAAATACTAGATGAATTTAGAAATCACTTTCACAAAATTAACCATAATAACATTAACATGGAACCTAAAGATAAAATAAAGGAGTTTATAACCACAAACATGAATAAAAAGCTTAATAAACAACAGATTAAACTATTGGACAAAAGTATTTCATATACAGAGGTTATTACACAAATAAATAAGCTTAAATCAAACAAAGCACCGGGTAATTATGGTATTATACCAGAGATATATAAAATCCTTTCTAAAAGTACATATTCATTAATACATAAGGTTTTTATTTTGGCCCAAACTGAGTTAATAACCCCCCCATCTTGGCAATATTCATTTATTTCACCAATTTTAAAACCTAATAAAGATCCAACTAGATGTACTTCATATCGGCCCATTTCATTACTTAATGTTGATTATAAAATGTTTATGAGTATTTTTGCTGATAGATTGAAGACAATCATCCCCGGCATTATAGATATAGATCAGACAGGCTTCATTGTAAATAGAAATACTTTTGATAATATAAGAAGAACTTTAACATTAATTGATTTTGCAAATAGGAAAAAGAAAGATTTAACACTTATTAGTCTTTATATAAGTTCAGCATTTGATTCAGTAAGCTGGGACTATCTGTTTACCTTACTGAAGTGCACAAACTTCTCAGATGCATTTGTAAATCTAATTGAGCATTTATACAAAGGAACATTGGCTTATATTAAGGTAGGAACATATGTTTCACAAAAATACCCATTTTGAAAGGTACAAAACAAGGATGTCCACTTTCTCCACTATTATTCACTTTAGTAATGGAGCCTTGGGCTAATTTGATCAGAAACAGTACTGACATAGAGGGTTTTGAAATAGATGATAATACAACATCCAAAATTCAACTTTTTGCAGATGATGTTCTAATTACATCAGCAGGATCTAATTCTTCTATGCAGTCTCTATTTGATAAAATGATGAATTTTAAAAGTATTTCTGGTTTAATATTCAATGAAGAAAAACTAAAATACTACCTATATATACACGAAAAATATTCTCATTAGTGATTTTACTAAATATGTACCCAATTCAGGTCAGATAACTTATTTAGGTATAATACTATCTAAAGATATTAAATCTATTATATATAATAATTATAATACCTGTTTTCTTAATATACAAAATATTTTTAATACCTGGAATAATATGTTTTTACTATGGAGGAGAGACTTACAATTATTAAAATGATAATATTCCCCAAGATTTTATACTTAATACAATCAATAATACTTCCACCTACAAAAATAATTATCAAGAAACTGAATACACTAATGTTAAATTTCCTATGGGCACCTAATAGACCTAGGATTGCATTAAAGAAACATACTAATAGCTGGTCTCAAGGGGTATTTCTTTTCCAGACTTTAATTTATATACTATCTCTTCTATTGTAAAAGTTATTACTTTATTAATAGATCAGTCATATGTCGCAAAATGGAAAGATTATTGGGAGCTAATTAGTATGCACTTCATGAAAATCTCCTTAACACATAAAAATATGATTGTAAATAACTCCATGTTATGGTTACTAAAGGAATTTTGTACTTCACCTATTACACCTAAACATATGGTTTGTTACCCATTAAATATTATTATTAGCTATCGTAACTTTATATTCATGCACCCTAAGTATAGGGAATGGAATTTTATTATATTCCCTATAATGTATACTCAGGGTATGCTTTTGTCATCTACTTCTGAAGGAACTCATTTAGCTATAGATAATGATCTAAAGTACTGGTATCAGTTGATATCTGATAATAAAGTTAAAAATCTAGATTTCTTAAAACAAGAATTTGATTTAAGAGAAACTTGCTGGTTAGAGGTTCAGACCTTTAGACAACATCTCATTAATAGAATAGATCTAATATCTATAACAGTTAAATAATCTATTCCAACACTGATTGATTACTTGATATTAAATTTACAACATAACGTTTCTGATAAAGGTAAACTTTCATACATACATACAATTATCAGACAAGAAACTTTTTTACAGTGTAGATACATACTGGAATTATTTCACTTCTATTAATGGGGACCCACCAAATCAACAAGATGAACAATATATATTGGAATCTGCCTATAGAACTACGTCTTCCATTGTCTGGAGACTTTATACGTGGAAATTTTTACATAGATTTTTTATACACCTTTGATGATGAATAAAATAAATAATAAAGATAATCTATGTAAGAGATGTAATGTAGAAATTAATGCTGACTGGGCTCATATGTTTTATGACTGTATAAAATTGAAAGAATACTGGAAGTCAATTAATGAATTTTTGCAGGCTCTTTTTACAGATAATTTCATTATTTCTAAATCTCTTATATTATTCAACACACCTGTACCTCAAAGTGTTAAAAAGGTTAAGCTTCCCTTGTTATAGTCTATTCTAGCAGTGGCTAGGAAAAATAATAACCAGAAATTGGATTTCAGATACACCTCCTTCGTTCAATGAATTTAAAAATGTTATGAATATAGTGTGCCATATGGAAATAAACACAATTAGGTCAAGAACAACTAGAAAAACATCTTATTATATTGTATGGGATAATTTACAAAATTTGTTTAAAAAATCCTAATTTCAATAGCATGGTATTTTAGTTTAATTAATTGATCTGATTGTAGTGGATGTCTTTGTAAATACTTTAGTTGTTTTGTTGAATGTTATAATCATATCTATTTTTAATTACTTGTATAAAATTGTTATGATATTTCTCTTGTATGTTAAAACAATAAACCTGTTTTGAAAAAAAAAAGGCACTTTTAGCATCAAAGAATAGATAATTACTTTTCAAGGCACTTTTTGACAGTTATTACTATAAGTTTTTATATATTATTATGTGTATTAAATACATCAGTTTAGATATTTCATGCAGCTTAGTGTAAATAATATAAAAAGGAATCATGCTCATTTAAACACACCACATTAATATGTCAGTGTAAATACATCATATTCTATACTAGCAGTAAAAGACAGGTAATTTATACATGAACTATCTAAACATCATTTAGAGTTAGAAAAATCATGACTGTAAGTATTTACACTGTAATAGAGAAAGATATGTTACCTTGCTTTCTTTAAGGTTGTTTCCTTTTGTTATAAAATGTCCTGCTTATCTTGTATTTATATTGTTTCAAAGACTGACACATGTGTAAAGCATGAATGCTTTCAAAGAACTTTTTTGCCTTACAGAGCAAATAGAAGACAATAATGTTTGTGTTTTTCATATGTCTTTTATCGTTTCTTCTTCTTCTTGTCAGCAGTGCTCCATTCATTTTTTCTAAGTGACACTTAACCCCAAATTGGGAGAAATCCATTTCTTCCACATTATCCAAGGTTTTATTAGCTGAAAGATAAGAAACTGTTGCTTGCAGAGTGTCAAAAGTTTTAGGACCTTCAGTAAAAATATTTTATTCTTGCAGGGAACAGCAAGTGGACTTTAAGTTGTCTTTTTTTCAATTCCTATATCAGAGGGAGACATTCTTTTCTTGCAGTTATAACTCCAGCAGAATAATCATTATCAAATCTGATTATGTTGTCTTTGTATTTAACTGGAGAAGTTGACCATGCTGTTTTTAAAATAAGTTCCTTGTCCTGTGATGAAAAAAACTTTACTATTATTGATCTCGGGTGATTTTTTGATTTGATGGTTGATGAAGTGGCTCTTAAGGATCTGTGGGCTCTTTCAATTCCATAAGAAAGAGCTTCAGGCAATTTTAAAACTTCTGGTAACCAGGTAGTAAGGAAAGTCACCATGTTATCTCCCTCTGTTTTCTCTGGTAGCCCATAGATGCGAAGGTTATTTCATCTGGACCTGTTCTCTAGATCCTCTTTTTTATTTTGTAATGAAGCATTTTGTTGTGATAAAAAATGTAGCTGAAGATCTTGTTCTGAGAGTCTGTCCTCAGTATCATTTAAGGATCTCTCTAGGTCAGCTATTTGAGACTTCTGTTGCATCATTATTTCTTGTAGTTGCTGTATTTGTTTTGTAGATCTAAATTTCACTGACAAGTCTTGTATAGCATTTAATAAAGACTGTATCTCCTTTTTCATCGTCTGGTCCTGTGTGGTATGCTTAGAAAAGCTCATTTTCAGTAGATTCAGATACCTTCCTTCTTGTTTTTGACAGGAAAAATAATGTTTAAAGCCAAATTTTTTGCACTGTAGACTTCTAGTGATATTAGTAGAAGTAATTCAGCAAAATAGGTTTGTCTACAATATCTAGTTTTTTAAAAATTCCTGTCAGAAATATCTTTTGAGCGCAGAGTTGAGAAAAGATGCTGCCAACCAGTCTACATCCTAGCCATGCCCCCAGAGAGGTTATCCTTCTAAAGAATTAACACAGATTACTGTTGAAGTTATTTCTCATAGGCGATGGTACATTTAGGGCAATTTTACATTATGGTGTTCAAGATGGACTGGGTGCCCTTAGTAAATATATCGTATCGGATATCCAAGGAGACAGTAAAATGGATAGAGTTCATTCTTTTTCTATCCCTATTTACAGTGACAATAGAAGTATGCAGGATTGCCACTGAAAATTGGAAAATTATCACTGGAAATTCAAAGTTAGTTAAGGTTTTGGTGATTAAAAAATCTCCTATCCTGAAAAATGTATTAGAATTTCATCCTAAGAGTGAATATAAATTTATTTCCCATAAGATGGGAACTTTTTTCTGTAGTTCTTGTAGACAATTTAGGTTTATTAGTAACACCAGCACAATTGAGTTTCCACATATTCATAGATTTTTGTGAGGCCAGGAGGTACTTCAGTTGTAATACTTTCGACATAGATTATGTATCAGTGTGCAGTACATGTACTGAGTTTTATGTCGGTAAAAGTATTTGTCCACTTAGAATTAGAATTAGAGAGCATGTTAAAGCTATTAAAGACAAAAACAATTTGAATGCCCTTAATAAGCATAGTATGCCTTATATTATAGGTTCATAGGTTAGTACTAGGCTATCGGCCATAGGGCCCATACGAGCCTAGCCAAACAATTCCCCGGATATTTCTTCCCACAGTATTTACTTCCCTGAACCCCTGTCTAGCAGGGCGACTGATGTGATCCCCAGGGTGAATTTCCCATCTCCCATCCAATCGTCAAGTTCCTTTTGAAGAGGGGCAAGGAGGCACTCTGACATTCACGGGCAGTCTTTTCCAGAGTATGGGGAGTCTCTGGGTCAGGAACCTATCCCTCCAGCATGTTTTGTTCATTGTGATGACAAGGTTTAGATCCCTGGAGCGTGTGGCTCTGAGGAATTGGGATTTCTTTAAGTGGAGCATGTCCATCAGCTCAGGGTTTGACATGGCCTTGTATGTTAAGCAGACATCGCCTCTGAGTAGAAGATATGCCACAGAGTATAGCTGAAGTTTTTTTCGACAGTCAGCATAGGGCATCTGCTTTAGATCTGTGATTCTTTTAGTGAGGTATTTCTGCGGCCTTTCCAGCCGTTGTAGATGTCTTGTGAGGTACATACCAAACGGGGCGTTCTACTCTATAATGGGTTTAATGAGGGATGAGTAAAGTGGGACAATGACCTTTTTTTTCTGAATGAAAAGTCCTTAGTGTTGAGGTGTGCCACATAGAAGGATTTCTTGACTGTTGTGGTGATATGGTTATTGAAGGTGAGACCACTGTCCACCTGTGTCCCTAAGTCTCTCATCACACTTTTGGTGTTTAGTGTACTGCCACTTATGTGGTAATTCATGGGTACATAGTTTTTCCCAAAGGGGATAACCATACATTTCTTGGCATTAAGCTTGAGCCAATGGCTCTGGCACCAAGCATCTGTTTCTGTAAGACCCTTATGTAGAATATCCACCTCATTTGGGGATTCAATAATGGCTCCCAGTTTGCAGTCATCTACGAATTTTGTTAGCCAAAGTCCCTTAGTGTTGGCCTGTACTTCAGAGAAGTAGATGCCAAATAAGAGCAGTCCCAGGACTGAACCCTAAGGTACTCCATTTGTCTGGAGGTGGATTTGGAGTCAGCTACTTTTACAGTCTGGGTTCTGTCAGTAAGCCAGTTGACAACCCATCGAGTGACATAGGGATTTATGCCCAGCTTAGTACGTTTATCTATGATTCCAGAGTGGGGGAGGGTTTCAAAGGCCTTGGCAAGGTCCATATAGGCTGTGTGGACTGCCTTACCCTCGTCCACAGCTCTGGAGACTGATTCGAAGAAGTCAATCAGGTTCAGGAGACAAGATCGGCCCTTCACGAATCCAAACTGGGTGGGATCCAGTGTTTGAAGGTTGCCAATGTCTTTGTATATAAGTTCCATGATAATGCATTCCATGCCCTCGCAGATCAGGCATGTCAGAATGATGGGACAGTAGTTCCCGGGATCCAAGGTGGATCCCCCCTTGTGGAGTGGTATAACTATAGCTGTGCGCCACTCGGTGGGCACGAAGCCTGAGGTGAGGCTATGATTAGGTGAGGTGCCAGTTTATTTTGTAGTTCATGTAGTACACAGCCTGGGATGTCATCTGGTCCCATGGATGCTGTATTCTTAGCTTTGGAGAGTGCAGTTTCTACCTGTGTGGCTGTGATTACCGGAATTTGGCAATCTTTTGGTATTGAGATGGGCCCTTTAGGGGGTGAGAGTGGGATGAAGTTGGCACTAAATCAATCTGCCAGGATATTGGCAAGATCCTTGGGATCAGTATATTTAATGCCATTCTGTTGTAGCTCAGAGCAGATATAAGCATTGCCATTTAGATTCTTGACATAACTATAGAATGCCTTGTGGTTGTCTTTGGAATCTTTGGCAATTTTATTTTCGTAACTAGCTTTGGAGGATTTTATGAGGGATCTCAGCTTTTTACTGAGGCTGGTAAGGGAGTTTTTTGCATCCTGGGATTTTCCTCTTTTCTGCAACAGTTTCTTCCTTCTGTTGTATAGTTTGTTTATGGCAGGGGACCACCAGATTGGCTTCCTTTTTTTTGATGGAGAGCGTCTTGGTTCTATTTGGGATGGCACGATTCATGCACGAGTGGATGTGCTCGTACAGTGCCTTAGTGTTGGATTCAGCAGTCAAACTTAAAGCTTCCCTCTGCATGGTTGCCATGAAGTTTGTCACTTCTGAAGTAGCATGAAGTTGGCTTTTGAGAAGTTTTTTACAGAGGTTGCCTTACTGGGGGGTGGGGGTGGGATGTGGATGTCAAGGGTGATTTGCTTATGGACAGACCTGACCAATGAGGGTGTGACCACTGGTGTGGAGCCTCTATCTCCCATGTTGGTAATAACCAGGTGTAGGATATTGGATCCTGTGGTGGGACAATGGATTAGTTGATCCAAGGTGTTAGAATTTATGAATTCCAAGAACCGTTAGGAAAAAGTGTTGGTACCCGAGTAGTTTTACCTGTTAGTGGCAGGGTAGTTGAAATCACTCTGTATTAGGGTGTTTGGTTGTATCTTAATATTTTCCAGTATGTATAGAAAGGTGTAGTGAGAATCTTGGGGCATGATGGGGGATCTGTAGCAAGCTACAATTTGGATTGCAGTCTTACCTAGTGTTAGTTGCACCTGGAGAATTTCAGATGCATTGTGTTGGGCAACTAGCCTGGAGGTGTGAATATCCTTGGTGAATATGGACACTCCTCCACCTTTAGTGTTTTGGTCTTGGTTTGGTGGCCGAAAAGTGTGGTAAGAGTTGTAGCCTGGTAATGCAGGGGTGCTTCCTGGAGTCTTGAACCAGGTCTCAGTTACTGCATAAATATCGATGATCTCTATTTTTAGGATTGTCTCGAGAGAGTGCATTTTGAGGTTTAGACTTCTAGCATTGAGTAGCATTACCTTCAGATTTTGCATGCTTGTATCTGTTTCCTTTGAACCTTACCTAAAAAAGGCACTATAGGGGTGGCAAGAGCTTTAGCCAGTAACCTGAATCCCAGGGGTGACAGGTGCAGACCATCTCTGGCAAAGCATTGTGGTTTGTCGATCATGTCATCCCAGGCAGACAGATACTGGATCCCCTTTGAATAACACCAGAAGCTTAGCCTGTTGTTGAAGTCAATCATTTTGTCCTTATACTATGGTATCCTTCTGGGCGAAGGCAGGATGCTACTCAGGGCTAGGGTCATACCTGCCTGGGCCACATGATCCGAAAGCTCTTCCATGTCTCTTTTCATTTAGTCCAGGGAGGTACGTCTCAAGGCATTCACTCCAACATGGACAATGACAGAGTTGTATTTGTACTTGTTGTGTAGTGACTTGAGTGCATGTGTTATGTGGCGGATCCTGGCACCCGACAGGCAGCTGACTGTAATTCTCTCCTTGCTCAGCCTGGTGAGTGGGACATCAGTGTGCCTGACTATAGAGTCACCTTTGACTAAAGTGTTGGGTATGTTGTCTTGCAGTAGGGGCTGTTGGATGGCACACTGGTGTTGTGAGCTATGTGTTACTTTGGTTGTGACTGGTGTTTGTGTTTCAGCTTCGGAGGTCCTTGTTGCTTGGGCAAGTTAATGTTAAGGGCCTCCTCATATGTGGGTTTATGTATGGGCTTTGAAGAGCTATGTGTTGCTTGAGGTGTAGTGCAGGTGTTAACCTTCTCCTATTGACTGTCTAGCACAATCTTGGCTGGAGGGAGCTCTGCTTCCAGTTTGGCTATTGTAAGTGCATCTCTCGCAGGTTGTAGTATATGGTAGTACGAGGAGAGGGTTGTCTGTGTACATGAGGCAGTTGCTGCATTGCCCCAGTATTCCCAGATTCACCAAGTGGATAGGAGAAATCACCAGAAGCTGACCCTTGGACATGTCTGTTAGGGGCTTTTTTTTGTAAAGTACAAGAGCTATTTTCCCTTACCTTTGCAAGGTACTTTGCAGTTATAGGCTGTTTAGTGCCTACGATTAATTTCTTCTTATTAACAAGGAAGAGTTGAGTGCTTGTATCAGTTTAAGGCTTCCTAGTGCTTTCCAGCAGGTTCTAAAGCAAGTGCTAGTCACAGGGGTTCAGATTTTAGTGCTACTACTGAGAAACCAGCTAGTTCTAAGGGAAAATTTGAAGAGCAGACTTTCTGGCACCTAGAATACTTTAACCGTAGCCCCGCTGTGCTGCAAGATGCGGAAAATGCACAAACACACACGTTTTTAAGCCATAAAGTTCAAAGGGATAGAGATCAGCCCAAAATGGCTGATAAAATTACAATTTCAGAGCTGGAAACCACTCCTCATGTTAGATAGGCAGTACAATGCTCACCACTCCCACTGGTAAGCAGTAGGACTTCCCTCTACCACAGCAAGGTCTGGATAGCTCTGAATGCAAAAAATAAAGTCCTGAAACCAGCAAAGCCTGGGATCTGGACTATACTAGCTAGGAAAGGCGGGAAATGAGCAAAATATATAGTATTTTTTGTTTTTTTTTTTGGGGGGGGGTTGGTTAAAACAGGCTAAACAATGCAATAATACAGTAAATAAACACAGAAAATGCTAACACATTTGAGTGAGTAGCCCTAAACAGTAAATGCAATTAAAACTCTACAAAATTAGCAATTTAAAACTTTTTGAAGGAAGCAAGGCGAGTGCACAACTGAAAAATGATTTAAGAGGCAGTAATACAGTAGAATAAGTAGCTAGTCTACATATACAGAAACATCTATATATACAGAAAAGCAGATAAAACAGACTAAAACAATTCAGATGCAGTGCAACCTAGAACACTTGACTTGTAGCAATATTAAGGCAAATACAGTTTTAATAAATGCACTAAAATATACTCTATATTTTCAAAATGTTTGAGAAGCACAGTCAGAACACAAGGAGATTCAGTCATTTATTTATTGTAAAAAAGGGAGAAAGGAGGAACCGAAAGAAAGAAACTAAGTGGGTTGGCCTTCTCAGATTTTCTCTCTGTATTAGGTAGAATGAGCTAATGACACTAGACTGGGAGGAGTGTCCCAGATAGTGGGGGCGGGCAGCTGCAAATGACAGAAAATAGCAATAAAATACAGTAAAAAGTATGCATCAGGCAGTAAAAAATCATCATCATCTTCTTTCTGCTGTTCCTGTTAGGGGTCGCCACAGTGGATCATCTGTTTCCATTTCTTCTTGTCCTCTGCATCTTGCTCTGTCACACCAACCACCTGTATGTCCTCTCTCACCACATCCATAAACCATATCTTAGGCCTTCCTCTTTTCCTGTTACCTGGTAGCTTCATCCTTAGCATCTTTTTCCCAATATACTCAGTATCCCTCCTCAGCACATGTCCAGACCAACATAATCTTGCCTCTCTGGCTTTGTCTCCAAACCTTCCAACCTGGGCTGACCCTCTAATATAGTTATTCCTAATCCTGTCCACTCTTGTCACACCCAATGCAAATCTTAACATCTTTAACCCTGCCACATCCAGCTCAAACTCCTGCCTTTTTGTCATTGCCACTGTCTGCAATCCATATAACATAGCTGGTCTCACTACCCTCTTGTAGACCTTCACTTTTACTCTTACTGGCACTCGTCTGTCACAAATCACTCCTGACATTCTTCTCCACCCACTCCATCCTGCCTGTACTCTCTTCTTCACCTCTCTTCCACATGCACCATTACTCTGAACTATCGATCCCAAGTATTTAAACTCTTCCACCTTCACCACCTCTACTCCCTGCATCCTCACCATTCCTCTATCCCCCCTCTCATTCACACACATACATTCTGTCTTAGTCCTGCTGACCTTCATTCCTCTTCTCTCTAGAGCATATCTCCATCTCTCCAGGGTCGTCTCCACCTGTTCCCTACTCTCACTACAGATCACAATGTTATCTGCAAACATCATAGTCCACGGGGACTCCTGTCAAATTGCTAAAAGCAATAACCAGTATAAATAAGCCAAAAAAACAGGATACTTATTGTTATATATCTCAGATCAGAGTTGTAGTTAATGCCTCTCCTCCACTCGGCTTAGTGTGTGTATAGAAAGGAATCCTCTCAAAGTTAGGGCTTAAGTACCAGAAGATACAACCTTAGACAATTAAAAAAAAAAGTTCAAAAGAACCAATGAGTGCTTACTCCAAGCCCTAGACCACCCACCACCACTAGCCAGCAGCCAAATAACACAATCCTGCCACAGGCTTCTGCTAATTCAAGGTGGCCTGGTCATGTGCTCAGAACAATCACTGCAAAAACAAACAGGCCCAAAGACAGCAAATATGAAGTGGGACAATACTAAAGCTAGTAGCCTACACTCTTTTAGACAGTAAACACTATAGAAATGTTTATCACAGCAGTGAGCCACAAAATAAAAGTTTTTAAACAGATAAAGGAGCAGGGAGACTCTACAGAATGCTTTTAACTGCAAACAAATCAGTTATATGATACACTCCTTGGCAGGAAATCATAACAAACAAATATGTGCTTAACAAGTACAGAAAATAGCAATAAAATACAGTAAAAAGTATGCAGCAGGCAGTAAAAAGTGCTATATATAAATTGCTACAAGCAATAACCAGTATAAATAAGCCAAAAAACAGGATACTTATTGTTATATATCTCAGGTCAGAATTGTAGTCAATGTCCCTCCTCCACTCGGCTCTGTGTGTATAGACAGAAATTCTCTGAAAGTTAGGGCTTAAATACCAGAAGATACAACTTTAGACAACTTTTGTTAAAAAAGCTCAAAAGAACCAATGAGTGCTTACCCCAAGCCCTAGACCACCCAACCTCCACTAGCCAACAGCCAATCAACACAATCCTGCCACGAAAGTAAAGAAAGGCTTCTGCTAATTCAAGATGGCCTGGTCATGTGCTCAGAACAATCACTGCAAAAACAAACAGGCCCAAAGAGAGCAAATCTGAATTGGGACAATACTAAAGCTAGTAGCCTACACTCTTTTAGACAGTAAACACTACATCACTGCAGTGAGCCACAAAATGAAAGTTTTTAAACAGATAAAGGAGCAGGGAGACTCTGCAGAATGCTTTTAACTGCAAACAAATCAGTTATATGATACACTCCTTGGCAGGAAATCAGAACAAACAAATAGGTGTTTAGCAAGTACAGAAAATAGAAATAAAATACAGTAAAAAGTATGCAGCAGGCAGTAAAAAGTGCTATATATATAAATTGATGAGTTAGGTCGATTGATCAGCACAAACTATTTTTATAGTGGTAGTATTCTTTAGGTTCTCAATCTTAAAACAAATTTTATAAGTCACAGTAACTATTAGATTTGTAATATTTTGTAAACAACTTATAATATCTCAGCAGCAACTCTACACACCGTGTCAGTAGCATTTTATTTATCTAGCTGAGAGCTTTCTTATGAGGCTAAAGAGTTCTGTCTGTATTACTTGGTTGTTGAGATATTTAGAAAAATGTGAAAATTATTTCTATATAAATTAGTGTCATAAAAGCAATAGTTAATATCCATTTACCTGTACTAGAGAGAGGTCAAATATTAATGTAGTTGAGTTTGTTATTGTGTAAACTTTAAGATGAAATTTTTTAAAACCTTGTACATGGTTTTGAAATTATTCATGCAAATATGAACGAGCAAAATTTGATGCCTAGAGACGTCAGTCGGAGTTAACTGCAGCTGCACCTGGAGGCGTCACTCAAATGTAATGAGTTCAGAAAGGAAGCTTCCCAAGCAGCCTGTTTTTTAACAGGAATTACCATAATCAGCTTATTGAACAACCTTTCACTGAAGGAAGCGAATCATGGGCCTCTTAGTTTCTGCCATTTCTAAAAATTGGGTTTGTACCGAAATCCAAATAGAGCTCTGGCTTGGACACTACCCCACACTACACCCAATCAGACCATTACCATTGACCAAACCTCTAGCTTCCCCCTTCCTGTCAGCTTGGATCTAATATTCATTCAAAACATTATTTCTAATAATTGGAATTTTGTTAGAAACAACAGGGAAGTCACAGCTATCTTAGGAGATTCTCCCACCTTCTCACACATGTAAACCAAGTCTTTGCGTGCATCTTTTGAATGTAAAGACTTTCCTTTTTTACTTAAGGACATTGCTGGCATTAATAAACCACTGGGGCACGTTTTCCTGTGGTTCTTGTGTCGCATTTGATTTTATCTACACTGGCTCATTTCATTTATTTCAGCACTGCCCAATCAAGATTAACTTTAGCAGATTTTTTGACTGCCATAGTACAAATGTATATGCTGGAATTTGCAACACGTATAACAATTTCCATGTAGGAAAGACTGGTAGGAGTCTTGCTAGCCACATTAAGGAACACTGTGTGGTGATTAGGAATAAAGACTTGAAACATGCGTTAGGCAAACATAGTTTACTTTGCCAAAATTTATTGAAGTGTAAGTTTTTTTGTGATTTAACTGGTTGATCCCTTTTATGGTGTTGCTGAAACATTACTTGAGGTATGAGAACTGAAGTGGCAGCTTCATCTTAATGCAGACTGCTTCCCTGCTTTAAATGATTTACTTGATATTAAATGTGCATTGCGCTGGCTCAGGTGACCCCTGGGTTGCTTCCGTATGTTTATTTACTGTTTACTATATTTTTACAATGCACGAACACTAGAGGCTAACCTAATTTATTGCTTTTTTATTGCAGTTTTACAATAGCTTGCTGACTACATTTTCTTTTAAATTCAGCCTTTTCCTTGTTTTTATTGAGTGGTGCATTTTGCAGTATTACTATTTGACTCTATTTAGTTACACACAGTTGTTTTACTTATTCTGAAGTTCTTAATACCAATAAAGACCAAAAGCGGTCAACACCGGATCAGCTCATTTTGTTCTACTAGGGTGAATGAAGTTTTTATTTTTATTATATATACATATATATATATATATATATATCTGTGTGTATATGTATGTATGTATGTATATATATATATATATATATATATATATATATATATATATGGGTCTATATTAGATCACCGAAATGGCAAAACGGCAAATGCCGTTTCAGTGACACATGAAAAGAGATCTACAAATTCTGCAAACGGCCCGAACATTGATTTTTTTCCCCAGGGAAAAAAAAATTGCGTGGCCCTCATGGTGTAATTACCCTTTTCCCCACTGTAGTGTGATGGAGTTGGTATATTTAGTTGGGGGTGTGGGGGGCAAAGCCCCCTAATTTGTAATGTTTGGTATGGTGTTTTGTGTGGTTGGCCTACTGATTTTTTTCCATAGGAAAAAAATCGATGTTCTGGTCATTTGTGAAAGTTTTAGATTGTTCTTTATGTGTCGTTGAAACAGCATGCGCTGTTTTGCCATTTCAGTGATCTAATATAGACCCATATACACATACATACACACACATATATATATGTGTGTATATATATATATATGTGTGTGTGTGTGTGCGTGTATATACATATATGCATACACATAATAAAAACATGTATAAGTTTACATCTGAAGTTGTTAATCTTCTTCCTATTCATCACTGATGGGTTCGGTTCTGAGCCCTCGGAACCAAGTCAGCCTAATACCAAGCTTGCGTGCACCAAAAACTCTCGAGCTAAGCTGCTACCCACAATGCCCTTTACTCAGTTACCTTAGATCTCGTTTGCCGCGCAGCCATATAGCAGTGTTTCACCGAGCTCTCCAGCTAAGTGTTAGATTTTTCAAAATTTTTATAAGTATTTGTGAATCTTTTCTGTCAGTTTGCTAATTTTTCTCTATTTTCCCACTCTGCTCTACCCACAGGTATTTCTTTCCAATACCATTGTTGGTATTTCCCTCTCTTTCTCTCTCTACACTTTCTTCTGCTTTAGTGTGTGTGTATTTTCCTGTTTTGTCAGAAAAGAAAGGGACTACGGGGTTTAAACACTGCTCTACTTGCAGTGGTAAACTCCTGAATAGTGAAACCTCCTTGTGATATATGTGCCAGCTTCAGTCAGCAGGCGCTGAATGAAAGACACAACAAGTTGATTCTTAAGAGCCTGCTTCTTTTGCCTTTTTCGGAGGCTATTTCTGCATCGGAGTTCTCATCCCCTCCTTCTGTGGACAAGAAAAGTTCTCATTCAGACCCCTCTTCACCGGCTGGTGATAGGGGCAAAAGCCATAAGCACAAGGCCCACAAGACTTCTACCAAGCACCGTATCGCCTCCTCAGTTCCAACCACCTCGGCTCTGAGTTTGGCTCCAGTGATTCATACCAAGGTCGCCTCGTCGGCACCTGTTCCGGCCCCGATGATTTTGGTGCCCATTACAACCAGTTTGCCTGTCTCTACCTCAAACCATTGTCCCCCATTTCTGCTCCGACGTCAGTTTCAACAACAGCTTTGGAGCCGCTACTGACCTCCACCCCAGCTGTGACCTTGGCTCCGATCATTCCCTTGTTGCTGGTTTCCAAACTGGAATTGTCAGTGCCGTTCTTTAATCCACCACAGACCCAGTACACCCCATCTGCAGATCTATTTGCAGGACAAACCTTCAGCCCCTTTTTGGACCGGCCTGATTCCCCCTTGGGGGCATCAGTAAGGTCCACCAGGAGCCTTTCAGAATTGGATGTAGTGCACCTTTTTGATCATCTGCTGACCGCCAGGGGAATTACAAATTTTCCTAGACCCCATCCCACTCCAGGCTTTGGATCTGTTACACCGGCAACCCCTCATACTCTTCTCCCTTGGATCTCTCGGTCCTGAGGCTCATATTTCAGACGTCTGTGAGAGGACCCCCTTCCTCTGCACCAATAACGACCATGTCTGAGGCTCCAAGACCCTTTGCTTCTCTGTTCTGTTGGAACCCACCCTTCCTCAATCTCATGCTTGGGGGGGTGGAACCTTCTGTTCCGGCTGTGTTACCAGTTCCATCTTCAGGACCGAGGGTAACTACTGCCTCAGTTTTGCTTAAGGCTACTTCCTCGAGAGCAGATTGCGTGGAGTGTGGTGTGACCCCAGTTCCAAAATTGTCTCCTTCGGTTCTGGGCTCCCATTCATCTTCAGGCGGTCCTGGAGAGGGTTGTCGCTTCGAGCAATCCTCCTACGTCAGACATCCCACCAGTTCCCTTTGAGCTGCAGCTGTCAAAGGCCCCCCCAGGTCTCTGAGAGTGCAAGGCCCAGGAAAACCCTGTTCAGGGTATTTTCCTTTCTGAGTCTTCTTCGGATGCTCCCACCGAAGAACCCCCTCGGAAACGGGCGTGTAAGAGGAAACACATGGACTCCCCAGAGGAGTCCCTCTCAGAAGATATGGACTACAATGATGGGGAAGGATCCCCACAGTCACCACCTGATGATGTCTCATTTGGAGATGTCCTGGAAATCTTGAAGCAGAGGGGTGACTGGAAGCCCTCCAATCCTTCCTCAGAGGAATCCATATTACTGCAGGCCTTCTGCTGTCGGCCCTCTGCTTCTTGGATGACCCCGCTTGCCGATGAGTTGGTCAAGCTCATCGTGCAGTGCGCACGGAAGAACCCTTACTCCATTGAGGCCATCCCCAGGAGATCAGATAAGATACTCTTCCCTCCAGAAGATCAACCCCATTGGTCGAGAGGTTTGCTAGTAGACACTATGGTGGTGGTGGCAGACATGAAAAAGGACCTTGCAGAGGAAAGTCCTGCTGTTCACCTGCCCAACAGAGAGTCCCGGGCAGTGGACAGGTTAAGGAAGTGAGTTTTTGCATCAGCGACCTTTGCTGTCAGGTCTCTGAACTTTCTGGCACATTTAACAAGGCTCCAGAGAGATCTCATCTCCGAGCTCTCTGGAACCCTCACGGGTCAAGTTTCAGATGGGGAACATGATAAAGTTGCTTCCCAACTTGCCACCCTAGAGTCAGCCTCCAATTCGTCCATGAGGTTGCTGTCCCACGCAACTGAAGGAGCGGCTAGAGCTGTGGGTGCAGGCGTAGTTATGAGACGCCACACCTGGATGCATATTTATGACCTCGCAGTCTCCTTCACGTCTTCCGTTTTAAACACCCCTATCGAACCATCAGCTTTGTTCGGTGCTAAGGTCAAGGATACATTAGACAGGTGCGAACAGGACGGGAAGACCTTGTCTGCCATGGGTCTATGTTTTTCCAAACCTCAGTGTTCCTTCTCCAGGAACCAGAGGAGTGGAAAGATGCGGCACAAGAAGTCTCAAGGTCCTTTCTGTGACGCACGTGGTGAGGACTCCCCCAGAGGCAGATGGGGTTCCAATAATGGAAGATGTCCCTTTCAGGGCAGAGGGGGTCCCTGAAATCAGGACTCCAGAAATTCTTTCTCAGGAATACTGTATCAGTGCTCCTGAAGTGCTGTCCGATTGCTTTCCTCTGGAAGCAGTCGGAGTGCATTTCTGTCTGCACCAAGCTGCCTGGCTCTCCATTACAAACGATCAGTGGATACAGAGAATAATTTCCAGTGGCTATCACATTCCCCTAATCTCTTATCCAAGACCTCCGAAATCCCTTCCTGATGTTCCACCCAGTCAAAGGGAGGAGGCAGCTTCCTGAATACGAAAGCTATGTCATAAATGAGTCATCCAACAGGTTCCCCTAGACCAGTGCGGGTCAGGGTTTTACTCAAGATTCTTTTTAGTGCCAAAGAAGACTGGGTACTGGAGGCCCAGCTAAACAAATCAGTGGTTCAGACCAAGTTCCGCATGGTCATGATTCAATCCATCCTCCCCTTTCTGCAGGAGGGGGTGTGTAGATGTGCTTGTTAGATCTCCGTGATGAGTATTACCACATCAAAATGGACAATCGCTCCAGGAGTCTCCTTCGCTTATGGCTGGGAGCCAGTCACTACCAATTCAGAGCCCTGCCATTCGGTCTCTTGACGGCTCCCAAAGTGTTCACGAAATGCTTAGCAGTGGTCACAGCGCATCTGAGACTTCAGGGATTCCAGGTGTTTCCTTATTTAGATGATTGGCTCCTCTCCACCCCCACCAAGCGCCTTCTGGTCAGGGCCCTCCGTTACACTCTAGTTCTAGCGAAGTCGCTGGACATCACCATCTACTGGGAAAAATCCAACCTTCAGCCTCACAACAATTGGAATTTATAGGGGCAATATTCAAACTCAATCAAGTCTGGTCTCTTCCCCCTCACAGGCTTCAGAGATTAAGTGCACAAGTTCAAATGATACACTGTCGAAGAAAGGTGTCTGCAAGGGAAGTTCTTCAGGCTGTGGGGTCTATGGCAGCAGCCATCCCAATTGTTCACCTAGCCAGATTACACATGAGACTACTACAATGGCTCCTTCTGTCCCTTGTGGATATCCAGTCTTCATCCCTTGAGCTCACATATTCTCATCACCAACACTTGCAAACAAGATCTCCACTGGTGGATGAGTACAGATGAAAATCTTTGGTGTCGCACCTTCCAAGCTCCCCAACACAGGGCCATGGTGACCACGGATGCTTCCCTGATAGGGGGGGCACTTCCAGAGAAAGTCAGTCCAAGGCACATGGTCCAGCATAGAGGTCAACTTGCATAGCAATGTCCTAGAGTTAAGAGTGGTGCTATTGGCGATGCAAGCATTCCACCCGCTCCTTCCATCCAGAACAATTGCTATCCAGTCGGACAACATGTCCATTTTCTGGTACATAAACAAACAGGGAGGGACCAAATCCTACACCCTATGTCGTGAAGTCATGAGAATCTGGCATTGGGCGATAGCATCCAACCGCTTTCTGATCGCAATGCATATCCCAGGGAGCTCCAATGTAATTACAAACAGGCTAAGCAGATGCATTCTCCGTCCTCATGAGTGGTCTCTCAATTTGAGTGTGATGGCAGAAATCTTCAGCCGTTGGGGCCAACCATGCTGTGATTTTTCGCCTCCCCCTCAAACACAAAATGCAGCAGCTACTTTGCCCTCTTTCTCCTTTACAGGGAGTCACAGAGAGATGCTTTGATTCACGATTGGCCTGCTTTTTCTAAGGAAAGCTATTCGGTTGAGAAGCAAAGTGATCCTCATTGCCCCATTCTGGCCTCGTCAAGTGTGGTTTCCCTTCCTCCAACCTCATCTGTTACAACCTCCTTGGATCCTAGACACTTGTCAGGACCTCATATCTCACCCTCAAGGGCATACTCCACCGAATCTATCCACTCTCAAGCTGACGGCGTGGTTCCTCCCCTTCTGTTAGTTGCCAGGTAGGAAACCTTCTCCTCATCTGTCCATGATATTATCCTGGTCTCCCATAAACCATCCACCAGAAAACTTTACAGGGACAAATGGAAAAGATTCTTTATCTGGTCACATAATCGGAAGCTAGATCCCTTCTCAGCTCCTGTAGCTACTACTATTCATTATCTTGCTGAGTTGTTCGACAGTGGTGCATCAGCTTCCACCATTCAAGTCCATTTAGCAGCTATTTCCAACTTCCATAATGGTTTAGATGGAGTCCCACTTATTTCCTCTCGACTTTGCAAGACCTTCCTCAAGGGAATTTTCCACAGCAGACCTCCCATCAGGTAACCAGTGGAGGCATGAAATCTCTCCAAGGGTTCTTCAGTCTCTCTCTCTCTCTCTACCCCCCTTTTGAGCCTGTTGCGACATGTGATCTAAAATTTCTGTCATGGAAATCCTTATTTCTGGTGGCGGTCACTTCAGCCAGATGAATATCTGAGTTGCAAGCCTTATATATCAAGAGTCCTTATCTGATCTTACATACGGACAGAGTATCACTTCGTACTAACCCATCCATTCTCCCCAAAGTGGTTTCCAACTTTTCTATAAACCAGTTCATTGAGCTCCCTGTATTTTTTCCAAATTATTCAAACAAGGGAGAATGATGCCTACATTCATTGGATGTTCATAGACAATTATGTTTCTCCTTGGACAGAACTAAATCCTTTCGCAAGTCGGACCAACTTTTCATTTCCTTTTCTGACCCTAGAATGGGATTGCAGTATCTAAAGTTCCTTTGTCAAAATGGCTCAGAGATTGCATTAGCTTCTCATATTCGCATACAAATGAATCTAAACTTGGTCAAATCAAAGCTCACTCAACTAGGGCTATTGCAGCATCAGTTGCCTTCCACTCTAGGGCCTCCATGGATGACATCTGTGCAGCAGCCATTTGGGCTAAACCCCATACGTTCATCAAGCATTACAAATTGGATCTGATCTCCAGGGGAAGAGCGGCCTTTGGCTCAATGGTTCTCAGGAATGTTCTTCCATAAGGGCCACCCAGGTTCTCCAAGTAGCTTGGGATTCTGTCCCATCAGTGATGAATAGGAAGAAGATTAACAACTTCAGATAAAGAAGTTATGTCTTACCATAACATTCCATCTGAGTTGTTGACCTTCTTCCAGTCATCACACCCTCCCACCATCCCCTGCCAAAGGCTCCTGGCAGATCTTCTGGGTCTTTGTGGTGTTTCAGGGTTTCTGCACAGAGATGACCTCTGACTTTCTGTTTTTCTCCTATATCATATGTTGCATGCAGACTTTATCTGAGGTAACTGAGTGAAGGGCATTGTGGGTAGCTGCCTATCTCAAGAGTTTTTGGTGCACGCAAGCTTGGTATTAGGTTGACTAGGTTCCGAGGGCTCCGAACCGAACCCATCAGTGATGAATGGAAGAAGATCAACAACTCAGATGGAACGTTATAGTAAGACATAACTTCTTTTTTCAAACTACAGAAACACACTTCTTCAAGTACCGTAACATCAAGTGTATGGTTTCAAACTTTTGTTAAATCAAAAGTAAAATTAGCAAATGCGTTATAGCGATATCAGAATGGCAAATATAATTCAACTGTCATTTTTTCCAAAACATCGCATACCACAAATCGGCTTTAAGATGTTTCGAAATTTTGGCATAAAAACCTTTTTATTTTTGACATTTTATTTTAACGGATGATTAAACAATGTGCATTTCTGGATTTTGATAGTAATATATATATATATATATATATATATATATATATATATATATATAGATATGTGTGTGTGTGTGTGTATGTATATGTGTGTATCTATATCTATATATATATATATATATATATATATATATATATATATATATATATATATATATATATATGGATCTCTGATCAGTTGATTGAGTTTTCAGAAACTCGAAATTCATATCTGTGAGAGGATATGATAAAAATCTGAAAACTCAAAGCTTTTTAATGGAGAGGACAGTGAGGATTGGGAAATATACGATGTATTGTGATCTCAGAGTTGGCATATATAATTTGCAGTTGGTGTGACCACCGCAGGGGGGGCTTGCCCCCTCCCCCGCAAACATGTAAAAAAAGAGTTTTGTGGGGTTTTTTTTAATAATGTTCATATTGTCTCACGATATGAATTTCGAGTTTCTGAAAACTTGATCAAGTGACATAGATCCATATATATATATATATATATATATATATATATATATGTGTGTATATATATATATATATATATATATATATATATATATATATATATCCAGTCTAAATTTTTTTAATTTAAATTTTATATAAATTCAGAGGAATAGAATTTATATAAATTCTTTGACTTTTTTTCTTTTTCCAAATGAATGAAGACCTGTGGAGTACCCCTGGCAGTGCACATGCTGACTCATCCTTGTTATCCCATTAGAGTCTACTGGCCCACTTATCCAGTCTCCCTCCTACCTGAAAACCAGCTTCATCCAACTACAGTCTCTCACTGGAACTCACTGCATAACAGAACCGAAGTATGCATGCATGCTCAACATTTTCTAACGCAATTTTATTATACCTAATGTGTACAACAGATTCTCGTGATTTCTCTATCCTTATTGTACACACTGCCAACCATTTGTCTCCCATCTCACTTTTCAGCCCCCCATTCTAATTCCTGTTACCTTGACAAACTTATCTGCTTCTTCTGCTTCACCTGCAACTCCATTCTGTACCCTCTCTTCTCCCTCTCTGTATAAAAGCAACAAGCAGCTCTTTCTCTTTTCAGATCCCTGTCTTTTTCTCTCTATAGTCCCTACACGTTTGCTGTGTCACTCAACTCCTTTCAAAGTCTTACCCCCACCCCTCTACTCTCCTACATCTGCCTTGCTTCTCCTGCTCCTTCTCTTCTGCTCATTATTTCTAGCCTGATCCCTCTGTGGACTGAATTTCTTCCTCATACTCTACCAGAGTTTCAGTACCTATCCTTTACTGCCTTATCTTCTGTTGCAATGTTTTGTCTCTGCACTGATTGTTTTCTGGCATGATACAGCCACGACATCTGTAATGAACTATTGTAATTACAGAAATGCCATGCTCAAATTACTGTTGGTTACTAAAAGTTACAAGAAAGTTTTGAAAGATACTGTTAGAAACAGTTTTAAGCTAGATGATCTTCTGTTGTTAGATTTGTTGCATCAGGGTTACATGAATTAGCTATTATTCGATTTTCTGCCTGTAGGACCACCACAACTTGGTAGGATATTCTGTATACTCAAAATTCATAAAAACAAGGAGAAACCTCCTCTCAGACCTATTGTATCAGCTTCTAACAGCAAAACTGTTATGATTGCTTTTTATTTGGACAGTATACTGAATCCTATAGTGCAAACAAGTCCTTTTTAATTAAAGGACTCTTGGTTGTTCCTCGACCAACTGAAGAAGTATGTGTTTGTGGATAATGAGTAAATTGTTGGTACTATTGATTTTATCTCATTTTACACAGCAATTGATCAGGAAAACAGGGTTGAATTTGTTTGACTATTTTTAAGCAACTATTCTGATTTGAATGGTGTTGAGATTAGCACAGTTTGTTCACTGATATTGCTCTAAGCAACAATTATTTCTATTTCAAAGGAGGCATTTTCCAGCAAGTAGATGGGATTGCAGTGGGAGACAAAGATAGCGTTTGCCAACCTGGTCATCATATGTTGGTAGTATCAACTGGAAAATATTGTGCTCAGTGGTAAAGGCAAATGTATTAATTTTTTGGACATCTCTCTCTCTCTCTCTCTCTCTCTCTCTATATATATATATATATATATATATATATATATATATGGGTCTACTTCATTTGATCGAAAGACCATTTGACTGAAACCCATTTGATCGAAAAGCAGTATTCAAGGCATGAAACTAAGATTTGTCCCCCTCCCCAATGTTGTGCAACCTTGGAGTTGGTATATATAATTTGGGGGGGTACCCCCCACATGGGGAGGTGTGAGGGGGCAAAACCCCCCACCTAGTTTCCTTTTAAAAGAAGAAAATAAAACAAAAAGTACAGATTTTAAACAAAAATAAGTGGGGGGGGGCTGCACTGCCCACACCCCCCAACTATATATACCAACTCCTGGGTTGCACGACATTGGGGAGGAGGACAAATCCCTGTTATTTGCCTTAAATACTGGTTTTCGATCAAATGAGTTTCAGTCAAATGGTCTTTTGATCAAATAAAGTAGACCCATATATATATATATATATATATATATATATATATATATATATATATATATATGTATATATATATGTATGGAAGCACTTTACTATCTCAAAATACTGACATTTCGAATTTCAGTATATCGAGACAAAAATGCTGAAAGTGGAGTTGAGCGAAACTGCACTTAATTGAATTGAAATGTCAAATCCGCAGTTGTGGTGGTGCGCTATGTGGGATTTACTGTGTCTGTAAGGTGCATTGTGCTGTGGGATATGGTTTGCATGCCATTGTGTGGATATATCTGGAGATTTGGGTAAGTGCTGTTTTTTTAAGGGTTTTGGGTAGGGATCTGAGTGTAATGTGAGTGTGTTAAGAAGTTTTGTGTGTAGATTAGGGTAGGCAGGTAAGGGTGTGAATGTATAAGTGTTGAGAGTGATGGTGTTTGTACGTATATGATGTGTGCTTGTTGAAGGGGAATATAGAGTATGCAGTGGTAGGTTTAGTGTCTTTATCTTTTTAGTGTGACCTTTGAGTTAGTATATATAAGTAGTGAGGGTGAAGGGGGGCTTGCCCCCCTGCTTATATGTAGGGTAGGTGTGTGTATTTATGTTGTTGTGTTTGTGTTTTGCTGGTTTGTTGTAGCGTGGGGAGGAAGGTGTATGTATGTTTGTTTGTGTGGTGGCGGGTGTATTTAAAAGTCGCGATTTTTAATTTCTGGCTTTTGGGGTTTTGATATTGTGAATGTTTGACTTTATAGACTCAGGATACTGAAATTCGAGATTTCAATATTTCAAGATTATAAAGTGAATCCCTATATATATATATATATATATATATATATATATATATATATATATATATGTGTGGGTATATGTCAGAAGATCAGAAGTTCAGAATATCAAAAACTCAGAATACTGAAAATATTTTTAATATAGGCATAAGCCTCCGTGCATCCTTTATTTTGGTTGGTATATGTACCAACTCCAAGATCACACAACACTGAGAAAAGGCAAATTCCATTTTTAATATTTTGAGTTTTAACTGTTTTGATTTTCAGTGTTCTGAGCTTTTGATCTTTTGAAGAGGATTCAAATATACATACATATATATATATATATATATATATATATATATATATATATCTATATATATATATATATATATATATAATACTTATATGTGTATATATATATATATATATATATATATATATATATATATATATATATATATATATATATATAAATATTATATATATATATATATATATAATATTTATATATACATACATATGTGTGTGCGTGTATATATATATATATATATATATATATATATATATATATATATATATATATATATATATATATATATATATACACACACACACACACACACACACACACACACACACACACACATATACAAATATATATGTCTTTGTGTGTGCATATATGTGTGTGTGTGTGTGTGTGTGTATATATATATATATATATATATATATATATATATATATATATATATGTATATATATATATATATATATATATATATATATATGTGTATATATGTATGCATGTATATATACATATACATACATGTACATACACATACATATATTACACTTTAAAACTGCCAAAACAAGAAAACTCACTGTATAAAATCCAAAACTTCAGGAACCCAAAGAAAGAATGACAAAGTTGAACAAGTAAAATTTTTAGCCCTTTCATTTAGTTTAATTCATGAACTTCTTCAGAAACAATTAATATACAAAACATGCACTCAATGTAAAGTATGAAACAAAAATAAAATCAAAAAGTTAATTTAAAATTAGTGACATCACTTCCTAATATCACCTCAATGCACATTTGATGTTTAAATTGTCGTTGAGGCCTAGAAGGATATCAGAATTGAAAAATAACTGCCACCTGAGCTCACGTACTTGTAAAAATGTATCACTATTACCTACAAAACTTAATTACATGTTCTAATATTAAAAATGTAAAGCCTTTAAATCCTACACAGCTAAAGCTATGATTTGCCAAAGTGTTTTTCATACCACAGTTCTTGATCACTGAAGCGTGTTCTTGATACAATCAGACAACTTCCTTGTGGTCTTTTTAACATAAAAGTGCTAACAATGATCATAAATACCCAAATAAACCATGTTAGAAGTATTACAATTAAAATAATCAGTTACTTATACAGTGTAGTTATGTCTGAAAGTAAAACTGGTACATTGGAAAATATATTTGCATGCTACAAAATTGCCACATTTGAACATGCCTTTCCTAAAATTACTTATAGCCCCAGCTCGATGAAGTGAAAAATGTTTAGTATCATGATGTTCAAATAATGTTTTCAGACACTTTGCCCTAATTTTTGATCAAGAAAAACAATCTCCAAGTACTTGAGACATGTCACTATTACCTTGAATAATACACCATTTCTTCTGTAGAATACTTCTGACTGGGTACATGTCTAAACTGATGGGCAAAGGAAAACGAGGTCTTAAATATGAGCTGTTACAGGTAGACTTATTACTAAAAAAAGCTTTTCTATCTACGGGAGGAAACCTAGTATGTCTTTGCTTACTAATTTCAAGTACCAACTTATTAACTAATCCTTCTAGATAATTTCTTTGTAGAAACACATTTTTCAAAAAAAGTACCATCTTGAACAAAAACTCTGTCCACTAATACTGCACTTATAATCCTTCATTGCACAACACCATAAATATTTAAGTAAAAGTATGTGATCGTGACATTAGAATTTTGTTATCCCAAAAGTGTTGCTCCAAATGGTGGAATTTATCCAAGTTAGAACTCGTAACCCTTAACAATTTGAGAAACAATAATCAGTTAAGAATAATGAAAGCCCGACAAGGGCACTGGAGTTGTTACAATGAAACAAGATGTTTATCAGACTAAGATCGAATTATATTTAGAAGATCAGGTTTTTTAAGCAGATTATACCTTTGTATGAAGTTTGTAAACAATTTGCTACCATTGGCAGTGTATTATTTAAGCTGTTACATAGTAATAGAATTACTTTGGATAAATGCCATGTTTGTTAGTGGAAAAAACAAGTTTGGGGAAACTTTTTGGTATCCCTAAGATGCATAAAAATCAAATGGATCCAGCATTCCGACATATTGTTTCTTGTTGAATCAATAAAACTGAGAATATTTCTCACTACATCAACTTAATATTAAACCCTCTTGTCCAGTCTACCATTTTTTTTGAGGAATCTTGGATTTTTTATACAAACATTTTACATATCGGGTATTAATGTCTGACAACTTCATGGTGACTTTAGATAGTGAATCCCTTTATACTAGTATACTTCATTGTGAAGTACTAGAGCTCACCAGCCAATTTCTTTCTAAATATACCTTTATGGATAGACAAAAGATAGACACTTTATGCAATCTTATTGATATTATTTTGGATAATGACTTTTTTATTTTAGTGAGAAAATTTATCATCAGCAAAGGAGCATAGCTATGGGGTCAGAAAAGGCCCTCCCTATGTCAACATTGTTCTAAGTACATGGGAAGTTGAAAGTTTAGTCAAAATGAAAGGATTTGAGAAACTAGAGAATATAAAAGATACATAGATGACATCTTTTTTTTTTTTTTGGCATGGCACCAGGGAGGAATTTAACTCGTTTTTGCAAGCACTATCAGATAGTATCTTTTTTTGTAAATTTTCTCTTTTAATATTGGTATTAGAGTACAGTTTTTAGATGTTGAAATTTTCCTTGACAAAGACGGATTATTGTTTCATTCTAATATTTTACTTAAAAAGACTTTTAGGAATAACTTTTTAGAGTAATCCATTCAGAATCCATACTTTATGAAGGTTAATGTGGTGAAAGGACAACTCATTTATCTTTCTAGAGTCATCAGTGAAGATTCAGTGTTCAACAAAGAAATGTAGGTTTGATAAGAAATTTGTTTTAGATAGGAATTATCCTGAACATCTATTGGATAGATTGGTATTAGTGAGCAAAGACAAATGAGGTTTCAGCCTATACTTGGAACAGGTTTCAAGGAGACCAGATATATGTCTACCTGCTAGAACATTTCGTTGTTAGATGGTGGCCAACTGGATACTTACCATATGAAATGTTTTGGCATTGTAATCATTCGTTAAATTCAGGATCTGAAGCAGTTAACTTCATTTGCTTAGCAACCTGTGGGTATCGGATCCGATTTGGATCTGAGCCAGCAGCTTTCCAAGCTAAAAGATCTGAGCTCCAAGCTCCTCCCCCTACCCATAATGCCCTGCCATCTCCCTCTAACCCTCAGATCTCATTTGCCGCGGCTTCCATAAGCTTCTCTGAATGAGCTCCGAGCATAGTACTGTGAGTGTAGCATTTAAATCTTGAATTTCTGTCAGATTTTTTCTAACTTTGTGTGCGTGAACTTCCTCTTATCTTTCTAACCTTTTTTGTGTAGTTCTTTTAACTTTTTGGTTAAGTTAGATTTATTCCTCCCCCCCCCCCATGCATGTGTGAAGGTGTGTGCTTGTGGGTCTACTTTTCTTTTTTCCTCTTCTATAATGGCTGAAGGCCCTAAAGCCATTTTCTCTAAATATACCGAGTGTGGCCATAAGCTGTCCACAGCGGATGGCCACAGTCAGTGTGTCCTGTGCCTAGGGGTTGATCACCTCTCCTTGAGCTGCACTATTTGTGCAGCCTTCAACCCCAGGGCTTTGAAAGATAGGAGGTCGAAGCTTATTCTGGTGGGCATTTTGCCCCCGGACTCTGCTTCATCCTCCTCAGTGGCGCCAGCCGTGGATGCGGCTGCCCCACCTGCCGCTCCTGATCCCCTGGCCGGGACTCAACCTCCCTCGCTGGCCCAGGAGGAAAGGGACGGCAGAAAGAAGGATAAAAAGGATAGGGAGAGAGAGAGAGCAAGAAAGGCATCGCAGTCACAAGAGGCGGTCTGACTCGACCCTTTCGGCACCGCCATCTAAGTAGCTTGCCTGTCCCCTTAAGGTCTTCGAGCCTTCCCCCTCCCTGCTCCATTCTCCATGTTTCTCCCCAGAGCCAGAGGAGGAGACCCGGTCACCCTCTATGTCATCCAGGCGGTCTTCCCAGCTGGCTTCAGTGGCCTCATCTAGATCCACCAGAAGTTTATTGGACGCAGATATAGACCGGATGATGCGTCAATTTCTCCAGGCCCAGATGCAGATGGGAGTGCTCTTACCTTTTTTCGCCCCCATTGCTCCTTCTCCAACCTGCTTTCAGGGTTTGGAGCTGTTGGATCCAACTAGCTTCGGAGCTGGGATAGGGTCGGCACCGACAGTGTTTCCTACTTCGGCTCCGACTGTACCCTCGAGTCTGTCGGATCCATTTTTGGATCCGAGCTCTCGGGGCCGTGAGCTGAGTGTCAGATCCGGAGGGGTCAGCGGGCCTTCGGCTCCATTAAGGTCAGTGCACACTACCCTTTCAGATCCAGTCGGGTCACCTTCGGCGCCGATCCGCACGTCGGATCCGAAGGAACTGCTTTCGGATCCAAGGGAAAGCAGTTCCCCCTCAGCATTCAACGTCGTGGAGAGGGTCCTTTTGAGGGATTCAAGGCCACAGGCTCTTGCTACGGATCCACCCACCATTCCCACTCAGATGGGCCTTTCTTCCATCATCCGGCCCCAGGGACAGCCTGCGCCTCTACGTCCCAGATTGTTCCTGTAGAGGAACAGGACATTGTTTGTGAGGCCTATTCGGACATCCCCCTGAGGAGGTCCCTCACAAACTGAAGTGCAAGAGGAGGCACTTGGACTCACCCGAGTCCCTCACGGAGGACACAGACTTAGAGGAAGGGGAAGGTTCCCCAAGGTCACCCCCCGAAGATGTCTCCTTTGGACATATTATGGAAATGTTACGCATTAGAGGGGGGTGGTCTGCCCAAAAACCTTCCTCGGATGAGTCTGTGTTTCTGGAGGCATTTGATGCAGGCCCATCTACCTCTTGGGTGTCCCTTCCCACCGACCTCCTGGTAGACCTCATAACTACCAGGGCATGGAAGGAGCCGGACACTGTTGAGCCAATAACCAAGAGACCGGGCAGGATCCTCAGCCCTCCCACGGACAGGACAGTTTGGAGCAAGGGTGCCCCAGTGGATGCCATGGTGCTGGCGGCCGCCACTAAAAAGGAATTAGCACAGGAGGGTTCCTCGGTGCATCCTCCAGAGAAGGAGTCTCAGATGATGGACCGTTTGGGAAAGCGGATGTTCTCTTCAGCGACATTCTCTGTAAGGTCACTGAATTATATGACATATGTGATTCGGCTCCAGTGGGACCTGATTAAAGTGCGCGCTGGGTCACCCCCAGAGTCCATGTCGGCCGAGGACAAGCGGACCTTCTCGGCTTGAATGGCCACTCTCAAGTCAATCACCAACACATCTATGCAGCTCCTCTCCCATGCTATGGAGGGAGCGGCTAGAGCTAGCGGAATGGGCGTCATTTTACGTAGACAGGCCTGGCTCCATCTCTCTGATTTTATGGAACCCTTCAAGGTGTCCTTCGCGAACGCCCCTTTTGACGGTTCTACGCTCTTCTGCAAAACCATCCAAGATGCGCACCTCCAGAAAGATGGGAAGACGTCTGCTGTCAGGATCCACTTCTCGGCTCCTCAGAGGTCCTTCTCCAGGAACCAAAGAGGACAAAAGAAGATGTGGTTCCGGAAAGCTCAACAATCCCGTTTCACTCCAGATCCCTCGTCCTTCAGAGGCAGAGGAGGACAGGTTGGAAGCTGCCGTTTCACTCCAGATCCCTCGTCCTTCAGAGGCAGAGGAGGACAGGTTGGAAGCTGGCCCAGAGGCAGAGGGGGTCCAAAGAATTTTGGGTTGAGGGGACCTTTTTCGGATCGACCCTCGCAGCAGCCCTGAGGGATTGCCCGACTGCTCCTCTCTGGAGGCAGTCGGGGGGCGCTTCTCGGAATACCTAGCGAAATGGGAGTCCATTACGACAGATCGCTGGGTGCTCCGAATCATATCCAGAGGCTATTTAATCCCTTTCCTATCTCACCCTCCCCGATCAACAAGACTCCCCGATGTTCCACCCAATCAGAGGGAGGCAGCAGCATCAGAAATTCGAGGGCTGCTAAGAAAAAGAGCTATCCAGCGCGTCCCCCCCAAACAATCTGGATCAGGCTTTTACTCCAGGTTCTTTTTGGTGCCAAAAAAAGACAGGGGACTCATGACCCATTCTCAACCTGTCCACACTGAACCTGTCAGTCGCCAAAGAAAAATTCCGGATGGTCACTATTCAATCCGTTCTCCCACTTTTGCAGGAGAATGACTGGATGTGCTCAATAGACCTCAAGGCTGCGTACTACCACATTCTGATGGACAGACAATCCAGAAGGTTCCTCCGCTTTCGGCTGGGAGCCAGCCATTATCAGTTCAGGGTCCTACCCTTCAGTCTCACCACAGCCCCCAGGGTATTCACCAAGGTCATGGCAGTTGTAGGGGCCCACCTGAGGCTTCAGGGAATACAGGTCTTTCCATACCTGGACGACTGGCTCCTAACCGCCCCCACCAGGCATCAGCTCTGCTCAGGCAGGGACTACTTCTTACACCTAGCCCGCCACCTAGGGATCACGATAAACCACCAGAAATCCTCCCTTCAACCTACTAAAATTTTGGAATTCATAGGGGCCAGGATAGACACTACTCAATTCAGAGTCTTTCTGACAGCGGACAGACTTCGCAGTCTAAGCCTTCACATTCTAGACCTCTTACAATCGTCAGCTCCCCCAGCGGAACTAGTCCTGTGGGCCATGGGATCCATGTCAGCGGCCATCAATCTGTCGCCCTTCACTCGCCTGAAGATTTGAATCCTTCAATGGACATTACAAGTTCAATGGTCCATTCTTTTCCACCCCCTGTCTACACCTATTCCCCTCAGCAGGATTTGCAGGGAGTCGCTTCTTTGGTGGCTCCGCTCCAGAGATCTTTGAGAAGGCCGCCCCTTTGTTATACCCCCTCTCCAAGTCACGGTGACCACGGATGCATCTCTCCTTGGGTGGGGGGGCATTGCATGGGCAGATCCATCCAAGGCACGTGGACTTTCACAAAGAACTCACTGCATATCATTGTCCTGGAGATGAGGGCGGTGCTTCTAGCATTGCAGGCTCTCCATCCCCTTATCCCTCTAGGAACTATTGCACTTCAAACAGACAACATGTCGGTAGTCTGGTACATAAACATACAGGGGAGAACCAGATCCTATCCACTTTGCAGGGAGGCAATGAGAGTATGAGAATGGGCGATATCCACCAACCACTTTCTCATAGCAATGCAAATCCTGGGTTGGTCAAACATCTTGGCAGACAGGTTGAGTCGAACGATCCTCTCACCTTATGAGTGGTCTCTGAACCTAGCAGTAGCGAAACAAATCTTCCTCCAATGGGGTCAACCTTGCTGAGATCTCTTCACCTTGCCTTCGAACACAAAGTGCAGCGAGTTCTTCGCTCTGATTCCCCCACCAGGGGAAGCCCCCAGAGATGCTCTAGTTTATGCTTGGCCATCCAGCCTTCTGTATGCTTATCCTCCTCTTCCATTGATGATAAAATTCTTGCAGAAAGCTCGTTGGTTGGGGAGCAGAGTTATCCTCATAGCCCCATTCTGGCCTCTTCAAACCTGGTTCCCTTACCTGCAGTCTCATCTAGTACATCTTTCCTGGATTTTAGATCCCAATCCAGATCTGATCTCTCATCCTTTAGGATTGAAGACCCCCGACCTGGACTACCTCAAGCTCTCAGCTTGGTTGATCCAGTTCCATTAATGGCTAGGACTCCCAGTATATCTTCCTCTGTTAAGGCCATCCTGGTGGCCGCCCATAAACCATCTACCAGGGAAATCTACAAGAGTAAATGGAAACGTTTCTCTGTCTGGGCGGAGCACAGGAACTTAGACCCCTTCACGGCTCCTATCCCAGCAGTTCTAGACTTTCTTTCGCATACCTTTGATCAAGGAGCTAGTGCTTCAACTATTAAAGTTCAGTTGGCAGCTATTTCCCACTACCACGTTGTTCTCTAGCATCATCCAAGATATGCAAAACATTCATGAAAGGAACCTTTTTGTTAAGACCCCCTATTAAAGATGCAGTGCCTCCATGGGATCTTACCCTAGTTCTTCAAGCTCTGACTGGGCTTCCTTTTGAACCTGCAGCTTCAGTCGACTTAAAATATGTATCCTGGAAGACAGCCTTCCTGATTGCCATTACGTCTGCTAGAAGGATATTGGAGCTTCATGCTCTTTGCAGTAAACCACCATACATCATCTTTCATAAAGACAGGGTCTCCCTCAGGACTAATCCCTCTTTTCTGCCCAAAGTGGCTTCAGAAGCCAACATCAAGCAGTCCATCAATCTACCTGTCTTTTTTCCAAATTTCCAAAACAAAGGAGAATACAGACTTCATTGTCTGGATGTTCACAGCTTTTACTTAAGAACAGCAGACCTTCGAAAATCTGATCAACTTCTTGTTTCCTTTGCAAAATCCTGTCTGGGGAAGCCAGTCACTAAAGTAACCTTAGCTAGATGGATTTCCCAGTGCATTCTCCTAGCATACAAAAGTTCTGGTCGTCCTGAGCCCCTGAGAGTGCGAGCCCATTCTACCCGATCTATGGCAGGTTTCTTTGGATGACATTTGCTCAGCAGCTACTTGGGCTTCCTCTCATACCTTTATTACACACTATAAATTGGATTTAATATCCAGAGGATGTGCATCATTTGACTCCGCAGTGCTCTGGAATATCCTTCCATAAGAGCCTCCCAAGTTGCTGGTAGCTGGGGACTCTGTCCCACAGGTTGCTAAGCAAATGAAGTTAACTACTTCAGATAAAGAAGTTATGTACTCACCATAACGTTCCATCTGAGTAGGTAACTTCATTTGTCTGCAACCGACCCTCCCTCCATCCTCCAGACCCTTAGTTCATTATCAAAGGATCAGGATATGTCTTCATTCAATTGACATCACTGAAACGTATTGTAACCCTTTCTAGGTTATAGAATTTCTTATTGCCTTTTTTCTGGCAAACTTGATCTGAGGGTTAAAGGGAGATGGCAGGGCATTATGGGTAGGGGTGGAGCTTGGAGCTTGGATCTTTTAGCTTGGAAAGCTGCCGGCTCGGATCCGATACCCACAGGTTGCAGACAAATGAAGTTACCTACTCAGATGGAACGTTATGGTGAGTACATAACTTCTTTTTTCGGCAATATTGATGATGGTATCATTAGAGGGTGACATCGGCTTTTCAAATTTTTTAGGCTTTTTTTTTTTTTTTTTTTACTATTGGCTGGTTATTTTTATATTAAGTGGCACATATTTCACAGTTTTCCCCTTCCTGTTAGTTATTAAATATATATCAGATCAGGAACATTTTGATAAAAAAATTGGTGCATCATACAGGGTAATCATGAATTATTTCAATTGTTAGTTGACGGTCCTACTTTTTGTTATAAAACGACCAAGACTTTTAAAATCAATTTTTGAACATTATGATAATTCACTATACCATTCATTTGGGTCTTAATTTTTTTTTTAAAGTATGTTTAAATACAACAGCTGTTTAGTATGTAAATATATTTATTAATTTACTAGTTTTACTTTTAATCATTGCAGCTACACAGTTAACATCTCTGGTTATTTCAGTTGTTACACAAGTAATGTTGTTTATGTAAGACTTTGAGCTTTTATATTGCCAAGACCAGTAGGAAAATATCAGACCAGACTAAAAAACACTGTTCATCAATTAAAAACTGTGATTTAAATAATGCCTTAGCCAAGTGTTCTTTACCCTGGTTTCAAATGTTTTAAATGTTTCATTTTAGAACATGTGATGGAATTTATAGGTGACTTTGACACTTTTCTTGAAGTGCGTGAACTCAGGTGGCAACTGTTTCTGAAAGCTGACATCCTTCCAGGTCTCAGTGATAGTTTGAACATCAAATGTGCATTCAGATGGTATCATTAGAAAGTGACATCAGGTTTTCACATTTTTAGGCTTTTTTTCTTTTTCTTTTTTTTTTTTTTACTATTGGCTGGTTATTTTTATATTAAGTGGCACATATTTCACTTGTTATTTTTTGATGACGCTCAAAAAATAAAATGAAGGAAAGTGCTAATTTCGCTGGTTTGGTTGTCTTCTTCCAGTTGATCTGAGAAGTTGTTTTATGTATGTTTATATGTATGTAAGCATGCATGTATATATGGGTCTACTTCAAAAGAACAAAAACCCACATTACTGAAGAAGGCATTGCAGAGACAATATTGCTGAAACCTGAATTTAATGAATGATTACAATGCCAAAACCTTTCATAGGGTAAATATGCAGTTGGCCACCATCTAACAGGGAAACAAACTGCACTACATCAAAAGGACCCAGGTGAGGGGCTGCACCCCCACATCTCCCTAGCTAAATATACCAACTCAGGGATTACAGTACACTGAGGAAAAAGGAAATCTCCCATTGTTGGCCACCTGGATACTTACCCTGTGAAATCCTTCAGCGTTGTATTTGTTCGTTAAATTTGGCGGGTACCTCTCTGTAAGCAAGCAGTAGATGGGGCAAATATTGTCCAACTCTCTCTTAAACTGGTCTGCAAATGCCCATGGCATGGCCTTTATTGTAGAGTTTAACTTCTCCACAGGACCATTAGTCTGGGAATGGTAGGGGGTAGTCTTTAGGTACTTCACCCCACAGTGCTTCCACAGACAAGATAGCAGGTCTGACATGAGATTGGCACCTCTGTCAGGTAGTATTTCTCTTGGGAAACCTACCCTACTGAAAATCTCTAGCAACGCATTTGCCACATTCTCTGCCTCAATGGAGCCACTACCTCAAGGTATCTAGTAGCATAACCTACTACCACCAGGATATACTTTTTCCCTGTGGAGCTTGAGGCACTCAGAGGCCCCACAATAACAGCTCTTCAGTCACAAGCAAAGGCATCAAAGGATCTTTGATCTTGTCTCCTGCCTTGCCGACTTCTTGGCACTGCTCACCAGTCCTACAGTACTCTGTTACATCCCTTGCAATCTCAGACCAATAAATGTTCTGCATAATGCATCTCTTGGTATGATTTATGCCCACATAACTGCAAAAGGAATGCCATGGGCTATGGTTAGAAGTGCCAGGCTGTAGGCACTACCAACTTCTGTATTACCTCACCCTCTACCCCTCCCTCAGGGGGTCCATTCTCTATACAGTAACCCTTTGTTCCAGTATACAGACTCCCTGTTTCCTTGAGAATCAGGTGCCTCCCTAGCTACCTCCCTCAAGCTTCTTGGTGTAGGGTCTAAGAGCTGATGCTGTCTCAGAGCTCTACTTTTGTAACTTTTCCAGCTCCCCTTCACCAGGAAGTCTTGTATCTTCTGATAGCTGCACCTCACTGTCAGCCTGGGTGCTACCACTCACCTCTGCCCTTGCAGTCAGTCTGTCCAAGGGAACATCAGTACCTGCTAGCAGGATCACTGCTACAGGGTAGCTCCCTCACTGAAATAGCCACACCACCAGCTGTCACTTTATGTGTGGTGTCTGTCTGTGTCTCTCCCAGGCTACCAGACCCACATGCCTGTCTCCAAACCAGACTGTGTGTAACTGGAAAAGATGAGCTGTCCTGTTTCTGACGGCTGAAAATTCCATCACCAGACTGGTTATCGTCCTGGTTGCTGGTGTGAGCTGTGACTAAGGCTGAAATAATTTACCCTTTAGTCAGGTTGGTATACACTTGTCCTTTGGCTTCACACAACTTGGCCAACTGGTTCTTTGTCAGCTTGCCAATATCATGTACTGACACCTTTGCCTGCTGTCCCTGACTAAACTAACAAAAAAATAAGTGAATAAAACTGTTGTGATATGAAACTCTGAATGTCTGCCTTGTGGCTGCTGAGAGGATGCACACATTTAGTGACAACTGCTTACAGGCTACAGAAGTTCACTATCCACACCGCTGCTCACCAGTATGTGATGTCCCCATTCTGGGCCAGTAATCAAGAGGCCCAAATCCTCACCACTGACACCGAAGGGGGGTGTTCACTTGGAATACAAATGGATACACACAGTATTTTCAGATGCAGACCTGTTTGCATCAAGCACAGTTTCCCTTAAGAGCACACATGGAACATATTCAGCCTGGCATCTGGGTGTCTCTACCTGTGTCCCTCCAGGTCCCCAGTAAGACTCCCCACCAGCACAGCTTCAGAGTTATAAAGCCAAGTCCTCAACCACTCTCTCTGTGAAGCCAGTGCTTAGCGTCCCTGCCCAAACAGCTGACACACGCACTATCTGAGATTTAATTTACACACACACACACACACACACACACACACACACACACACACACACACACACACACACCTAGGAAAGGGTGGCAAAGATTACCTGCTCTACCAATTTTGCCCAGACTATAAGGTAGATTCACTGCCACCAGTCAGTTACTATAAGATTCTTAAAAGGGTATTCAGTTATACTGAGTGAAATTAATATTAATAGAAATGGTAATGTTGGCCAAACAACCAGGCTTTCAAGAGTGGCCAGAGTTATCACCAAATAAATATGTGCAAATACTCTCAAAATTTAAATATTTTCTAAAAAGGACCAGCTGCAATAGAAATCTTAAACATATTCAAAAATAATAAAAGAACATGAACATACTAAATATCTATTTACAGTAAACCCCAAAGTTTTAGGACAGGAAATATTGAAAATAACACAGCTGGAAAGAGTCATGCAGTTACAGAAATAAAAAAAAAACAATGCTCAACTCCTCTCACTGTATTTTCCTGACTAATTTAAGGAATTACTGTTCCTACTAACTGAATAGATAAAGGTAAGACAGTGTGGGTGAGTGGTCCTTGTTGCCAGGTCCAAGACAGAATACAGAATGCTGAGAGCAATCTCCTAGTAATATCTAAATATTATTTCTGGCTTATAGAATGACATCACATACATCTGGTCATCTGACTCTGTTTTCCATACTATCCACATCACTAGAAGCTGCCAGGGTTTAGCACACACTAGGCCTTTAGCAAAGTTTTATTAAACCATCTGAAAGCCATAAAACAATAAAACCATTCCATGCTTCATACAGGAGCTACAACCTACTCTCTAGCACAGACGTTGCATCTCTGGCTGCATTCAAAAATGTGGGATAACATCTTTATGGCTTAACTCATAAAGTAATTTAATTTCAGATATATTTTGAGATAACCTCTTCTCTTCCAGTCCTCTGTTAAAACATATACATTTAATTCAGTTACAATAATGCACGTACATTTCTTTTCCTTCCAGCAGGGCACACTGTTGATACATTTTAACACAAGCAAAGTTCACAAATTTTCAGCACAAGCATCTGTACAAATCAGTTTGATATACAAATGATATATAATTGTTTACAAAATTCCAGCTAGCTGTGCTGGCATATGTTACACATCCACTGCCTCACTTCTCCTGGCATGGTTGGCAGTATCTCCTAATGACACCCATGAAGCCTACTTGACAAAACTGGAGGCAATCCAAATTTTACTAGTTATGGGGGATTTCAATTATCCCACCATCAACTGGGAAACCTACGCTAGCCCTAACTTGCTAGCACAAAATGTCCTTGGCTTTGTTAATTCAAATGCCCCTGGAACAAATTGTCCATACCTTGATAAAGGGAACAAACAATCTGATATTGTTAATCCTCATTCATTCCTTACGTATGGGTATTGGTTCTGACCTCGGAACCGAGCCGGCCATCTTCCAAGCTCGTGCCAGCTGCAAACTCTCGAGTTAAAACTCATACCCAGAATTCCCCTCTCCCTGTTACCCCAGATTTCATTTGCCACGTCACCATTCAGTCATGTCAAGCTACTTCTCTTGAGCCAAGTACAATATTTGTTGCCATTCTAGTCTAAAATAACCTTTTCTCTCAGAAAAGTTTCTAAATTGTTTTCTCTTACTGTATCGCATTTTGCGACCATCTCTTCTTAAAATTTTTCAATCTTTTTACCGCAAGGTATTTTCTTCTATACCATCATAGGTAGACCCCTTTTTCTTCATTACCTTTGGGTATTTCTTGTCCCATTGCTGGTATTCTTTCTGTTTTCATTCTTTCTATCATGGAGAAAAAAGGTAGTCCAGGATTTAAGAGCTGTTCAGATTGTGGACATAAATTACCTACTTCAGATGCACATTCCCTGTGTGTCTATTGTTTGGGTGTGCCTCATTTATCAGTTGATCCGCCCTGTGAAATTTGTAAGAACTTCTCTAACAGGATGTTGATTGAGAGGAAAAATAAATTGTTACTGAAGGGACTACTCAAATCTCCTTTTTCAGAGGCTATTTCTGGGTCGGAGGCTTCAACCCCTCCTAGATCCCATAAGAAAAAGACTGATAATCTTTCAAAGGCCAAATCTCTTCCTTCATCCCTGGCTGGGGACTCCCATCAACCGAGACCCAAGAAGGCTAAGCTTTCTACTTTGGATCTGACTCTTTTGGCTCCAGCGCTTTCGGTGCCTAGACGCTTTGCACCGAGGCCATCGGCACCATCTGTGACTTTGGCACCGATTAGCATGCCCTTTACCATATCGGTACCGAGGGGCTCCTCAGTTCAGACTGTAACCACATCGGCTCCGATACCTTACCCGGAACTGACAACTCAGTTACTGGCACCGATTTTTTTCGGTCCCAGCCTTGGCACCGACAACCACTTCAGCACCGACCTTACTGTCGGTGCAGACCATGACTTCGGCACCAATGATTTCCTCTGTGCAGACACCTGTAGTACAGTCTCTTACAGCACCGTTGTTTTCAGTGCAGACTGCTGATGTGGGCACCGAGCTTGTCCCATCTGTGAATAGACCTGACTCCCCCTCAGCTGTGTCCATGAAATCCACTAGAAGCCTCTCTGAACACAACGTGTTGCATCTTGTGGATCAAGTGCTTTTGGCCAGAGGTATCCTGCCCCCCCAGGACCTATCCTTCCTTGGGAGGTGATCACCCTTTGCCAAAGACCTCTACTTAGTCTCCTTCTTCATTGCCTTTGAAGCTCCTTGATATAGCGCAGTCTTCCCCTTCTATGGTTCCATTTATGGACCTCAGTAAGGAACCGCAGTTGCCTTTGTGGCAGGAGAGTTTTGCTATGACCCAGGATGTCAGCTGTGGCGTACATAATTTGGTGTTTCACAGCCATCCAGGGACTCAGAGTCAGCAGGCTGAGCCACTTAGTGGAGGGGTGACCTCTGTCCAGGGCACTCACCCCTCTTCAGGTAGACTGGCCTTCCAACTAATGGAGAAGGCTTTGGCGTCTGCTGGCAATACTGTGCTGTCAATCTCCCTGCCCACCTCTGGACCGCTATGTACACAAGTAGCTCCTAGCAGACACCGGGCGCAAGGGCCTCAGGCTGTTCTCCCACAGGAAACCCCTTTTGTGTTGTCTTTCCCAGCTTCTCCCTCTGAGGACGTTCATTGCAAAAGCTTGTGCAAGAGGAAGCACATGGACTCCACAGAGGAGTCCCTTACTGAAGACACAGACTTTGATGATGGGGAAGGATCCCCTCGCTCACCCTCTGAGGTATCCTTTGGTGATATCCTCGAAATCCTTAAACAGAGAGGTGACTAGCAGCCCTCTAACCTGACCTCTGAAGAGTCTGTGTTCCTACATGCCTTTCGCACCTGGCCCCCTACCTCCTTGGTTACTTCACCTGATGATGAACTGGTCTGGCTCATTGTGCAGCATGCGTGGAAGGCTCCTGACACCATTGAGGCCATTCCCCAGAGGCCAGATAAAATTTTGCCCCCTCATGCTACTGACCCCCATTGGTCCAAAGGTCTTCCTGTAGATGCTGTGGTGGTGGCAGCCGCAACCAAGAAGGACCTGGCGGAAGAAGAAAGCCAGACTGTCCATCCGCCCAACAAAGAGTCACAGGCTCTGGACAGAATAGGGAAGCATACTTTTGCATTAGTGACCTTTGCAATCAGGTCCCTGAATTATATGGCATACTTCACCAGGCTTCAAAGGGACCTAGTATCTGAGCTCTCTGAAACTTTGGCTGGTGCCATGTCTGATGAGGTCCATGACAAAGTGGCCTCTCAGCTGGCTACCATTGAATCGATATCAAACTCCTCCATGCGCCTGATATCTCAGGCATCAGAAGGAGCAGCTAGAGCGGTGAGTTCAGGTGTTGTTTTGAGACGGCACGCCTGGATATGCTTATGTAATTTCACAGAACCCTTCAAGGCTCCCTTTCTCAATACTCCCATTGAAGCCTCTTCATTGTTTGGACCCAAAGTTAAAAGCACACTGGCCAGATGTGAACAGGATGGTAAGACCCTTTCTGCAGTAGGTGTCCTTTATTCTTCCGCTCAACTTGCTTTTTCCAGAAACCAGAAGAGTAGGAAGATATGGTACAAAAAGTCTCAGGGTCCTTTCCGTGACACACAGGCCGAGTTCTCCCCTAGAGGCAGAGGGGGAAACTCACAGGGAAGACGTCCTTTTGGGGGCAGAGGGGGGTCTGCGTAACCAGGGTTCCAGGGACTCTTTTCCTGGTCAATCCTATCAGCTCACCTGAAGAGCGGCCCAACTCCTTTCCTCTGGAGGCGGTTGGGGGTCGTTTCTCCTTGTACCCTTCTGCCTGGATAACCATCACCACCGACTCTTGGGTACAAAGGATAATAACCAGAGGTTACCATATCCCCATTGATCTTTGTCCTGCCCCCCCAACAAACTTACCCGAAGTTCAACCCAGTCAAAGGGAAGAAGCAGCACTAGAGATAGCAAAACTGCTAACAAAAAGAGTAATCCACATAGTCCCTCCAGACCAGATAGGATCAGGATTCTACTCAAGACTATTTTTGGTGCCAAAGAAAACCGGGGATTGGACACTAATTTTTGGATCTCAGTGTACTGAACGTCTGTAAGAGTACAAAAATTCCAGATGGTCACAATACAGTCTATCCTCCCGCTTTTGGAAAAAGATGATTGGATGTGCTCGATAGATCTTCAAGATGCGTACTAACACATAAAAGTGGACAAGCCATCAAGAAGATTTCTGCGCTTCCGTGCGGGAGCCAGTCACTACCAGTTCAAAGTACTGCCCTTCGGACTCTCTGCAGCCCCCAGATTGTTCACACAGTGCATGGCAGTCATCACAGCTCACTTGCGACTGCAAGGATTCCAGGTGTTTCCATACCTAGATGACTGACACATCTCCGACCCCACCAGACATCTATTGGAAGAAGCCCTGGCATACTCTCTCCTCATTTCAAAAAGGATAGGCATAACCATAAATTGGCAAAAATCCAATCTCACCCCATCTCAGTCCACAGAATTCATAGGGGTCATATTGGAGAATTGCAGAGCACCCATTCCAGAGCACAGAATTCTAAGGATAAAGCAACAACTGATCCAATCCTTTCAAGGGAGAAATCCACAGCTCACTCTATCCTTCTGCTGTTGGGTTTCATGGCAGCCTCCATCACCATTGTCTCTCTGGCCAGGTTTTACATGAGGCTTCTACAATGGCTACTGCTCACCCAATGGTATCCTTTTCAGCATCCTCATTCAGCCAAGACTCTAGTAACTCACAGGTGCAAACAGGATTTAAATTGGTGGATGACCCACAACCTATCTCAATGGTCTCACCCCTTCTCCCCCCAGCAGCCCAAGGCTACAGTGACCACGGATGCCTCCCTGATGGGGTGGGGGGACTATGTCAGGGTCAGACAGTCCAAGGCACTTGGTCCAAATTGGAGGCCCAACTGCATATAAATGTTCTAGAGCTGAGGGCGGTGCTTCTGGCATTGCAAGCATTCCATCCCCTGCTGTCATCGGGGACTATTGCGATACAATCAGACAACATGGCAGTGGTCTGGTACATCAACAAACAGGGCGGAACCAAATCTCACCCCCTTTGTCAAGAGGCCATGAGGATATGACAATGGGCGATGACTACCAGCCATTTTCTTCTAGCAATGCACATTCCCGGGAGTTCCAAGGTGATAGCAGACAGACTCAGCAGGTGCATTTTACAACCTCACAAGTGGTCCCTGAATCCCTTCATAGCGGCAGAGATCTTCCACTGCTGGGGCCATCCATGCTGTGACCTCTTTGCATCCCCGACCAACTACAAATGCAGCAACTACTTCGCCCTGATTCCCCCTCCAGGACGGTCACCCAGGGATGCTCTAGTCCACGATTGGCCCTCGGGACTTCTTTATGCTTTTTCACCTCTTCCCCTCATTCCCCAGTTTCTGAAGAAAGCCCATCGGTTGAAGAGCAAGGTAATCCTCATAGCACCATATTGGCCTTGTCAGATTTGGTTCCCCTTCCTTTGGTCTCACCTGCTAGATGAACCATGGATCCTCCATCCAACCCCGGAGTTAATCTCCCATCCACAGAATCTGATTCATCCCAACATGGACAGCCTGAAGCTCACAGCTTGGCTCCTCCAATTCCCTTGATTGCCAGGCAGAATGATCTTTCCTTACCAGTACGGGACATTCTTATTGCATCTCATAAGTCTTCCACTAGAATTACTTATCTAAGCAAGTGGAAAAGATTTACCCGTTGGCTGAAAGAAAAGCAAGTAGATCCTTTTTCATCACCAGTGTCGATAGTACTAGAGTATCTAGCCGATCTATTCTAATCGGGTCTATCGGCATCTACTATTAGAGTTCATTTGGCTGCAATATCTAATTTCCATGAGGGTGTCCAAGACTCCTCTCTTATGTCACACAAATTATGCAAGACCTTCATAAAAGGTGTGAATCATCTGAAACCCCCTTTTAGAGAACCTATTCAACCATGGGACCTGTCATTAGTTCTACAAGCTCTGACACTACCACCTTTCGAATCAGCTTCTTCATGCGACCTCCAATAATTGTCATGGAAAACCTTGTTTTTGGTCGCCATTACTTCTGCCAGATGTCTCTCTGAGCTTCAAGCCTTATGAATCGAGTCCATACTTGATTTTTCATAGAGATAGAGTGTCTTTGAGAACTAATCCTTCCTTTCTGCCAAAAATGATATCTGAAATGTCCATTAATCAAACCATTGAATTGCCAGTTTTCTTCCCCAATCATTCAAACAGAAGAGAGTATTGCCTACATACCCTAGATATTCAGAGGCAAATTTGCTTTACTTGAATAGGACTAAGGCCTCTCGTAAATCAGACCAGTTATTTTTGGCCTATTCTGGACCTAGATTAGGATGTGCTGTTGCTAAGGTCACATTGGCTAGATGGTTGAAAGACCTTGTGACCTTCATTTATACACAACGTAATATTCCTTTGCCAACTACCATCAAGGCTCATTCAACAAGGTTGGTGGAAACTTCTGCTGCCTTCCATGCCAGAGCTTCTTTATATGACATCTGTGCAGCTGCAACCTGGGCTGCACCTCATACCTTCATCAATCATTACAAATTGGATTTGGCCTCCAGGGGAAAAGCATCTTTTGGTTCTATGGTGCTCAGGAATGTCGTTCCATGAGAACCTCTCAGGAATAGAGGTAGCTGGGGACTTTGTCCCATATGTAAGGTATGAACGAGGATTAACAATATCAGATAAAGAAGTTATGTCTTACCATAACGTTCCATCTGTATTGTTGATCCTCATTCAGTCATTACGACCCTCCCTCCTTCCCCATCCTGTGGCGTCTAGTGGATCTCACCATCCGGTTCCTTTAGGTCATTTGACCAGAGGTAGCCTGTACCTTCTTTTGACTTCCAAACTCAATCTGAGGTAACAGGGAGAGGGGAATTCTGGGTAAGAGTTTTAGCTCGAGAATTTGTAGCTGGTGCGAGCTTTGAAGATGGCTGTCTCGGTTCAGAGGTCAGAACCGATACCCAAACGTAATGACTGAACGAGGATCAACAATACAGATGGAATGTTATGGTAAGACATAACTTCTTTTTCTGGATCTCGTCCTCACCAACATGTCAAACAGATGCACTGCCACAATTGTCGGATCCTCAGTTAAAACTGACTACAAATCAATCACCTTCAAGCTGGCACTAACACCAGAACACACAGAGGGTGAAATCAGACTAAAAAATGTCGCCAAGGAAAACTATACTATCCTAGGTGAAGGTGTGAATGCATTCCAAGCCCCACCCCAAGCTGGAACTGGTAACTATGCTGAAGCTTACACTAAAGCCCTGCACAATTGTATAAACTGAGCCATACCAGAAAGAATCAAAGCTGGAGCCCTGAGTAAAAACAAGCCGCCATAGTGGACATCCAGCACCAACAAACTTTACAATAAATGCAAAACGTTTTTGTCCAAGAAAACAAAGACAAAGCCCCAACAATGGAAAAGCACCCTCCTCAGCCTCAACAGGCAAATAAGACAACTTGTCAGATTCTCCAAGGGCTCCTTTGAGAGAAACTTAGCAAGTACAGCCCAGGATAACCATAAGGCCTTTTACAGTTACGTACATAACCTAAAGGTAGGACCCAAGCATGTGCAGAACTAGTGGCCAACGATATCACACACTGACCCCACAAAGATAGCAAACCTGCTAGCGGATAGATTTGGGAAAAAATTTCACTCCATTATCCCATCCTAACTTTCAACAAACCTTCCCCCAACCCCCCCCCCACCCTACATATCTGAAAAATCGGGTCCTCAAACCCTTGTCCAAGGCAAAAAAACACAGCGTCTATGGGACCAAGCATCATTTCAAGCTGTTTTCTAAACAGGCTAAAACATAAACTAGCATCACCACTAAGTATCTTTTTCAGTCATAGCCTAACCACAAGTTTTGTTCCTATGGAATGGAGAACAGCAACAGTTATTCCCTCCACAAAGGTGGCCTAGCAATAGACTCAGGGAATTGCAGACCCATAAACCTGACCAGCTTCATCTGTAAGGCCATACAATGTATTATTATGGACCTCATAAATAAAGACATAGGTGACCTTTAAACCCTGGATGCTACCCAATTCTGCTTCATGAAAGGCAGATGCAGCCTGTTAAATCTGGTGGATTTCTTTGGAAATGTGACCAAGGCCATTGACAAGGGAAAATCTGTGCACACAGCATACCTTGACCTGGCAAAGGCTTTTAACACAATCCCACATACAGGCATTACTGATAAACTTAGCAAACTGAATGTAAACCCCTTTGTTGTAAAGATGGGTTGACAAATGGCTCAGAACTGGACAGACACAATCAAAGTGGGTGACTCCACATCAACCAGCAGACCTGTTATCATTGTGTTGTCACAAGGGTCAATGCTGGGCCCCCTACTGTTTGGCATATGCTTCTCAGAAGTTCAAATCAAAACTAAGGGGTTGTAGTTTGCAGATGACTGCAAACTAGGTGCAATCATTGAATCCCCAAATGATGTCAGTATACTCCAGGAGGGTCTCAGACAGAACAAAAGCTAGTGTATTAGTCACAGTCTCAAACTGAATGCAAATAAATGTATCATCATCCCCTTCGACACAAAGTCCCCTCACACTATCAAATCAACAGAAATACCCTAAGTACCCATTAAATGGTAAGGGACCTATGATCACAAGTTGACTGTGACCTTAACTTCGACTACAATGTGTCTACTGTAGTAAGGAAAACTTTCTATGTAGCACACTTGATTAGTAAAGGCATCACCTTGAGAGCAAAAGAAGTTATAACCCACCTATACTCAGCATTTTTCCAGCCCATAATTGAATATAATGCCCTGTTTGGGATGTGCTGTACTAAGCACCTTAAGCACTTACACAGACTTCAGAGGTTTCTAACAAAAATCAAGGGGCTCCAGCATGTGCCTTACAGAGACAGACTAAAGTCTCTGTCACTATACTCCGTATCATATAAACTTCTTAGGGGAGATTTATGCCTGGCCTACAAAACAATCCAAGACCCAAACTTAATCAACTTGCTACATATCCATAAATCAAATGAGACTAGGGCTACCCATTCCAGAGACCTAAATATGGCCAGTGACTTAAATAGAACATGCTGGAGGGACAGATTTATCTCCCAGCAACTGCCATGTCTTTGGAACAGGCTACCAATGCATGTAAAGCAGAGCACCTGTATGACACTGTTCAAGAGGAACCTGGATGAGTGGATGAGGCACCATAAATTCTTACCAGGGATAGAGCCCACAACCCTCCTGGACATGGGCAGTCATCACTAAATGCAGTCTTGGGTATCGACTATCATTTCTATGGTATTACACTGGAATGAAACAGGCTAAGCTTAAAATGACCCCTGGGTTGATAGCTTAGTAATCTCCTGTTATCAAAAGTCAAACGAGAAAGCAGGAAAGAACAGAAGCAATAACCAAAAAATACTCTCAGGTGAAATGGACTGCTCAGGAGCCATATTTAACGTCTAAGTAAATACAAATCAGCTTTTCATCAGTAAGACTTCTTCAAAATACAACTCACCCACTGAATCAGTCTATATATATATATATATATATATATATATATATATATATATATATATATATATAGATGTATATATATATATATATATATATATATATATATATATATATGCACTTTATATATAGATATATATATATGCACTTATAGTATTAATCAAGTTTGTGACAAAACGAAAACACCTGAAGTGAAGTTTAAAAAAAAAACACCACTAAAACATTTTCTCTGACATGAAAAAGAATGAATAAAATATACAAAAAAACAGTGTACATATGAGAAACTGTAATGAAGACTTCATGCTGCTGAACATCTACTGCTCTCTGTAAGCCCTAGTGGATTTTTCCCTGCAGTTTTCTCCTGGCCACAGTACAGGCAACACAGGTTTGAGGACCTTAACAGATACCCTGCAACTCTAATCATCGGTCTGGAAGCCACCATTTTAAGCTTAAAATAATACCACTGAAGTATGTGTCCCAGTAAATTACTACATAAGCTAATCTTTTAATTAATGCTAGACTTTATAAGCACAACATGAATTTACAGTGTTTTTTGCTAGTTGCCACGAAAAGCAGATGCCAGCAGCTCATATCCTTTCTCTTTGGTTACCCACTATCCTCATACTGTTTCTGTGTATATTCTCCTGTTTTGTACTTTACCCTTCCCTTAATTTATTTCTAGCCTCACTCATAACTGCCTTTCCTAGTGCACCTGCCCGATTTTACTGTCTTCAGACTCTTACATATTAATGTTTTTTTGCCCTGTTTTTGGCTGCTAGTAATACCTCTCTCTTCCCCTCGATAGCCCCTCTCTATTGTAGCTTATTTTAACCATACAGCCCGATTTTGCTGTCTTCAGACTCTTGCATATTAATGTTTTTTTTGCCCTGTTTTTGGCTGCTAGTAATACCTCTCTCTTCCCCTCCATAGCCCCTCTCTATTGTAGCTTATTTTCACCATACAGCACTGGGTTTGCTTCAAGTAAATCTACTTGTGTAGCTTGAGGCCATTGTCCTTTTGTAAGCTTACTTCTGCTCATATTTTATTTATTTTTATTTTATTTCTGGTGACTATACCTTTAGAAACTTTACATCCTTGTCTCTCAAGCTAGTTTTTCACTATCTTTTTCTGATTGTTTCTCTGACTTCATCTTGACCAGGGTGCTAGCCCCGCTCCGTTTGCCCTCACTACGTTCGGGCTCACTTTGCTCCACTACCCTACCCCCATTCCCACCCACCCCAATTACAATTACCTTTATACCTAACTATCTCTCCCCTTCCTGTCCCACTAGCTACTACAATTCCACTTCCTGCCTATTGCCACAACCACCTTACTAATCTGTCAATCTTGTCAACAGCACTTCCTCTATACCACTGTCTCTATCTACTTTATCTGACCATATTTTATTCTAACTTGTATTATTTTCTAATATCTTCTACACTACTCCTTATTCTCTCTATCTCCTCCTCTTACCACTCCAATCTCTCTGACCCACTCCTATGCTCACCAACTTCTCACTCATACAACATATATCCAACTAATTCATCTTTTACTATCTCCCCTAATCTCTTTACTACCTCTACATCAAGTCTTTATAAACTATCCATAATACAGGTTTTTAAACCTTCCCACAAAGCTAAGTCAAAACTATACAAACTCCATCATCTACTACACACTCTCTCCTCACTAAAAACCTACTTTGTTCTGGAGATATCCATCCCAACCCTGGCCCCTCTTCTCTCCTCAAAACTACCTCTACACTGCCCCCATCTTACTCCTCTAACAGTCACCAACCTCAGTCACAACAATCATCTCCATCCAAATACTTAACTATTTACTCATTGAATATTCAGAGTCTAGCATATAAAGTCACTGAGCTGCACTCATGGATAATTCTCAATACCCCTCACATCCTCTCCCTATCTGAAACCTGGCTCAAGCCACAAATCTCAAATAATGAAATACTCCCACCAGGTTATAATATCTTCTGATCTGATAGACCTGTAAAAAAGGGGGTGGCGTGGCCATCCTCTATTCAAACAACCTTAACCTCTCACCATACCCTTCCCCAATTCCTGACTTCCTCCCAGCTGAAATCATCATCATCATCATTAACTGCCATCTGAATCCCCACAAAAAACTTGCAATTGCCTCGATCTATCTTCCTCCTGGTAACAATCTGCCCATTCTTGAAAACATCCTATCCTGGTTCTCCCACAACATACCATATGAGACACTTATCCTTGGTGATGTCAACATTGATTGGTCCAAACTCTCAACTAACTCCCCCCAACTCAGTATCCATCTACCAACTAATAACATCTCCTACTCGCTTCCATAAAAATTCCACTTCCAGCTCCATCATAGACTGGATCCTTACCAGTTCCCCCACCAATCCCACAACCTTACCTGACTCTCTCAGTGATCATCTCCCTACCACTATCTTCAGACACTACTCCCATATTCCTAAACCCCACCTTATCAAAGACTGTCAAAAACTTATCGACTTTCAATTCATCCCAATTTAACTCCATTCTCCACAACATAGATTGGTCCATCCTAAAACACCTCCCCCTAAATGATGCTGTAAGCACTTTCAATAGCATCTTCATGAATGCTCTAAACTCCGTAGCTCCTTCTAGGAAGATCAGAGTAAAATCAAATCATGCTCCCTGGCTCTCCAAGGAGACTAGGTCCCTTATGAAACAAAGAGATCATGCTTGGAAAACCTGGACTAAAACTAAACAACCACCTTTTCTTCAAAAATACAGGCAACTGAGGAACCTTGAAAAAAACATACAATTAATGATAAAAAGTTATACTATAGCTCTGCTCAGCTTAACAACAAATCCAATCCTCAAAAATTTTGGTCAACTCTCAACAACATCCTCTATCCTGGAAAGCCCTCTAATCCCTCCCCATACCCTAAATTTTCCTCTCAGGAAACAGCTACCCTCCTGAATAAACACTTTATCTCTTCCATCCAAAATCTGGTAACCTCTAAGCCAAACTCTACTTCGACACCCACCCCTCCAAGTCCCACTATCACAACTTTGTTTTCTTTTGAGCCAGTCCCCATTACTTGCATCAAATCTCTACTACTTAAGCTAAAACCTTGCTCTCCTTCGACTGACAATCTATCTCCTACATTCCTCAAACCTGTTGCTGACTCAATTGCCTATTCTATATCTATACTAATTAATCAATCTATTCTGGAATCAACTGTCCCCACCCTTTGGAAATCTTTCTTCACTATCCCTCATCATAAAGGTGGAAACTCCACTGACCCCTCAAACTGCTGAACCATTGCCATTCTGTCACCTCTCTCCAAGATATTAGAAAAATGTCAAAAAACAAGAACTGCAGCAGTCCAAGGGATAGATCAAACAAGCTTCACAAATAGTAAATTAAATGAATTTATTGAAGCGCTTTTCATCTGCACTGTGTGCAAACTTCTTCAGATACATAATTAAAATTTACCACACCTATATAAGTAAATTCAGGTTGGTATAATTAACCAATCTAATAAGGCAATCTAATGAAACAGACTACTCCACCTTCTTAAAGACATATGAAAGTTATTGTTTAACTTTCCTTTCAACCAGTTAGACAAAAACTTCTTCTTCTTCTTTCGGCTGCTCCCATCAGGGGTCGCCACAGCAGATCAACTGTTTCCATGTCTTCCTGTCCTCAGCATCTTGCTCTGTCACACCAACCACCTGCATGTCCTCTCTCACCACATCCATAAACCTTATCTTAGGCCTTCCTCTTTTCCTGTTACCTGGCAGATTCATCCTTAGCATCTTTTTTCCAATATACTCTGCATCCCTCCTCAGCACGTCCAAACCAGCATAATCTTACCTCTCTGGCTTTGTCTCCAAACCTTCCAACCTGAGCTGACCCTCTAACATACTTATTCCTAATCCTGTCCATCCTCATCACACCCAGTGCAAATCTTAACATCTTCAACTCTGCCACGTCAAGCTCTGACTCCTACCTTTTTGTCAATGCCACTGTCTCCAACCCATATAACATAGCTGGTCTCACTACCCTCTTGTAGACCTTTCCTTTCACTCTTACTGGTGCTCGTTTGTCACAAATCACTCCTGACACTCTTCTCCACCCACTCCATTCTGCCTGTACTCTCTTCTTCACCTCTCTTCCACACTCACCATTACTCTGAATTGTTGATCCCAAGTATTTAAACTCATCCACCTTCGCCACCTCTACTCCCTGCATCCTCACTATTCCTCTATCCTCCCTCTCATTCACACACATATATTCTGTCTTAGTCCTGCTGACCTTCATTCCTCTTCTCTCTAGAGCATATCTCCACCTCTCCAGGGTCTTCTCTACCTGTTCCCTGCTCTCACTACAGATCACAATGTCATCTGCAAACATCATAGTCCACGGGGACTCTGATCTCGTCTGTCAACCTGTCCATCACCATTACAAATAAGAAAGGGCTCAGAGCTGAAACTTGATGTAATCCAACCTCTACCTTAAACGCATCCGTCACTCCCACCGCAGACTTCACTGCTGTCACACTACCCTCGTACATATCCTGTACCACTCTTACATACTTCTCTAACACTCCCGACTTCCTCATACAATACCACAACTCCTCTCTAGGCACCCTGTCATATGCTTTCTCTAAATCCACAAAGACACAATGCAACTCCTGACATTCTTTGTACTTCTCCATAAACACTCAAAGCAAACATCGCATCTTTAGTGCTCTTTCCTGGCATGAAACCATACTGCCGATCACTAATCATCACCTGCCTTCTTAATCTAGCTTCCACTACTCTTTCCCATAACTTCATGCTGTGACTGATTAATTTAATCCCTCTGTAGTTACTACAGCTCTGCACATCACCCTAAAAACAATGATATAAAAATTCAATAATTAAAAATTCTCTGTGTGTTGTATAGACTCAATATAATAATTAATCTATCAAAAACATTCTTTATAAACACTGTAATACATAAAATAAATTAAATAAACTTGTATATGACTAACAATATTTAATGTAAAACCAATATTAATAATGATACTACTACTATGAGGCTCACATCAGCTTCATCTCTTTAGACTTTTCAGTTTAAGAATACTACTTAATGAACATGATTCATTTAAGCCTGGGAAATTATATGCATTTAGTCTGATCTGCCATTTAAGCTCTAATTCTTCTAGCAATAATAAAAGTTCAACTAGAAAAGAAAAAGCAGCAAATGCACTGTGTGCAAAATTCCGTCTCTGTGTCTTGGAAATTCACCTCTATTCAATGCTCATAACAGTCCACAACACCTTCAATGAAACCAGGTAGAAGTGAATAAAAGTTTATTGTAATACCAACAAACAAAGAATGGTTAAGCGCTTTCACTTGAATAAAACCAGCTTCCTCAGAACACCATAGCTTGCATCACAGTTGTTTAAATAACTTTTTTGGTGCCAAGATTCAGTTTGAAATTTTAAAGCTATACACACATCCTATAACCATTGTTCTCTGTTCATAAAATCTTAAATAATATTCGTATTATTTCTAAAATCAATGTTACATATAATATATGTTGATAAAATGGACAAGTTAAAAAACTGAAAAAATTTTAACAAAGACATTTGCATCTAGATCATATCAAAACATGTTTAAAAACATATGACAATGTACCATATAAATAGTTAATTTTAAGGCCAGTAGTGGTTTGACAGATACAGTGTCATTTAAACCTGGTATAGTCGAAGCATCCGTGTATATTTGCCACCAAAATTCTTTATATAATAATAAATTATTAAAGTCACCCCCTCTATTATTGGTGTGCACAATGTCCACTATACCAAAATTAAAATAATGTTTGTCACCATGTTGTTTAATATGTTTATACAAAGCATTTTTTTCATCCTTCCTTCTGATGCTGTAAAGGTGAGAGTATATACGTTTATTTAAACTCCTTTGAGTCTTACCTATATAGAATCCTGAACATGTTTTACAGATGGCAATATACACCACCATTTTAGTTGTACAGTTGCCCCCACAGAATTTAATTCTAGTGTGTTTGTAATTATCCAATTTCACACTGTCTCCCTGAAATATGGTGTGACATTGTTTACATGCCCCACATTTTGCAGTTTTCATGTATACTGTCTTCTTAATAAAGATACCCTTCTCTAAAATGGATTTTATGTTGGCCCCTACCTTGTAAACAAACCTTGGGCATTCACCTAATGTGGGTGCTATATCTTGATCAGCAGATATTATATGCCAGTTATTCATCAGAATCTTCTTGACTTTACCTGAATATATGCCAAATTCCAAAATGCAAGATTTGCCAAAAATGCAAGTTTCAGACTTCATATCATGCAATATATCCACAGTCGAAACAGTAGCTGTCCTATATTTTTCACCCAACAAAGGCTTGTACTGGTTACCCGATTTCCTCACAACATAATTACTTACATTTTCCATGCTCTAACGTCATACCCTCTGTCCTTAAATAAGGACGTTATAAATTTCACCTCATCCAACATGTCCTCATACCGTGAGGTCATCCTAACTGCTCTAATAAGCTGACCCTTATATATATTTGTGAATTGTTTCTTCGGATGGTAGCTAGAATATTCCAAATAACTATTCGAAAAAGTGTTCTTTCTATAAATTTTGGATTTAAACTCATCCCCTGTTTTTGACACAAATGTGTCTAAATAAGCCACACCTTCGTGACTACTAGAGGAGGTAAATTTAAAAAAAATACTGCCACTGTTAATGTATTGTAAAAATAATGCTAGCTGTTGTTCTCCACCATCCCAAATCAAATATATGTCATCAAGGTATCTGACGTAATATTTTATGTATGTCATAAAGTGACTATCTAAAATAGTCCTCTCTTCCCATTCAAGCATGACCAAGTTGGCGTATATGGGAGCACAAGCTGCTTGGAACAAACTTCCCCTTGACTTATGTTCAGTCTCCCACGCCTCACACTTCAAAAATGAACTAAAAGCTTATTTTCTCAATTCTAGAACCTGCCCTTGCCATGACCCTACCTAGTCTTCCTTCCCTTTATGTACCCTCAAAAGGACCATACTTAGTATCTCATTACACCTCTCTCTCCAATGTGTCTACTATGCATTTGCATAATTTTATACAAACAACATTTTTTTATTGTTGACCTATTGAACTATATCAATGTAAAATTGTTACTTAACTTCTTTTTAATGCAACTTTAACTTTATACATGTAACCCAACATATGTGAATCTTTTTGCTATAACTGCTATTATATCAATATTGTTTAAAATTCTATTTGTTTAAAATATACTACTGGAGCTTTTCTCCTTGGGTCTCCACTGAAAATGGGCCACAAGCCCAGTTGGACAAACCCGGTTAACAAATGTCAATAAAAAAATAAATAAGTAAAATAAAAATAAATAATAAATATACCAAGTAAAACTTTATAAAACCACAGGATAAAACGCAATAAAAACATAACTTATTTAGGTTCTGAGTAATATATATTTCTGTATGTATATAAGAAAAAACGATGACTGGAACAGCAACACAAATGCCCCAAAACGACAAAATTCAGTTCCAATAAGGCAGTATACGAAGATAGAGGTATCTGGTAATATACCACTAAAAATGTTTTTCAGTCCACACAGGTAGCAGCAAAAATCGTTTTAATAAAAGAAATTAAAAAGACAGGTTGAGCGCTTTCATCTATAATAAATAGACTTCATCAGAACACTGTCCATTTAAAAAATACAGCTTATATACTCTCACACATATACATCTAATTACATAATTTAATTCAATTAGCTAAAATCTTTAACCCTTTAACTGCTACCTCTAGAAAAACAACCCAAAAGTGTCCTAAATACATGAATCTAGTTCAAATATATTTTACATGACATGATGATAAATATAAAACCTTAAACATAATAAGCATTTTAACAATCTGCTTGTAACCAATATTTAACATAATTCTAATAGAAATTGAACTATGATAGCCACAAGCATGTAACATTGTGTGACAGAATAATGAAATGTACAGAATGATGTCACAATGTTAAAATGCTTATTATGTTTAAGGTTTTATATTTATCATCATGTCATGTAAAATATATTTGAACTAGATTCATGTATTTAGGACACTTTTGGGTTGTTTTTCTAGAGGTAGCAGTTAAAGGGTTAAAGATTTTAGCTAATTGAATTAAATTATGTAATTAGATGTATATGTGTGAGAGTATATAAGCTGTATTTTTTAAATGGACAGTGTTCTGATGAAGTCTATTTATTATAGATGAAAGCGCTCAACCTGTCTTTTTAATTTCTTTTATTAAAACGATTTTTGCTGCTACCTGTGTGGACTGAAAAACATTTTTAGTGGTATATTACCAGATACCTCTATCTTCGTATACTGCCTTATTGGAACTGAATTTTGTCGTTTTGGGGCATTTCTGTATGTATATTAATGTCCAACAATAGTGGAACTTTCAACATAAATAATAATTTGTGCGTTTAGGCTGACTAATATTTCTCTGCCCTGAATTTTAGTAATCGCACCAGGGATAGGCAGTCATTAATTCCAGGGAAATAGGTTGCATCTAATTTAATTTGCTAACTCAGCTCTTTTAATTCCAAGTTGTCTTGCCACCCATCCTCTCTAGGATCAACAGGAACATTTTCCAATATAGTAAACAAAAATTGCTTAAAGCCACTACAACAGGCAGAATGTCTATACAAAGCATTGTTTGGATTTTTATTAGATATCTCATATCGGTGTTCATATGTCCTTTTCTTTATCTGCCTTTCTGTTTTCCTTACATAAAATGCAGTGCAGGACATACAGTGAATATAAAAAGTTTACATACCCCTGTTAAAATGCCAGGTTTTGTGATATAAAAAATGAGACCACAATAAATCATTTCAAAAATTTTCCCACCTTTAATGTGACTATAACCTGTACAGTTCAATTGAAAAACAAACAAATCTGTTAGGGTAAAAAATATAAAAAATAAAAAATGTACAATAAACTGGTTGCATAAGAGTGCAAATCCTTAACTAATACTTTTTTGAAGCATCTTTTGATTTAATTACAGCATTCAGTCTTCTTGGATACACACCTGCCATCAATTAAAGAGACTCTGATTAACCCCAAATAAAGTTCAGCTGTCCTTGTAGGATTTTCCTGACATGTACTCATTTGCTTGGTACAGCAAAAGCCATGGTTCACAGAGAGCTTACAAAGCATCAAAGGGATCTCATTGTTGAAAGATGTCAGTCAGGAGAAGGGTACAAAAATTTCCACAGCATTGGATATACCATGGAATACAGTGAAGACAATCATCCAAAAAGTGGAGAAAATATGGGACAGCAGTGATGTTGCAAAGAACTGGACGTCCCTCCAAAATTGATGAAAAGACAATATGAAAACTGGTCAGGGAGGCTGCCAAGAGACCTACAGCAAAGCTGCAGGAATTTCTGGCAAGTACTGGTTGTGTACTACATGTGACAACAATCTCCCGTATTCTCAATATGTCTGGACTATGGGGTAGGGTTGCAAGACGGAAGCCTTTTCTTACACAGAAAAACATCCAGGCCCGGATAAAATTTGCAAAACAATACATCAAGTCTCCCAGAAGCATGTGGGAAAATGTGTTATGGCCTGACGAGACCAAGGTTGAACTTTTTGGCCACAATTCCAAAAGGTACATTTGGCACAAAAACAACACTTCGCATCACCAAAAGAACGCCATGCCCACAGTGAAGCATGGTGGTGGCAGTATCATGCTTTGGGGTTGATTTTCTTCAGCTGGATTTAGTCAAGGTGGAGGGAATTATGAACAGTTCTAAATATCAGTCACTTTTGGCCCAAAACCTTCAGGTGTCTGCTAGAAAGCAGAAGATGAAGAGGAATTTCTCCTTTCAACATGACAATGACCCCAAGCATACATCCAAATCAATAAAAGAATGGCTTCACCAGAAGAAAATTAAAGTTTTGGAATGGCCCAGCCAGAGCTCAGATCTAAATCGAATAGAAAATCTGTGTGGGGACCGGAAAGAGGGCTGTGCACAAGAGATGCCCTTGCAATATGACAGATTTGGAGCACTTTTGCAAGGAAGAGTAGGCAAATATTCCCAAGTCATAATGTGCCATGCTGATGGCTCCTACCGAAGAAGACTGAATGCTGTAATTAAATCAAAAGGTGCTTCAACAAAGTATTAGTTTCAGGGAATGCACACTTATGCAACCAGCTTATTGTATGTTTTTTTTTATAATTTTTCCTTAACAGATTTGTTTGTTTTTCAATTGAATTGTACAGGTTATAGGTCACATTAAAGGTGGGAAAAGTTTTGAAATGATTTATTGTGGTCTCATTTTTTTATATCACAAAAACCTGGCATTTTAACAGGAGTGTGTAAACTTTTTATATCCACTGTACACCATCCCCTTAGGTATGCATTTCCCTTCCTATGAGTGGATGATAGACTTTGCTGTATTTTGTAGCTGCAGTACGGGATGGCCCAATATATATTTACACTGGTTACACATTCCACATTTTCGGGTACCTTTACTGATTTTTCTCTTTCTTCTCCTTGTCACTATTAGATTCTAAAATATCCTTGACATTTTTCCTTTTTGTATATAAAAGTGGGTCTATTACCCACTATATCTCTGATCTGTCCATCTTCTACCAATATTACCCAATTTTTACTTATGATGTCCCTCATGCTATTGGAACCAACACTGTATTCAAGTACCATAGCTCTAGAGAAGTCTCTAGCCTTTACTGCTTCCTCATATTCTAACTGTGGACAAACATCTACTCCTTCTTCCCTATTTTGAATATTATTGTTATCAGATATCAGACTAGCTTGTTCCCTAGAGGGGTAGATATTTCTTGTCTCTGTTTTGGGCAACCTCTATGCTAATGGTTCTCACAAAAAGCTCAGTGTATCCCCTCTCAAGGAACATATCCTCCAGTTTTCTTTTTTCAGTTTCAAACATTATATTATCTGATACCATCCTTGCCAATCAAATAAACTGACCCTCAACAAGACTTTTTTTTCTGAGACAAAGGATGCATACTACTAAAATATAGATAACTATTTGAGAGAGTGGGTTTTCAGTAAATAGTAGAGGAAAACCCATTTTTTTCTTCTCTAAGGTGATGTCCAAGTAATTGATGCTTTTTTTGTTAATTTGGTAAATGAATTTAAAGAAAGGGGTAGTATTATTCAAATATTGTATGAACCTAGGAATTTCTTCTATGTCCCCTATGTATGTGTGTGTGTATGTATATCTATCTCTCTATACACACACACACACACACACACACACACACACACACACACACACACACACACACATGTATGTGTGTGTGTGTGTGTGTGTATATATAAATATGTGTGTGTGTGTGTGTATATATAAATGTGTGTGTGTGTGTGTGTGTGTGTGTATATATGTTTACTATCATTATTGCGAAAGGCAAAACAGTTGCCATTCGCAATAACAAAAATAAATACTGAAACACAACTGTCCACTCCTACACAATGTCGACGCAAATAATCAACCCATTTGAGTTGACATTGTCACCAAAAACATCATGTGATAGCCATATAGGAGCTGATGTAAATCAAACACCTATGCGACAAATCACGTTTTTGTACCCCCCACACCCCCTGCTACTAATATATTCCAACTCCGAGATCGCACTACAGTGGGGATATGGATGAATTTTCACTCCCCACTATACCACGATCTCCGTACATATAGTCAAACGCACTTATGCTAATGCACTGCTGCAGTCACACAAGTGTCTTCGACTATCCCATACACTTTTCATTTTGTGCAAGACATTTTGATTTTCGGCAGCATACGTGCAGACAGAATGTCGTTTGCACAAATGATGGTAAACTGTGTGTGTGTGTGTATATATATATATACATATATATATATATATATATATATATATATATATATATATATATATATAAAATGTGTGTGTGTGTTTGTGTATGTATGTATATATATATATATATATATATATATATATATATATATATATATATATATATATACATACATATAAAGAACAGCTTTTTGGATCAGTGAATGGAAGAATACCAAGATAGTTCTGAATTTTGAGCACTTTCTTTTGTTTGATTCAAATGCCAAACTTCATCAGAAATAATTTAAAACTTAAATACTTGAGTTAATGTAGGTACAGTTGGACCAAAGAATATGAATTTGAAAACATTTGGATGTAATTTCCTATCTGTTCCACCTCAATACACACCTGATTTTCGGGTTCCTATTCAAACCAGGAAATGCATGTGCTTTCATAAGTATTTGCCATCTAAGTTCTTTAATTTCTAACAGTGAGTTCACATTACCTATGAAGCTAGCAACTTCTTCAAGTACTAGGAATTTAAAGTCTGAGAAATTAGGGCAATATGTGCTGTGTTTCGCTAGTGCATTTCTAAGGTATTTGTTCCTGATAGGATCAAAGAACACTACCAAGCTATCACTTAGTTTCCTCCTGGTTGTGTATATGTAGTATGCAAAGCAACTGGTGCACACTCCCAGGTAAAACACATTACAAGAACTACAGCTAAAGAACTCTTTAATGTGGATCATCATGTTGGGAGCTCTCAAATAGAAGTCTTTGTAGGCTAGACTGTATTTGCAGCAACTACAGTGACTCCACTCATACATGCCTATTGGGCTGCCTGGGGGTAACTTTTTGAATTTGCGGTCTGACTTAGAGTACTTTCAGGGATTGTAGCTGAAAGCTGGCACGGCTACTAGTTCCTTGTACAGTTCCTGGTTGCCTTGGACGATATACCATTTTTTTTTTCAATAATGTGTCTAATGTTCATGGTGTCCAAGGAGATGGGTAGTGGAAATCTTGGGGTGTTTTCTGCCTCTGTGTTATGGTTGGGGATGAACCCATGTCTGAGAATGGGTAGGTATCTCATGTACCTGTTGTTCACTGCCACTGTGTAAAGAGAATCTATGGTGTCTGCTGGGTAGTGCCTCTCTAAGAATAACTTCTTCAAGAGTTGGCAGTCCTTGAGGAAGGTGTCATCTTCGCTGACTATCATTTTGAGCCTTATCTATTGTCCCTTGATGATGTTGCATTTCATGAATGTGGGGTGCTTCCTGTGGTAGTCTAAGTAATTGTTCCTAAAGGGTTCCTTCCTGTAGATGTTGGATTGAAATGCCTTGTGCACTGGGTCTAGGGTAAGGGCTAAATCAGTGAACTGGATATTCAACCCTTTTCCTGAAACTGTAAAATCTAGGAAACTAATGCTACTCTTTATCCTTGTTAGGAATTCCTCCAACTCAGTATCTGCTCCTTGCCAGATTAAAAAGATGTTTCCCCAGATTCTGTATAGCTTGTACGGCATGCAAGATCAGTGCAGGAGTTCCAGCAGGCAATATGTCCGCTGTGTGATCCAGGAACAGCCTGCAGGGGGCGTGCATGAGCACTCCTGCACTAATCCTGCACGGACTAAGCCTCTGTATGCAAATCACCCCATTTGCAGGAGACATTTATGCAAATTAGGTGATTTAGCAATCCAGGAAGCTTGCAACTGGCCATGCAGGACTAGTGTAATCTGCAGAAATGTATTCGGTTAGTAACAGAGTACATTTCTGCAATATCCAAAACAGAGCTGTGACAGCTCCAAATAAAGGCTGCATATCATGTAATAAGCATGCCAATGGCCAAGTATAAGGCCATTGGCATTGCAAATAGTGAAAAAAATAAAATAATCAACTTTTTTTTTAGCCGATCTCGGCTGTTTAAGCGTAGGGCAGCGACGCGCAAACGGGATCGGTGAGGAAATAAAATAAACCTAAATTAAACATTCTAACTAAAATCAGTATTCTGCCATGCAAGTCAATGACAGTCAGAAGACAACATGACCAGTGACTAGTGGTTGCTAAGGGGGGAGGCTCAGTGTGAGACATGTAACTATGCATTAGCAGGCAATCCTATGCAAATGAGGGGAAGGATAGTGAATACCAGTTTTCCCCAGCATGTGAGTCAGGTCCCAACAGTGTAAGAGTAGGAATAACTTGGTGCAAACCTAGGAGGTATGTGACATCATGTGGGGGGGGGGGTGTCAGGCATACTGTAAGCAGACTGGAGCCCTGTGGCTTGTGTTTGGTCCTAGCTTAGCACAGCTAAGCAAGGGGGTGTGTCTAAAGCTGCATATCACTATTTACAATGCCTAAGTGGGTGTGCGTGCCATGCACTGGGTTTTAAAGGCAGAAAAAAAAGTTAAACCAGGAAATAGCAGCACTGTGCACATTTGTGCACTCTGTGCGGTGGCCCCCAGGCTTAAACAGGAAGGCAATGGGAAGGGAAAACAGCAGTAGGAAGGTAACCAAGGAGAACTAGCATAGCTGGCATGTGAAATGTATCAGAATCAGCCAATTACACAGGCAGCAGACCATCAGCCCAGGACACTACTATAAACTATGCAGACACCTTCCCCTCTTGTTTTTCCCACACTCTACACCACTGGTGTAAACAAGCAGGGAACTTTTAAGACTCACAACAGCAAAATGATAGGGGCTGCAATAGCTATCATACAACAACTTGTGGAAGAGGCTGAGGGTGGTGAGGATGTGAATGCTGTCGACCAACCCACAGTGAGGAGATGGAGAAGAGTGTACAGACCCAGGATAACCTACCAGGGGCTACATGAGCTGAAGATAATGGAGTGCTATAGGGTGGACAAGGGACCTCCTACAGCAAATTGTTGAGCTGTGCCGGCCATGCCTCACACACAGAACTAACACAGGGGAAGCCATCCCAGTGGATACCAAGGTATATGTAGGCCTAAAAATACTAGCTACATGTACCTTCCAAAGGCCAACTGGGGATATGATAGGGATCTCACAGGCATTAGCATCCAGGGTACTCCACCAATTCCTGGATGCCATGTCAGCACATGTCAGTGAGCACGTATATTTCCCCAACACCCATGAGGAGTTGGCTAGCAGTATGCAACTGTTCCACCAAATAGCAGAATACCCTGAGGTAGTGGGTGCTATAGACTGCACACACATATGCATCAAAGCACCACCTGGTGAGTGGGGTAGGGTCTACATCAACCACAAGGGCTTCCCCTCCATCAACTGCCAGTTCGTGTGCGATTCCCAGGGCATAATAATGAATGTGTGTGTGCTGGCTGCCCTGGAAACTATCACGATTCCCACATCTGGCATCTGATGCACCTGTACCAGAGATTTGCCAATGGGGACATCCCTGAGGGTCACCTAGTGGGGGATGCTGGATACACACTGGAGCCGTGGCTGATGATACCCATCAGAAATGCACACACACCCGAAGAAGAACTCCATAATGAGGCACACGCACAGACCAGAATTATAGTAGAACATGTGTTTGGGATGCTCAAATCATGGTTCCAGTGCCTGAACATATCTGGTGGAGCCTTGCAGTACTCACCAGCTACATGTACCCAAATTGTCCTCGTATGTGCCATGCTACGCAATATGATCCTGCGGAAACAGCTGCAGCAGGAACAGCACGGGGCAGGATCACACAGCCCCCTACCATTGCCAAGGCCTGCATAGGCACAGAGTGACTCGGAGGAGGAACAACCTGAGCCTGCCCCAGTAGGCAGAAGGAGGCATGCCCAGTGTGCCCTGGCAAAGAGGCCACACACATAGCACATACACTGACACAGGAGAAACCCAGGAAATATAAACTCTCTCTGACTCTCACATACAGTAAAAGGGATGCCAAACATTATACTACCTGTGCTCAACCATGTGTAGGGAGTGTACTATGTGCATCTGACATAGGCGGCCCTGCAGCACCACCCTGAATACTGGGACACCCACAAGGTAAGTGACTCACATATGCCAGTCAGTGGGGTTCACATATCCAACAACAGTCACAGCCATCAGGACAGGTGTAGACAAACACAAACAAAGGCTGTGCTATGGCCCCTGAATGATGCCCATGGGTAACCCCCCCCCAGGCCTACACAGACAGATGACAGCAGGTCAGGCAGTGGGATGTCAGTTCTGAAGGGTAAGAAGTCTGAAACTAATATGTAGGTAAATAAAAGCTAACATCTGCAGTACACTGGTATGCCTCTAGGCAGCATAATAGGTAAGACAACAGAATGAAAAGGAGTATCTGACATACCAGTGCAGTCATAGCAAATGTGTACAAGTGTCAGGTGTGCCCCCCATCCTACATAGACATGTAGTAACAGTCAGGTGTGCCCCCCAAAGCCTGTGTAGAAATGTAGAAATAGGTGTGCCCCCCCATCCTACATAGAAATGTAGTAACAGTCAGGTGTGCCCCCCCAATCCTGTGTAGAAATAGTCAGGTGTGCCCCCCATCTTACGTAGAAATGTAGCAACAGTCAGGTGTGCCCCCCAAAACCTGTGTAGAAATGTAGAAATAGTCAGGTGTGCCCCCCATCCTACGTAGAAATGTAGTAACAGTTAGGTGTGCCCCCAATTCTGTGTAGAAATAGATGTGCCCCCCCATCCTACATAGAAATGTAGTAACAGTCAGGTGTGCCCCCCCAAAGCCTGTGTAGAAATGTAGAAATAGTCAGGTGAGCCCCCCTGATCTTACGTAGAAATGTAGTAACAGTCAAGTGTGCCCCCCCAATCCTGTGTCGAAATGTAGAAATAGTCACGTGTGCCCTCCCATCCCATGTAGAAATGTAGTAACAATCAATGCCATGTGATTGACGGATAACCTACAGAAACAGTATGCTACCTGTAGGTGTATAACACATAGGTCAGCACTGCATTACAGACTACCTGGACTTGATCCACACATTCAGTACAGACGGGTATACTGGGCATGCTCACACACACAGAGAAATGAAGGCAATGTCAGTCAACAACACACTGTCAGTCAACAACACACTGAAAGGTCATAATGGGCATGCTCACACACTTAAACACATGAAGGCCCTGTCTGCAAACACCACTGGACCAGACATAACTGGCAGTCACAGATGTTAGTGCAGACAATCCTCAGTATGCACCACACATGCTTTGCACACACAGTGGACAGGAATACAGACATATATCTAAGGACAACACACTATAATAAGCCAAAGGTCGACATACATAGATGTGTTGAAGAGGGTGACTGTGACAAGGAGCCATCCAGGCCTGTCCCACCCAGCACACAGCCAAAGGGCAACAACCAGATGAGGTTCATTTGTCACTCACTGTAGATACTAGCCACCGGTATCTGTCAGCAGTACAGACTATGTGGTGCATGTGCTAGCTATGCAACATGACTGTACAAGGAAGGTGTCATCTAGCATCTGTATACACATACCTGTGAAATATGACCCTGTGTGTGCCTGCATGTGGTGTGTCAACCTCTAGATGAATGGGTTATGGCCCATGCACACACACTGCCCTCCCCATAGCCCTACTATGACAAGCCTGCTGAGGTCATCCAGTGTGAAATACACTTTTGAAAGAGTTGTATTCCAGTAATCTCTGTGGCGTGTCCCATAACTGTGTACTGCTGTAGTGTGATAAACTAGTTAGGTAGCAGTTCTAATCCCAGACTTGGCAAGTGTGTGTGTGTCTGCCTGCCTCTGTCTGTGTAGACAGCGATGCTTTTTAGGGTAGTCACATTCCCTACAATTGAAATGCACTACTTTAGTAAGGCTGCTGATGTCATCCACCTAGAAATACACCTCTTGGAAAGTTGTAGCCCAGTAATCTCCATAGCACGTCCTGTAACTGTGTACTGGTATAGTGTGATAAATTAGGTAGGTGTTCTAATCCCAGATTTGGAAAGTGTGTGTGTGTGTGTGTCTGTCTGACTCTGTCTGTGTAGAGAGCAATGCTTTTTAGGGTAGTCACACTCCCTACAATTCAAATGCTCAACTTTGTCAAGGCTGCTGATGTCATCCACCTAGAAATACACCTCTGGGAAGGTTGTAGCCCAGTAATCTCTGTAACGCGTGGCATAACTGAGTACTGCTGTAGTGTGATATAGAACTCTGGTAGGGTTCTATTCCCACCCATGGCAGTTCTGGATGCTTTGTGCATGTTTCATTGTCTATGTAGGGATCAATGCATTTTAGGTTAGTCGCACTCAGTACATTTCAAATGTCTTACTTTGGCAATCCTGCTGATGTCATTCATTGTGAAATACACCTTTGGGGAAGGAGTTCTTCAGTAATCCCCATGGTGCATCCTATAACAGTTCCATGCTACAGTGTGATATAGACCTCTGTTAGGGGTTCTATACCCCACACATGTCGGTTGTGGATGTTTTGTGTGTGTTTCAATGTCTGTGTAGAGAGCAATGCATTTTAGCCTAGCCACACTCACTACAATTTGAATGTCCTACTTTGGCAATCCTGCTGATGTCATCCAATGTGATATACACCTTTGGGGAAGGAGTACTCCAGTAATCTCCATGGCGTGTACTATAACTGAGTAGTGCTTTAGTATAATAAACTAGTTAGGTAGGGGTTCTACTCCCAGACATGACAGGTGTGTGTGTGTGTGTGTTTGTAACTTGTATCCTGTGTGGAGGTGGGTGTGAGTGTGTGACACCTGGGCCCAATGTGGAGCGGGTTTTGCAAATTTCTTATATGGTGGCCCTAGTATATATCACAATGTCCGCCGTACAGGGATAACAGATGTGAAATAGCTGAGAGGCCGGGGTGCAAATCCATACCCATACATGTGACATCAAGGCCAGGCAATCACAGTTAGCGACCCCAGTATTACTCAAAGCACACTCTCAACCCATGTCTTATACACACACACACACACACACACACATGCCTAGGCAACAGCCAATATGTGGGTAGTACACTGCATATTGGCCACTGATAGTAACTATGGAGTGATTGCAGTGGGCTACAGAGGGCATGGCACCCTGTCCATCTGTCCAATAGGCACGTACATGCAGACAGTGCACCTTCTTCATGTTCCCTACTGGACACCTGCAATACCTGTGGTGCCATCACATGTGACCCACAAAGGACATACAATACCCGCCTGTGTGGGCAAATGCAGAAAATACAGCAATGAGCCACAATGCAGACCATTGTCATGTGGCCTGATGCCAAGGTATACCCATCACCTAGCCTTGTATAGCCGTCTGGCACAGTCGACTACCACACACCATGCAGAAATACACTGATGCATGTCAGTACTGGCACCCTGTGTGTTTGTGTGTGTGTTGTAGGATGTGTATGATCACATCCACACTCACTACAACCCCCATTGGCATACTGAAGCATGCTGTCTGATGTCAGACACCTCCCCATACCCTTTGCCCATATAACCTCCATATGACCCATGTGGTGCATGTGATACCTGCACAGTAATGTGTTGTGGCAATCTCACTAGTGATGAGTTGTAATCCTGGCTCTGCCAAGTGTGTCAGTGTGTGTGCACCCTGTGAGAGTGTGGCTGTGATGACGCTGGCACCTTCTCATGCGGACAGGCACGTTTACTTCATCTACCATATAGCTACCATATCCCTGTTGCAGATGTCACTCACCACCACATATATGTTCTGAGGGCTCCACAACGGGTAACCTATGTGGCGCATCCAATAACTGCATAGAAGTGTGATAGCACTACATAGTTGTCAGGGGTTTGATACCCTGTGCTGGTAGGTGTGTGACACAAACATGCTTAAGTTTTATTCTCCCACCCATCACTGACTTGTCTTTGCCTCTGTCTGTCTCTCTCACTCCCTCACTGGTGGATGTGGAGACCTACACCTGCTTTGCTTAGGCAGCAGCAAGTGTATTTTAGGTAATGCTCATGATCAGCTAATGGCCTCGGCATGAATTGCAGCCCCCCCAGCTGATTGCATGTGGAACAGCTGTGGTAACATTCCCATAGCCAATTGCATGGAAATGCACTCCAATATCTAGGAAGATCATGTTAGTGTTGGGCCTTTTCATTCACTGTGAGCAGGAACTCAATCTGTTTGGCAAACAGCATCTCACATGGATTGGGGATTAACTTTTGACAATATACACTGTGGAAATAGGTCAACACACAGGAGGGGGATGTGCCTGACCTGACTACAGACTGTAGGTGCTGCTACACTGCATTCGGAGTAATGTTGGTTTAACAGGATGTGTGCGGATACGGCTGTCCTACATGTATTAATAACTGCCATGTCAGTTCTATGTTTATGAGGACTCCCCATCTGTAGGGTCGTCTGCAGACTGGGCAGTGTGTGGTGCCTTTGGTTTCATGTGTTACCCACAGAGCATGTATCTGTGAACTGCACAAGGTAGTGTGAGGATTGCAGTCTGTAGACGGTGAAAGCCGTAACAGTTACTGACTTCATATCCCTCACAGGACATATGTTGCAACAAACCCTGTTACAACAGTAAATGCATGATGTTATCACAGTGACATGTCAATATTGGGCCTGTATATGTGCTTCCAGCCACAACTCTGTCAGCCTTTGTACATATGTCATGCATTAAGAGGTGCATATGTTTTGTATACCATGATTAGTGTCATCATGTCTGATATCAAGCCAGTAAGATATCAGACTGCTACACATGTTATGTACAGTAGGGGTTATATTTGATGACATAACCTGGACATTCTGTGGTTGTTTGTACAGTACTGTGGTCTGTGTACCTATGGTGAATGTCAACAGTGTGTGTATTGTTAATATGTACCTTGGCCTGTGTACAGACTGTGGTAGATGTCATTGTTATAGGTCCCAACCTATCTGATGTTACACGCTGCTCCACTGTATGTTACCGTATTGGCTTACATGTTTGTTGGGCCATACACACACATGTCCCATACCACAGACAGGCATCAGGCCACACAGTGTTTTGTTACATGCCTAGCAACTTAGTGTACTTGCCCAGTGAGATGTCATGTCCAGATACTTGCCAGATGTACTGCTACTGGGCCTCCCTTAACAGTCATGTATGTCAGACAGAGTGGTGGGCTGCTGTACAGATGTATGTCAATATTTAGGGGGTAGTATGTGGCCATGGCACCTCTGTTCCAGCAGTTATTATGTGTAAGGACAGACAGGGGTGTGTGAATCCATAACCTATGTGGTCGAATGTATAGTAGTCGTTATGTGTTATACCCATCTACATGGCTGTTAACATCCATATTGTCAGGCTTGGTTCACATGTTCTGCACTAAGGGGTTCTGTGTATAACTCTGGACTGTACAGAGTGTGTCAGAATGTCCTCCTCTATTGGCCAATATCTGCTGAAGTCCACAGGAGCATTACGTGCTTGCAGCGGTACTATACTATGATGTCTTTAGGATGTCTGTCAGTAGCCAATGGCGCACATGTGAAAAGCAGATGTGACCTCCCACACACACCATGTCTGTGAAGACCATCCCTATTACAGTAGCAATAGTCTACCTGCTATACATACATTACATCCCCTTGCACTATGAAGATGGTACTGGAGGGGCTGAGGTAGGGCTACACCCCATGTTCAGGACATATGGTGAATATATATGTACATATGATTATCCAGATATCTGTATAGATAATTACACATGTACATATTGACATATATGGATGCGTGTGTATATGTTCATAGATATGCATATACACACCCAGATATATACATATACAGAACATTATATGTCTACACATATACAGATAGTGTTACATATGCACATATATGTATACCATACTGCCATTCCTGCCAGCAGTCCACTGCTGTTGTATCCCCCACACATACAGTAGGGCTGGGGCCAGATATGTGTGGGCTTCACATACACAATACATGTGTGCCCATATGCACTCCAGGGGCCAGTGTATGTAACAGTGGTATATGGCCCTGTATTATTGAGTCTAAGGGGGGGATGCACCATACATAACCTAGGCTGTTACAAAGTGTGGGGGTGTCAGGGGTGAGCTGCCTTAAGGTATCTGGATGTACAGTACCATACTTTTCACCTATCTTGACATTACTTTCATAAAGTGGGTTACTGCAGGCCTACTGCCTCCTGCCATACAGACTGTTCTGTTTGCCAGTGTGCCTGTGATGGTGTCAGTTATGCCTTGTTATGTAACAGTTACATCCCATTTGGCCAACTGAAGTCTTTACCACCTAGTGATTGTGTACAGAGTGTAGATAGAGGCTGCTGGACTATACACCTACATCACTTACTGTTGATTGTATGGTATCCTGTTGCCCAGTCTGTCTTCATTATTGTAAAATTTGGAGGGCTTGGCCTGGACAGCAACAGCTGTGAACCTTTCCAGACTACTGTATTGATATAACTGTTTCACAGTTGCATTACTCTGTTTATATGGATGTCAGTGTCTGAACAGCTATATGACATGGCATATAAAACTGTAATAGTACACAAATAAAGATTTTCCATTTCTGCAAACCTGTGTGTGGTGTTTTATCCTATGACCTCTCTGTGAGTATATGTTGCAGGCACCGAAACTCATTTGTATGGGTGGCTCATCCAATGTCCAGTTGTTAGGGTGTTAACTGTAGGCATAGTGGCTGTTCCATATTGTGTGCACCTACTACATAAGTATCTTACTTTACATATCTCTGTGTGTGTATGTGTAGTCACATGTATATCTTTCTATCTATCTATATATATATATATATATATATATATATATATATATGTATCTGCATATATGTGTCTGTGTATATGTATCCTGGGGATGTTGATAGCTTCCACATTTTACATTTCCTACGGGAGTCAGACTGTACTGCATGATATGTTACCAATAACAGCCTGACATCATACAGGTGGGATGTAGTACTGTTAACATCTTGTGTGCATGTCGTGTCAGGACCTGGTTATGTCATTTGCAACACTTGGTAGTGTATTGCAGGGTGGACGTGTTTGGCTGTGGGGGTGTGGGTTAACCTATTCGTACAAGACGTATATCGTTTGGGGCCTCTCAACCCCATTAATGGTGCATGTGGACACATATGATTTAGTTAATCTCCCATTGATATCTACACATGTATGTCCATATATACCTATATGAATATATATATATATATATATATATATATATATATATATATATATATATATATATATATATATATATATATATATATATATATATATATATATAAAAATAAAAACTATGTCCGTATATACCTACATAGCTATATATCTGCTTACATATATGTAACTTGCTGTGTTGCTGTTCAAGAAGATATAAATACCTCACAATGGATAGCTGCACAAAACCAAAACAGTCAACAGATACAAAAACAAGCAAAGTGCAGTTCCACCAATGTGATCTGAAGAAGTAATTGTTTAAATTGTGAAAGCTCTCATATTTTTTATTAAACTTTTTGACTACATTGGATTTGGAATTTCATCTTTTATCAGCCGTGGAACTGCACTTTGCTTGTTTTTTACATATATATAACTATGTCCGTATATACCTATATAGCTATATATCTGCTTACATTTATGTAACTTGCTGTGTATATGTAGACATATAGGTGTAGACATATATATGTGTTGATGTAGACATTCGCATGAATATATGTTCATATATATTTATATATATACATATATTTCTATATATATATATATATATATATATATATATATATGTATCTGTTTATATATTAATATATTTGCACATACACACATACATCTACATGTTGGACTACATTCTCTGTACTGTTTAATGACTGGTCTGGATGATATCTTTTTGAAATCATCAGGGTTATGTATATCTGGCATGGCTTAGTGGTAAATCACTTTGTCTATGGTATGCAGGGTCCTGTGTTCAAGCCTTACACAGGCTGTTTATTTTGTTGCTGTGCAGAACATGGGCCATTGGATACAGAGTGATTAAGACACTTCAAAGCATTTGTAAGCGGGTTTGCGCGGAGGTAAGCACTGCTAACTTCCGGTTACAGTTTCTTATACTCAGCTGCTAAATTGCTTAACATGTGTAGGCATTGCTTACCCCTGCGCAAACAGGCTTAAACCTGCCTACTGCTGCTTAAAAGTGCTTACTCCCGCGCTAATTACTTTAAAATAAAAGAAAAAAGGGTCGGTAGGAAAGTGGTGAAAAAGGGGCGCAAAGAGGGAAAGACAGTAGGGAAAATAGCTAGGAATGTGCAGGAAAGGTGTAGGGAAGGTCCATAGCTGCCATTTCTTCAACAGCAACAGCTGTGCATATACACTGAATTTGGAGATTGATTTGGACACTCAAACCCCTGGGAGAGGGGTGAGGACAACAATAATAAATTGTGATGCCAGTTAGACCAGATTACATGTGTCCAATGGACACGTGTGCGAAATGGACAGCTATGTATGGGGTGAGATTTTTTTGTGGGAACAGATTGTCATTTTTTCAGGTGAGAGTGAGATGTTGGGGAGGGGTAGTAGGTATATTTGGGGAGGTAGGTTAACAGACAAGACAAGATGCATACAGGGGCGATATATTACACGTGTGGGGTAAACACCTTGATGGGGAGGGGTGTTGGGATATCGGCAGCCCACAAGCCCCCTAGTGGTAACAGTGGGACTGAGGTCCCCACCCATGGGCAGTCACCACTGCACCTTCACAGCCTCGAAGGTGGCTGTGCTGGAGGCTGAGCCGCATAGCCAGGCTGACTCTCTAATTGCGACATGCAGCCCTCGAGCTGGCGTAAAAGATCACCGAACTGCTCATTGATTGCTCTACGCACCACGACTCCAGCCTGGCAATGGGTGACAGATGCCTGTCTGAGCCCACTCCCAGGAGAGGGGGAGCCCCATCCCCTGAGACGGTTCCACCCGAAGGTGGTGCAGGACCAACGGACAGGGAGGTCTGGGATTGGGCCCCAGACATGCTGGTACCCGGTGCCACGGCCAGCTGAGGTGGGACAAGTGGGTCTGCTGGGACCGGCTTTCCCAAGCGTGTTATAGTGTTTAGATTTCATCATCATATATGGGTTAGTAATAGTCAACATATTCCAGGGTTAGGTATTACAGCATGCATAGATATTTCCATTAACCCAGACACCAGATACGGAACAGTGGCATAGCAAAGAAAACACATGCATATATGGGACCACAGTGGTAATAAGAACAGCATGCAGGTACGTTGATGGCACCATGCCAACAATGTTGGAATAATTCAATATGGCACATGCATAGGAACCATTAAAATATATATCAAACAATTGGACATTATCAGAGTCATTACATACCAGTTTTTTCATTTTATTTTATTTAACATTTGTTAACCGGGAAAGTCCGACTTGGAATTAAGCCAATTTTCAGTGTAGGCCTGGGGAGAAACACTCCAGATGCATGTCTTTGAACCCAGTTGGGGTGGGTATGTTGATTATTATTGGAGATAATGTGGGAAGGGAGAAAGATATCAATTAACAAGTAGTATATTTCTGTAGTCCACATTACTTTCCTAGTCAGTGCTGTTATCTGTACCTTAAAAGTCTTACTACTCTACCCTATAGCCTTAGTTTGGACAGTGATATGGCTATCGTCATCATTACACATGAACCTGTTTTACCTGCAGTATATATCTCATACCTGGTATACCTTTGGAGAGAATGTTTGTTAACATTGACTAACTGTTTGTACACATACACCCAGATTCCGGGTTGATGTTTTGCTCTATGTTATCCATCTTTTTCTGCACACACTCTGGCCATGTGTTGACCACATGCTGATGTGCCTGGACATATCTAGAATATTGCCCTTTTCCACCTTTAGTGACCTGACACACACATATACATGCTTTCCTACACAGTTATATTATGTAGCACAGTGTGGGTGACAGTGACCAATGATACTTTATTATTCAGAGGAACTGCAACACCCACAATCCCCTACAATACCAGGGTGGACAGTACCAGTAAAGGTTATATTGGCCTGTATCTCTCAGCACAGTGTTCATATCCAACGTACCTGTGGGAGCAATGTTTGTTAGCACTACCTGACTGTTGCCACACAAAGTTCCAGATTACGCATTAGTATTATGCACATACATCTCACTCTGTTACTGTACACACTCTGGTCACAGCTTGACAACATGAGAGTGTAGATAGGACATACTTGAAATATTACTCTCCTAACAGTTTTGGGGGTTGCTACAGTAACAGGTATGTTCTCAAGATGGATGACAATCACTTGTATTCCCTGTTTGCTGGCTACACATCTGGGATCATCTCACAGACTTACCAGGGGGACAGGCAGCAGATATGGGTACATATACTGGACATTCTGGCCTCATATGTACAGTTGTGGGGTATGAATCTGTATGCAGTCTAATTCCACTCCCAGGATTCAGATCATGGCTGTGTCTGATGCAACTTAAACACTGTCCATCACAGTTGTGTCTGCTATATTGATATTGTTGTATATCTTCAATCTGCTTTCTGTCTTATTAATCCCCTGTGTTTATGCATTCTGACCTTGTATAACAACACTCTTATACAGATTTCCTAGACAGTTATATGTTATAGGATAGTGTAGGTGACAGTGATGTATAATACCTCATTACTGAGAGCAACTGCATATCATTCTTGTATTTCTGGGCACAGTGTTGGTATCTGACAGACCTGTGGGAGGAATTTTTATTAGCACTACCTGAATGTTCCCACACACAGTACCAGGTTCCACATTACTATTATGCACATACATCTCACTCTGTTACTGTACACACTCTGACCACAGCTTAACAAGTAAGGGTGTAAATGGGACATACATGGCTTCTTAGTCACATAAGGTGTTGGGGAGTTGCTAGTGTGGCAGGTTTGTTGTCATAGATGTGTGTCAATCAGTTGTATTTTCTATTTGCTGCCTATATGTCTGGGATCATCCCACTGATTTCCCAGGGGGACAGGTTGATAGGCAATAGATATGGGCCACTTTAATAGATATTCTGGACATATCTGTACAGGTGTGGGGTATGATTCTGTATGCAGACTACTACCACTAGCAGGATTCGAACCGTAGCTGTGTGTGCTAAATAAAACAACAGTTCACATCTCAGTTGCATGTGCTATTTGGTCTTTGTTGTCTGCATTTTCCCTGTTTACTGTCTATGTGTCTCTCAGTTGTACTAAATGGCCTCTGGGGATTACACCTGTCATATATAGGCCATCTTACACATTCAATTTATGGTGCATGGTGTGGGTAACGGTGCTTAATACAACAATACTATTACATGATTGCAAATCTACATTGCCATATTATACCAGAATATACACATGCAGTCTAGGAGTTAGACCTGTTTTGTCAGGATATTACACTTTTATTGACATGCAAACAATATGTGACTCTTCCAGGCATATTCTCTAGTATATGCAGTACTTGCCTTGAACAATACAGGTTTTATACTAGCAATTAATTTACTACTACTTTTATTTTTATTTTCTATGACAGTAAAAGCATGAGTATTACTGACCTGCCACGTGTCACAACCTCGCCAGATGGCTGATGTAGGCCTCCTGGTTCGTGGCCCACTCCATTGCAGCTGTGGGGGACATAAGAGGAATATTGAGCCATACCTATCCATGATATACCTCAGCTAGCAGTTACACTCATACTGGGGTGATACACACGTCTGGAACATCCCCTGATGCTCTAGCCCTCCAAGAGGTCCCCCTTCCACCGCTTCAGGTCAGCATAGTGGTGCCTTACCTGTTCACCGGTTCAGGGTATGCCAGTAGCACTGTTGAGGTCGCAGGCAAGATGGTCCCAGGCCTCCGCCTTATATTGGGAGCCCTGGTACTGGCCCTGCAGAAGTCTCTGTGCATGGTCTTTAACTAGGAGTCCTGCCATGACCTTGGAATCCTGGATGCACCAGCGCTGCACCTGGAAGCGCACTCCTTCTCCCCTTACTGCCATAGTGCCTGCAAGGAGAAGCTACAACCAGTTATGAGGTGTAGTCCTGCCTCTTGGGTTTAAGTAGGGCCAATTTCCCAAACTTTTCAATCTAAGATCCCTACGTTCAGCTGATAAACTACTGGTCCAAACCCACAAAGCTAATAACTCTGCTGGTGAATCCTTGTTTGCCAACTTCATTGGCAAAACCTGGAATTCGTTGCCAAACTATATAACCCTACAATCCTTCAAAAGTCTCTTAAAAAAAAACCTCAAACAGTATCTCAAAGTGAATTGGCTATGCCCATGTACCAACCCTGATTAAGTTATAAACTAAAAGCATATTCTGCAATTATCATAACTACATCACCAAGCTCTGCTTCCAATCAGATGTCTCTTACTATTAATTGTCTGTCCATGACAATTGTGAGTCCCTACTAGGGAACACTACTGACCCATTGTTTATAATCACTTTGTTTTAATAATTGTTTGCTAACTTCTGTGTAATTTATGTAAGTTTGTCTTTGTGGAGCTTTTCTCCCCAGGCCTCTACTGAAAATGGACATATATCCAGTTGGACTATCCCGGTAAACAAATGTAAAATAAATAAATAAATAATACATTTCCATGATTGGCTGGTTTTGAAAAGGCTAAGCTATGGGCAAACCTGCTTACCTAAGGTTGGCATTGTTTAAAGGGGTATACTACTGGGCACAAAGAGTTAGCTGGTCTACACATTGCTCACACCTCCTAAGCTGGCCTATGCAATGCTTATGCAATGCTTAGCATTGCTTACATTAGACCATCATTATAATGCCTTTTTGGCATTGTGTTATTATTCATTACACCTTATGTATATGCGTGGTAACTCTGATTGATGTGTACGTACACTCTGTGGGGTCCTTGTGTTTTATTGGGGACTTCAACACACTGTTACAATTACACCTCACCTCTGGGCTTACTGCTGTACTCCAGTTCACATATTTATGTTATGTACTGGGTTATAGCACATATGACTGTATACTGATTCCTTTCACAGGTTCAGTTTGGTTATACTATGGTGAGGACTTGTTTGCTACTACCTCATTCTTCTGTACTTCTGTGATGGCTTGGTGGATAACTACTGGGACTATGGTGTATATGGGTCCTGGGTCCGAGACCTGCATGGCTGTTTATTTTGTTGATGGGCAGAACAAGGGCCATTGGATACAGAGTGATTAAGGCATTTTTGAGCAGTTGTAAGCGGGTTTGTGCGAGGATAAGCACTGCTAACCTCCGATTAATGATGCTTACAGAGATTTAGCTTCTAAATTGCTTAACCTGTGTGAGCATTGCTTACCCTTGTGTAAATGGGCTTAAATGCACTTACTACTGCTTAAATATGCTCACTACTGCTTATTGGTGCTTAAACTTGCTTACTGGTGCTTTATTCATTATGACACTGACACCTTACATGTGCATTTAATGCAGTACTCCAGTTCACAAATATATGCTATTTAGCGGGTTATGCAACAAAAATATTGGTCATAAAGTGCTTTGCCATGGAAAATGGAATGTGTTGCAGTGGGACTCAAACCAGGAATGCCTGCTTGTAAGATGAATGCTCTACCCACAACACTATTGCTATGCTGCTTCATTTGCATATATCTTCCTTGTTATCCTCGTCAGCCATTTAAGCTGCATTAACCATAGCTAAGCGATGGGCACACCCACACACCTACGGTTAGCTGTAATCAGATTTTTAAGGAAAAGAAATGTTTCATTTTATTTCTACATTCTGTTGCGGTTATACACAAGGGGGACTGTTGGTGGGGATATGCGGTTACCTGTGAGTGGTCTCGCTCATTGCATACCCCTGTCTGCTGTTCTACATTGCGGGGGCATGTATGCAGGGGCATGTTTATTCTGAGAGCTCTGCTCTCAGACAGCCCCCTGCACTTTTACATGCTCCGTGTAAGCCTAGGAGCTTGGGCAGTGCACATCATTAATATGCATAGTGCGCTGCCATCCTGCTCCTAAACGGTTGCTTCCATGCAGAAGCTAGTTCTGCACAGAAGATTAGTAAATACGGGGGGGGGGGTTGTCTTTAAAGTGTTTATAGAGGTACACCTTTTTGAAGACTTCCAAGTGTACCATTACCTCTATTTCCCATGAACTGAGGACTAAGATGGTGTAGGCGGTGGTCATTTTCACTCCCCTCACTACATCAGACTGTTGCTGGTAGATCTCGTTAAACTCGAAGAAATTATTTTCTAGAACTTTGCCTAACAGTTCATTGATGGTGTTGACTCATTTCCTCTTGAGTCAGGTGTGCTTTGTGAGGTATCATCTAACTAATTCTGTCCATTCCTTGTGTGGGATGTTGGTGTAGAGGGCCACAATGTCCAGGGTAATTAGCATTTAGTCATTAATGGACACATAGTAATTAAAAAGATCATTCAGGAACATGCACGAGTCTTTAAGGTAAAACTTGCACTTTTGCACTATGGGGTTCAGTACAAGATCTAGGAATTGGGAGATATGTTCAGTTTTAGTGCTGTTGGAGGAGATAGTGTGCTTAAGTGGGGGGTCAGTCTTGTTTTTGTGGCTCTTGGGGATTTTGAATAACTTCCTAAGACTGAGGTTGTCTACCACCATGTAGTTATAGCCTTGTGTACTAATATTTCCTTGGTGCAGTAACTCAAGTAAGATCTGATCAATACCCTTGAATTTGTGAGCCACTGCATTGGCAGTGGTTACTCCGTAAGAATTGTCTCTGTTTAACCCTTCCTGCATTTTGTGCACATAGGTGCTTTGTTTCATGACTACTACGCCCGTCCCTTTGTGTGACTTCATAACCCTTAACTCAGGGTTGTTGCAGATTTTGTGTAGGGCTACCCATTTGTCAGTGGTTAAATTGTACCATTTGTGGTTGGATTTGTTGTAGAGTGTCTTTAACATATCTTTCACATATTTTGGAATAACATTAAGTGTGTTGTTCAGCACAGGGTTAACCTGCTTTTTTATTTTAAAACATCCCATTCAGGAATATTCAAATCATTCATATAATATGCTTTAGATTTAATTTATGGTAAATAGCTTAATGTTTAAAATAACATCTGGCACCTTTGCCCTTTGGGCTGGGATAAAATTATAATTATATATATATATGTATATATATATATATATATATATGTATGGGATATCCACCACAGAAACTTTATTGTAAAATTATAAAAACAGTAAGCTCTTCCGTGACTAACTTCGCTTCTTCAGACCATTTAAAACATTTCAAAACTCTTAAATATCTGCATCAATAAAACATTGTCCAATAAAAATCAGAATACAACTGAACAATCATCAGTGAATAATAATGTACTAGCATAGATAACCAATTCAGTGTACCCTAAAACAGCACATAACCTATAAGACACTCGAAAAATAAATGCTAATCTGCCACAAGCATGTAAATGTCTTCACTGTAATTGGTTATACAATCACATCCTATAAAACTCGTAGTATTGTGATGATCAAATTAGATTGCATATTTACTACTTTCCACCTATCGTGGTTCAATTGCATCAGCCTATGGTTCCTCTTGCCTTCTAAAAAGGCTAACAAGGAACCAAAGAAACAAACACATGAATTATAGCCATCCTACATATTCAAGCATTCTATTAATTTAATGGCTCACATTACAAAATCCCCCTCCTTAGATGTTATAATATACACCAACAAATGTTTACATGAGCGTACACATGTGCCAAAAATGGAACGATAACAGGATCACTAAAATCGGCAAACTCATTGTCAAAGACTCCCTTTACTTAAATCAATCCTTCCATGTAAAGTTTAACATACTTCACTCAAGTTATGCACTTCACAATCTCATTCATATTAAGCCTATAAACCTTGTATATGTTCTCTATAACATCTCATGGCTTATGACCCTATCAAATTTAACAAACAAGTTGTGCATCCAATGGCTCAATATGAAAAGGAGGCATGTCTTACATCAGCTGGTGCCTTTCAAGACATACCTATGCTGTAATCTATCAATGTCAGCAAATATAAAAAAGGCCCAATCAAAACGTAGGCAACTAACAACTCATACTCATAGCTTAACAATGAATGGATCATCGTAGCAACAAAGAACATTCATACTTTAATAAAAACACAAATAAAACCATCAAATAAACTAAAACAAAAAATAAATGATCTACCTGGATAATCCATATACAATCCATCTCATTTGATCTTAACACATCTAGCCTACAAACACCTTACAAAAAGTGAAGCTATACAGATCCACAACCATATCCCATTTCACAACTAACAGTCACACTTTGCTAAAACCTATTTATCATTCCTTTTAAATCAGCGAGCTCCAACCAATCAAAATAAATATTCCTAATTTCCCACCAATGGGAAAAGCAGCTAGACCATGGAAGTTACTAAGGTAAACAATGACAAACTATCTATCAAAACATAACTATAATTTAACCTATCAGTGACAACAAATGGAGTAATCAAAACACAAACTCATAACTTAGGAATAACATAATCGTCACAGCAGCAAAAACATGAAACAAATAAACCCTCATACTCTGACAAAGGCTCAAACAATCCAACAAATAAACCGAACTAAAAAAATCAATGATCCACTCGGATACTCTGTGTGCAGTCCATCTCACTCAATCTGAACAGATCTGACCTAGAAACACCTAACAAAAACAAAACTATACAATACCACAACCATATCTCATTCCCCAACTAACAATTGCACATCGCTATAGAACATTTATTGCTTCTATTAAGGTCAGCAAGCTCCAGCCAATCAGAGGAACTATTTTGGCTATCCCACCGATGGGAAAGCAGCTGGACCATGGAATTCAGTCAAGTAAGATTGCAAAGTAAAGCAATGCTTACTTCTATTCAAAATCATTTCACATGTAGCCTTACAGCTGCTCACCTTGGCTGCAACTCTAACATATGAGGTACACTGTATAAAAGTAAATCCTCACATCAAACAACTCACGAAAATAACCTACTTCCAGGCTATCCAACACGGACAGCCACACCTCCAAACTATAAGAGCCTAACAAAAACAACGGCTAAAACATCCAATCACCTCCAGGCCAATAGGATCATTCTCAAGGGATCGTATATCCCTTAAAATACAGTGTAACACATGAAAAGTTAACAGACTCCTACTAATTAAACATAAAATGTCTACCAATGCACCAATAAACAAAATCTGATAACTTACCAAAAATAAACAACTCATATCACTGAGTTCTTGGTTATCCACAACCTTTGAAATTCCTAATATATCTAAATGAACAAAAATGATATATAATATAAAATATGAAGTCAAATACAAGATACAATAGATAACTTATAACATAAGAGTAATTACATACACATGTATGTATATGTTCACATTCACATGCCCATATATATATATATATGTGTGTGTATATATACACAACCATCTGCAGTCTTACCTATAAATAATGAATATGACATAATAAAACATATCTATCAAACCAAGAACAAACAATTACACCCTATACCTATTATTACTTAAAAACCAAATGAGCTATATTCAATTATTTCTTAGTGAGCCCTCTGCCTCTCAAGGCAGGTTTCAACAACACCTTTCCATGCAAGCTATGTTCTTTGTCACCCTGGAGCTGTAAAATCCAAAACAACCCCCTACACTCAGTCCTGTTCGAAATGTCACTGAGCCTAACCCCCTTGAACTATGCTTCAATAGCCATGAATAGAAAACTATGTCCATTTCCTTTGTCACAAATATGCTTGGCTAAAGGGGTGCTAATGTCACATTGTCTAATACCCCTGATATATTCTCTAATCCTTTCATAAAACATCATATTAGTTTTACCTACATAAAAACTAGAACATATCACACACTTATGACAAGTAACAATATTGCCCCTGGCAAACTCTGGAGAACCAGCAGGATAATAAACGCCAGAATTTAGAAAATAACAAAGTCACCTGCTGGTATTCACTCCACGGAGATGAAAAAGGAATCTTAGATGTAGAAACCAAAAGTCAACGCGTTGGCGCCAAAACACCAACTCCAAAATCCACAAATCAATACAATTCTTTATAATTCTTTTAAACGAGATGACTGTTCAGTCCAATAACTAACTATTAAATGGTGAACCAAGATATTGTTTAATTTGGGTGAGCGCTTTCGCTTACAGCTTTTTCAAACCACAAATACAAACAACAAAAGACCATCTATTTATATAAACATGAGTGCAATTAAACAATTAGTGTTTGCAATTAAAATTAAAAGGTATATATATGCATATAACCACACAGTTGAAACTATGTATTTCAAGTCTAAGAATATGCACTAATTAATTCTGGTTTAAAAATAAACTGAAATAAAACACTATTTTTATAGACTTGTACTTATAACAGCCAGTGAATGTTTACTTGATTTTAAAAAATTATTAAAAATTAAAAACATATCTATACACATATAAACTATTGCATCAAATGCTAAATAATTATGATATGTAACTGTGTTAAATAATTCATAACTGAAGCCCTTGGTATATGACATCAATAAACTAACTACCATATGACATCAATAAACTAACTACCATAGAAGCTTCATAGTAAATACAATTGAGTAAACTATATGAAAGCTTGATATAAAATACAATGAACTGAGCTATATAATAGCTATTCTTAATTATCTAATGATTGTATAATTTAAACATAAACCAGAGAATTTAAATTTTATGTCTTTTCTTTTTAAGGGCTGGTTTTAATGGGACTCTATCATTGAGGCCAGGGTAAAGGTGCGCTCTAGTTTTTATAATCCATTCTGTCTCTATGGATTCTGTTAAATTCCTAATGTCACCACCTCTTATACTGCCCTCGGTGACTTGCAAGACAAAAAATGTGAAGCTATGACTGTCGCCTGCACTCATAATATGCTTAGATAACGCATTTACTTCAGAACGAATCTGGTTGATACAGATGTTCTCTGATTCTTTCTTTGAACATTCTATCCGTCTTACCTACATAGTAGGATGAGCATGTTTTACACCTGGCCAAATAAATCACATGTTTGGTATTACAATTTGCATTCACCTTCACATTAATAAAGTCACCTGTCATGGGATGTATAAACGCATTAATGTTGGATATATGGTAACAATAATTACATTTATTGCAGGTTCTCGTTCCTTCAAAGGCCCTGGTATCCATGCTTGTATTGGAATCCATAGTGCACAGTAATTTATGTAGATTATTCTTATTTTTGTATGCAAATTTGGGTACTTCTTGTATGTGTTTAGATACTTCCGGATCTATATTGAGTATGTCCCAGTGTTTATAAATGGACTCTCTAATATGATGTATATCCTGTGTGTAATATAAAGTATATCTGAGAGTCATATTGTCTTGTCGTGTCCCATTACTATCTTTTGATCCATATTTATCCTTGCCTAGATCTGAAAATATGGGACATGCTTGAGTTTGGCGTAACATCCTAACATTTGTGCTTGCACTGAGAATCTCTGTGGAGCTATACTGTCTCTGGCGGAACCTACTTTCCAGTTCCATTAGCTCTTGATTAAATAAAGTAGGTGAAGAATTTAGTCTCGAAACTCTCATACACTGACCCTTTAATATGTTTCTAAAAATGTGGGGGGGGGTGCATACTATTTCTATTCAACAAAGTGTTTTTATGACAAATTTTTCGATGCACCCTTGTGTTAAAGTATCCATTGGGTAAACGCTTTATGCTGACATCCAAAAAGGAAATTGTGTCCTCAGAATAAGCTATCGTAAATTTCAAAAAAGTTGTTAATTCATTTACTTTATAAAAAGCAACTAAGTCGTCTATTTGACCCTTCCATAGGAAAAAAAGGTCATCTACAAATCGTTTGTAAAAGACCACATGTCTCTTATAGGTTTCCAACTTAAACATATTTTCTTCCTCCCATAAAGCCATAACAAGGTTGGCGTAGCTATTGGCACAAGATGTGCCCATAGCTACGCCATCCTTCTGTAAATAGTACTGGCCATCAAAAATAAACAAGTTGCTTTCTAATACCAATTCCAATAAGTTACACAGGACTTCTGTTTGACTAGTGGGGATGTTAGAGTGTCTTTTTAAATACAGATGTATAAACTCCAAACCCTTGTCATTAGGAATGTTAGTGAACAATGACTTCACATCCATTGTAACAAGTATCAGTTCTGATGAATTACTCAGAGGTGTTACCACTTCATAAAAATCTAACAAAAACTCTTTAGAGTCTTTCAATATTGTGGTGTGGTTAAAGACAAAGGGTTTCAAAGTCTTCTCTAAATAAAAAGAAATGTTTTCTGTAACCCACCCTCTCCCAGAGACAATGGGTCTCATGGGGGGGTTGTTAGGGTCTTTATGAATTTTAGGTAGGCCCTTAATAATTGGTGTCACAGGTTCATCCAATATCAAATAGTCATATAAAGTGTAGTCAATTATGCCCATTTTGTATAACTCTTCCAGGCCACTATATACATTATTAATAACACGTATTACATCATTCTGCTGAAGTACTGTGTAGTACTTAGAATCATTCAACATGGCCTGCATTCTCTTTTTATAATCAGTGGTATCAAATACCACAATTGGGCCACCCTTGTCCACTGGTCTGATTGTGATATTGTTGTCATTTATTAGATTATTAAGTGCTTTAGATTGTTTTAATGTAAGGTTACCTCTCCTGGCTTTAACTTTTTTACTTTGTAGAGAGTATAAATCCTTCTCAACTGCTTTATAAAAAACCTCAGTTGAGGGATGTAAATTAGGAATAATCAGACTAGGTTTCTTAAAATTAGTGATACTTCCAGTTGGATATTTATCATTAAACATCACTTTGAGTTGCAAATTTCTAGTAAATAATTTCAAGTCCAATATGGACTCAGTAATATTACTAGCCTTCGTAGGTACAAAAGACAAACCTTTATTCAACACCTCTATCTCATACTCATCTAAAGGTCTATGTGATAGATTGTGGAAGATTGTGGACTAAGTTAATTTCTCCCACATCTTTTTGATGGTGGGTTCTCTCAAATCGTTGGATGGAGCTTTTCTTTTTTGTCTGCCCCTGCTCATTGAGCGATCCCTGGCTTTGTGGCATTGGTCTGCTATGGGGAAAGGGCAGACTAATTCTTGTGTATCTCCTTGTATCTGTAAAGGTATCATTTTATTTCGTACTACCTGTGTAGAAGACATAGATACTGGCTCCACTACTTGTGCATTGTGCCTCATCATAGAATTACTATTACTTTCTTTTGAATCATTACCAGAGCTAAATGCTATATGTACCTCACTATCTGTAACAGAATCTTGATTGGTTCTGGATTCAATGCTAACTACATATACTTCACTATCTGTGACAGAATCATAATTGGTTCTGGATTCAATACTAGCTACATTGCTCGTAGCACATGGTATAGCAGTCTTGCTTACCCTATTATTGTGTTCAGAATTATTAATCACAGTACCTACAACAGGCATATTGTTGGCAGTATTTAGCCCATCATTTCGTACAAAATTATTACGAGTGTTAGAGGCCATGGCATTATTGGAATTAAACCTGGGCCAAGTGAAGACTTGCCCGTTAGAAAAATCATAGCTGTCCCTTGATAATTCATGTCTTTTTTGTCCCATCAGCCTCTTTTCAAATAACAAGACATTGTCCATTATTTTTTCTAGTTTAGAGTCAATTATTTCTTCTCTAAAGTTATCGTACAGTTCATTTTGACTCTTTTTAATAGAGTCACTTAAAGTCTGTTCTTCCGGTATGAAAAAGTCATTTAACAGCTGCATATATTTTAAGCTCACCTCTATATTGAGCTGTTGCCATCGTCGTAGAAGTTCTGGATATGTATTGCCTGTTGTCGGCATTTTCAATACTCTTAGGCAACAGCTCAATATAGAGGTGAGCTTAAAATATATGCAGCTGTTAAATGACTTTTTCTTACCGGAAGAACAGACTTTAAGTGACTCTATTAAAAAGAGTCAAAATGAACTGTACGATAACTTTAGAGAAGAAATAATTGACTCTAAACTAGAAAAAATAATGGACAATGTCTTGTTATTTGAAAAGAGGCTGATGGAACAAAAAAGACATAAATTGTCAAGGGACAGCTATGATTTTTCTGACGGGCAAGTCTTCACTTGGCCCAGGTTTAATTCCAATAATGCCATGGCCTCTAACACTCGTAATAATTTTGTACGAAATGATGGGCTAAATACTGCCAACAATATGCCTGTTGTAGGTACTGTGATTAATAATTCTGAACACAATAATAGGGTAAGCAAGACTGCTATACCATCTGCTACGAGCAATGTAGCTAGTATTGAATCCAGAACAAAATGATGGGCTAAATACTGCCAACAATATGCCTGTTGTAGGTACTGTGATTAATAATTCTGAACACAATAATAGGGTAAGCAAGACTGCTATACCATCTGCTATGAGCAATGTAGCTAGTATTGAATCCAGAACCAATTATGATTCTGTCACAGATAGTGAAGTATATGTAGTTAGCATTGAATCCAGAACCAATCAAGATTCTGTTACAGATAGTGAGGTACATATAGCATTTAGCTCTGGTAATGATTCAAAAGAAAGTAATAGTAATTCTATGATGAGGCACAATGCACAAGTAGTGGAGCCAGTATCTATGTCTTCTACACAGGCAGTACGAAATAAAATGAGACCTTTACAGATACAAGGAGATACACAAGAATTAGTCTGCCCTTTCCCCATAGCAGACCAATGCCACAAAGCCAGGGATCGCTCAATGAGCAGGGGCAGACAAAAAAGAAAAGCTCCATCCAACGATTTGAGAGAACCCACCATCAAAAAGATGTGGGAAAAATTAACTTAGTCCACAATCTATCACATAGACCTTTAGATGAGTATGAGATAGAGGTGTTGAATAAAGGTTTGTCTTTTGTACCTACGAAGGCTAGTAATATTACTGAGTCCATACTGGACTTGAAATTATTTACTAGAAATTTGCAACTCAAAGTGATGTTTAATGATAAATATCCAACTGGAAGTATCACTAATTTTAAGAAACCTAGTCTGATGATTCCTAATTTACATCCTTCAATTGAGGTTTTTTATAAAGCAGTTGAGAAGGATTTATACTCTCTACAAAGTAAAAAAGTTAAAGCCAGGAGAGGTAACCTTACATTAAAACAATCTAAAGCACTTAATAATCTAATAAATGACAACAATATCACAATCAGACCAGCGGACAAGGGTGGTCCAATTGTGGTATTTGATACCACTGATTATAAAAAGAGAATGCAGGCCATGTTGAATGATTCTAAGTACTACACAGTACTTCAGCAGAATGATGTAATACGTGTTATTAATAATGTATATAGTGGCCTGGAAGAGTTATACAAAATGGGCATAATTGACTACACTTTATATGACTATTTGATATTGGATGAACCTGTGACACCAATTATTAAGGGCCTACCTAAAATTCATAAAGACCCTAACAACCCCCCCCATGAGACCCATTGTTTCTGGGAGAGGGTGGGTTACAGAAAACATTTCTTTTTATTTAGAGAAGACTTTGAAACCCTTTGTCTTTAACCACACCACAATATTGAAAGACCCTAAAGAGTTTTTGTTAGATTTTTATGAAGTGGTAACACCTCTGAGTAATTCATCAGAACTGATACTTGTTACAATGGATGTGAAGTCATTATTCACTAACATTCCTAATGACAAGGGTTTGGAGTTTATACATCTGTATTTTAAAAGACACTCTAACATCCCCACTAGTCGAATAGAAGTCCTGTGTAACTTATTGGAATTGGTATTAGAAAGCAATTTGTTTATTTTTGATGGCCAGTACTATTTACAGAAGGATGGCGTAGCTATGGGCACATCTTGTGCCAATAGCTACGCCAACCTTGTCATGGCTTTATGGGAGGAAGAAAAGATGTTTAAGTTGGAAACCTACAAGAGACATGTGGTCTTTTACAAACGATTCGTAGATGACCTTTTTTTCCTATGGAAGGGTCAAATAGATGACTTAGCTGCTTTTTATAAAGAAGTAAATGAATTAACAACCTTTTTGAAATTTACGATAGCTTATTCTGAGGACACAATTTCCTTTTTGGATGTCAGTATAAAGCGTTTACCCAATGGATACTTTAACACAGGGGTGCATCGAAAAATTTGTCATAAAAACACTTTGTTGAATAGAAATAGTATGCACCCCCCCACATTTTTAGAAACATATTAAAGGGTCAGTGTATGAGAGTTTCGAGACTAAATTCTTCACCTACTTTATTTAATCAAGAGCTAATGGAACTGGAAAGTAGGTTCCGCCAGAGACAGTATAGCTCCACAGAGATTCTCAGTGCAAGCACAAATGTTAGGATGTTACGCCAAACTCAAGCATGTCCCATATTTTCAGATCTAGGCAAGGATAAATATGGATCAAAAGATAGTAATGGGACACGACAAGACAATATGACTCTCAGATATACTTTATATTACACACAGGATATACATCATATTAGAGAGTCCATTTATAAACACTGGGACATACTCAATATAGATCCGGAAGTATCTAAACACATACAAGAAGTACCCAAATTTGCATACAAAAATAAGAATAATCTACATAAATTACTGTGCACTATGGATTCCAATACAAGCATGGATACCAGGGCCTTTGAAGGAACTAGAACCTGCAATAAATGTAATTATTGTTACCATATATCCAACATTAATGCGTTTATACATCCCATGACAGGTGACATAATTAATGTGAAGGTGAATGCAAATTGTAATACCAAATGTGATTTATTTGGCCAGGTGTAAAACATGCTCATCCTACTATGTAGGTAAGACGGATAGAATGTTCAAAGAAAGAATCAGAGAACATCTGTATCAAATCCGTATTCGTTCTGAAGTAAATGCGTTATCTAAGCATATTATGAGTGCAGGCGACAGTCATAGCTTCACATTTTCTGTCTTGCAAGTCAACGAGGGCAGTATAAGAGGTGACGGCATTAGGAACTTAACAGAATCCATAGAGACAGATTGGTTATAAAAACTAGAGCGCACCTTTACCCTGGCCTCAATGATAGAGTCCCATTAAAACCAGCCCTTAAAAAGAAAAGACATAAAATTTAAATTCTCTGGTTTATGTTTAAATTATACAATCATTAGATAATTAAGAATAGCTATTATATAGCTCAGTTCATTGTATTTTATATCAAGCTTTCATATAGTTTACTCAATTGTATTTAGTATGAAGCTTCTGTGGTAGTTAGTTTATTGATGTCATATACCAAGGGCTTCAGTTATGAATTATTTAACACAGTTACATATCATAATTATTTAGCATTTGATGCAATAGTTTATATGTATATAGATATGTTTTTAATTTTTAATAATTTTTTAAAATCAAGTAAACATTCACTGGCTGTTATAAGTACAATTCTATAAAAATAGTGTTTTATTTTAGTTTATTTTTGAACCAGAATTAATTAGTGCATATTCTTAGACTTGAAATACATAGTTTCAACTGAGTGGTTATATGCATATATATATACCTTTTAATTGTAATTGCAAACACTAATTGTTTAATTGCACTCATGTTTATATAAATAGATGGTCTTTTGTTGTTTGTATTTGTGGTTTGAAAAAGCTGTAAGCGAAAGCGCTCACCCGAATTAAACAATATCTTGGTTCACCATTTAATAGTTATTGGAGTGAACAGTCATCTCGTTTAAAAGAATTATAAGGAATTGTATTGATTTGTGGATTTTGGAGTTGGTGTTTTGGCGCCAACGCGTTGACTTTTGGTTTCTACATCTAAGATTCCTTTTTCATCTCCGTGGAGTGAATACCAGCAGGTGACTTTGTTATTTTCTAAAAATATCACACACTTAGCTAAATAAACTAGACTCTTGGTGCAGCAGTCTGCCATCACCTTAAAGGCATATTGCCTACCAGTGGATCGATGTTTAAAACTATTACTACTGTCAATAAACTGACAGTAATAACAAGTTCCACACTGTGTCATGCCATGGTCTTCTCTCTCTGTGCACTGTTCTTTTGGTCCATAGCATAGCAAACACTTCTGAGAGCTTTTATTTTTGAAAACAATTTGAGGTTCAGTCCCTATCACCCCACTAGTCCCTCAATCTGACATCAAAATATGCCAGTCATGCTTAATGGCTGCACATATGTGGCCCACATTACTAGAGGAATGTATATAAACTGGTGGTACAAACCTCACAGTAGTCATACTATGATCACTATCTCTCATAGACCATTAGGCCCTAAAATCAGAATAATAGGGTTGCTATCCCTTTCCTTAGTGTCCATACTCTATTGAAGTCAGCATCTAACTCTTGCTCATCATAGTCCCTTACCAGCAATTCCTTCCTCATTAAATGCAACTCGCTTTCAAATGTAGTTGCTTCACTACTTAATTGTGAGACCCTCCTGGCTTGTCCTTTAACAATATTTCTAAACATATGCTTGGGATGATTACTAGTCCTATGTAAAACATGATTACGATGCACACTTTTCCTAAATCTCTTAGTCATCAATTGATTATTGCAGTTCTAACTGACAACCGAACCAAACACTTGAGGAAATTAGGCTCTGCTCTCGATATACACGAAGTTTATTAAATCCACAAAAAGTACAAAAGCTCTTAACGCACAAAAGACCAAATACGTTTTCGATTATCTGTCTTCATCAGAAAGCAAGAAATACACACATAAAACATACAAATCCCTCCTTTTATACACCCTGTGCATCATTAAACAATTAATCACAAATTAGCAGCAGTTTAACCCCTAACGAGTCCAAGAAGTAAAAGAGGAATAAAATATACAAGTCGCTTTGTTGTCATTTCAACCTTTGATACTAGCGAATTTGCATACAAATAACCATTTCAGAATATCTAAAATATATATAAAATAAATAAATTAATCTAAAAATCCATTTTTGTTTTACTTTTCTATTTACCATCTATACCTATATAATATTAAAATGTTCAAAGGTCTTTATAATTCATACAGAAAACAGCGCCATCTGGTGTTGACAAAAATTCTTAACATCTTATACAAAATTTATAATAGTATGATACACATTTGATCCTTGAATAATACGGACCCAAACATAGAAAAATCTTTCCTATATATAATCAAAAAATAAACATAGAATATTTATATGTATAAAGTATAATAGTTCTAACTGACTTAATCTCCAAAAACTCTATCTCTGTGTATGGCTCCTGTTTAGTAAACCACAAGAATTCTATGGTATGTTGTAAATAGTCAAAAAATTCCTTAAATAACCCTATAGAACCTCTCCAGATAAGAAAGGCATCATCTACAAATCTCCTATAAAAGTGTATATAAGATGCATATTTACTATTCAAAATATGCTTTCTCTCCCACTGTACTATAACAGTATTAGCATAACTAATGTCCCATTGCCACGAGTGTATATTCTGTATAATACATCTGATCAAAGACAAATACATTGTTCTCTAAAGTTGTCTCAATAAACAAACACAACAAATCTATGTGCTTAATGTCGTATGAACTGTTGGTGCATAAAAATTCCCCTAACCATACCAGTCCCTATCTGATTGGGTTGTTGTTGTTGTTGTTGTTGAGTCTTTTGGCTTTTCCTGGTTAGGGGTCGCCACAGCGGAACTCCAGTCCGCTAATGATTGGTAGCTGATTTTTACGTGCCGAGTAACCAGCCCTGACGCACAACCTTCAACGAAGGTACGCCCATTCATGCATGTCTCCACGCAGAAGACGCTCTAGCTGAGAATC